>NC_073647.1:48537422-48840453 GCF_029407905.1 Bubalus kerabau | reverse complement strand
TGTAGGTGGGTCTTCCTTTTTTCATTCCACTTTGACAATCTGTTCATTTTAGAGTGCTTAGATGGTTTCTGGAGAAGGAAATGGCAACCCACTCCAGTATTCTTGCCTGAAGAATCCCATGGACAGAGGAGCCCAGTGGGCTACAGTCCATGGGAAGTGACTAACACACAGGCTGTTTACATGTAAGTTTATTTTCCTTATTATCAGGTTTAAATTTATTATCGTGGTATTCTTTTCTTTTGGATCAGGTGTGTGTGTGTAATAAACATAGGGATACTGTGTATACTGGAGAAGGCAATGACACCCCACTCCAGTACTCTTGCCTGGAAAATCCCATGGACGGAGGAGCCTGGTAGGCTGCAGTCCACGGGGTCGCTAAGAGTCAGACACGACTGAGCGGCTTCACTTTCACTTTCACTTTCACTTCACTACTGTGTATATGCATATATATATATATATATATTTTTTTTAATTAAGGTGAAATTCACCCAAAGAAAACTGACCTTTTAGAGTGTACAGTTCAGTGACATTTAGTCCATTCACAGCTTTGTGTAACCATGGCCTCTTTCTAGGTTCAAAATAAATCAAATCATACACTCTGTGACCTTCTGTGTCTGGCTTTCCCTGAGAGCATGTTTTTGATGTTCATTCACGTTGCAGTGTGCATTGGGACTGCTTTCCTTGTTACAGCTACATCTCACCAACACTATTTTCTCAAGTAAAAAAATTATTATAGCCATCTTAGTGGGCGTGATCTGGGTCTGACATGGTGACTACTGATGTTGAGCATCTTTGATGTGTGTGTTGGCCATCTCTGCCTCTGATCTGGAAAAATGGAGTTGTTTTGTCTTTCTGTTCTTCAGTTGTAAGAATTCTTTGCTTGGGATATTTGACTCTTGCCAGGGCTGCAGTCCATGGGGTCGTTAAGGGTTGGACATGACTGAGCAACTTCACTTTCACGCATTGGAGAAGGAAATGGCAACCCACTCCAATGTTCTTGCCTGGAGAATCCCAGGGACAGGGGAGCCTGGTGGGCTGTCGTCTATGGGGTCGGACAGAGTCAGACACAACTGAAGCGACTTAGCAGCAGCAGCAGACCTGAATGAAAACATTTTATTCTATTAAGTTGTCTTTCTAGTTTCTGGATAAAGTCCTTTCTGGAAAATTTGATTTATTGAATTGGCTGTACTGGATCTCTGTTGCTGTGTGTGGGCTTTCTCTAGTTGCAGTTCCCAGGCTCTGGGCATAGAGGCTTGGTTGCCTTGTGGCATCTGGAATCTTCCTGGATCAGGGATTGAACCCGTGTCGCCTGCATTGAACATTCACAACGGGACCTCCAAGGAAGTGCCATAATGTCCTTTAATGGACAGAATTTTTAGTTTTGATGAAGTCCAGTTTTCTTTGTGCTTAGTTGTTCTGCTGCTGCTGAGTTACATGAAAAGTTAAACTGAAAGTGGCTCAGTTGCATCCGACTCTTTGCGACCCCAGGGACTTATAGTCCCTGGAATTCTTCAGGCCAGAATACTGGAGTGGGTAGCCTTTCTCTTCTCTAGGGGATCTTCCCAACCCAGGGATCAAACCCAGGTGTCCCACATCGCAGGCGGATTCATTATCAAATGAGCCACCAGGGAAGCCCGTAATTCTGTTTATGTCCTTTCTTGGTTTATTAGCTATGTCTCTTCATTGTGTGATTTTCGTGGTTGCATTAGGGTTTATAGGATGTATCTTTTATTTATCAGAGTCTGTCATCAAGAGAAATACCAGTTCACATAGACTGGTGCTCTTATAACAGTATACTTCCATTTAATTCCTTTACCCTTGATTTTCATACATTTAACATGTATGTGTTATTAATCCATAATACATTCTTATTATTTTTCATTGAATATTTAATTCGTATATTTTAAACAGGAGCCTGGCAGGGTCTCTGGGGTTGCAGGAGTTGGACACGACTTGCGACTAAACCACCACATATTTTTAAATAATGAAAATGAAACCTTTCAATTTACTTTCACAGTTTCTTTTGCTCATCATGCTTTTGTGTGTATCTGCATTTCTAGCTGGTATCATTTTCCTCTGCCTGAAAGATTTCTTTTTAGTATTGTTTGTTCTTTTGGTCTGCTAGTGATGATTTCTTTTTCAGATTTTGTGTATCTGAGAAAGGTCTTCATCTTTGTTTTTTGCAAGATATTTTTACTGTATTCAGACTAGAACATTTTCCTCATTATTTATTCAAATATTTTTCTATCCTTCAACAATTCCCAATAAGACAGATATTACACTGCTTGAAATTTTCCTGTGGTTCCCTGACACTTAGGTTTTTTAAAAGTTTTTATTTTGAGATAACTATAGCTTCACGGTGGAGAAGGCAATGGTACCCCACTCCAGTACTCTTGCCTGGAAAATCCCATGGATGGAGGAGCCTGGTAGGCTGCAGTCCATGGAGTCGCTAAGAGTCGGACACAACTGAGCGACTTCACTTTCACTTTTCACTTTCATGCATTGGAGAAGGAAATGGCAACCCACTCCAGTGTTCTTGCCTGGAGAATCCCAGGGACGGTGGAGCCTGATGGGCGGCCGTCTATGGGGTCGCACAGAGTCGGACGTGACTGAAGTGACTTAGCAGCAGCAGCAGCAGCAGCAGCAGCATAGCTTCACGGGTGCTTGTTAAAAATAACCCAGAGAGAGCCCATCCTCCAGCTTTCCCCAATGTATAACTGTAATTCAGTATTACAGGCATGTTCATGTATTTTTCTGTTTCATTTTGATAGTGTTTATTGCTGTGTCACGTTTACTGATCTTTTTTCTACGTTGATCTAAACAGCAATTTGATCAAGCATAGTGTTCATCTCAGACACTGTAGTTTTCACCTCTAGAAGTTTGATTTTCATCTTGGCAAAATATGTTCCTTGTCTCTACCTATTATATACAGCCTTTGCTCTAGCTTCTTGAACACATGAAATACAGTCAGAGTAACTGCTGTTTTTGTCCGTGTTGTATCTTTGGTGCCACATCTAGGTTGCTTTCAGCTGATTTATTTTTTCCTTCTTTATGGGCCTTTTTTCCTACTCTGCACGCCTGGTAATTTTAATTAGATAGCAGTATTGTGCATTTTACCTTACTGGGTGCTGGATATCTTTTTTATTCCTCATATAATTGATTCTGGCTCTGGGGCACATTGACAGACTGCTCTACCAAATTCCACATGTGTCCTATACTTTATTCTCTAGAGCTAATTTTAAAGATGAAAAGGGCCTCCCTTGGTGGGCCAGTGGCTGAGACTTTGTGATCCCTGGTCAAGCGAGTACATCCCATGTGGAGCAACTGAGTTCACATGCCATGACTCACATGTTGCAGCGAAGGCCAAATGCAGAAATATACATGCCACTGCGGTCTGCATCATCATTCGGGGAAGAATCCTGTCCCATTTCCGATGCGAGTCCTCTAGGCTCGAACACAGTTATGTTTTTCTTCCCTCCATCACATGACCTTAGTGCAGACCCCCAGCACGTCTCCTCCGTTTTTCTGATCCATTCTCCACCATGTTGCCAGAGTTCTCTGAGAAATGCAGGTTGTGCCTTTCAAGGGATAATAGCCAGGACATAGAAGCAACCTAGATGTCCATCGACAGACGAATGGATAAGAAAGCTGTGGTACATATACACAATGGAATATTCAGTTCAATTCAGTTGCTCAGTCGTGTCCGACTCTTTGCAACTCCATGAATCCCAGCATGCCAGGCCTTCCTGTCCATCACCAACTCCCGGAGTTTATTCAAAATCCTGCCCATTGATTTGGTGATGCAATCCAGCCATCTCATCCTCTGTTGTCCCTTTCCCCTCTTGCCGCCAATCCCTCCCAGCATCAGGGTCTTTTCCAATGAGTCAACTCTTTGCATGAGGTGGCCAAAGTATTGGAGTTTCAGCTTCAGCATCAGTCCTTCCAATGAACACCCAGGACTGAACTCCTTTAGAATTGATTGGTTGGATTTCCTTGCAGTCAAAGGGACTCTCAAGAGTCTTCTCCAACACCACAGTTCAAAAGCATCAATTTTTCAGCGCTCAGCTTTCTTCACAGTCCAACTCTCACATCCATACTTGACCAAAAAAGATATCCAGCACCATAGCCTTGACTAGATGGACCTTTGTTGGCAAAGTAATGTCTCTGCTTTTGAATATGCTATCTAGATTGGACATAACTTTCCTTCCAAGGAGTAAGCGTCTTTTAATTTCATGGCTGTAGTCACCATCTGCAGTGATTTTGGAGCCCCAAAAATAAAGTCTGACACTGTTTCCACTGTTTCCCCATCTATTTCCCATGAAGTGATAGGACCAGATGCCATGATCTTCGTTTTTGAATGTTGAGCTTTAAGCCAACTTTTTCACTCTCCTCTTTCACTTTCATCAAGAGGCTTTTTAGTTCCTCTGCACTTTCTGCCATAAGGGTGGTGTCATCTGCATATCTGAGGTTATTGATATTTCTCCCGGCAATCTTGATTCTAGCTTGTGCTTCATCCAGCTCAGCGTTTCTCATGATGTACTCTGCATAGAAGTTAAATAAGCAGGATGACAATATACAGGCTTGACGTACTCCTTTTCCTATTTGGAACCAGTCTGTTGTTCCATGTCCAGTTTTAACTGTTGCCTCCTGACCTGCATACAGATTTCTCAAGAGGCAGGTCAGGTGGTCTGGTATGCCCATCTCTTTCAGAATTTTCCACAGTTTATTGTGATCCACGCAGTCAAAGGCTTTGGCAAAGTCAATAAAGCAGAAATAGATGTTTTTCTGGAACTCTCTTGCTTTTTCGATGATCCAGCAGATGTTGGCAATTTGATCTCTGGTTCCTCTGCCTTTTCTAAAACCAGCTTGAACATCTGGAAGTTCACGGTTCACGTATTGCTGAAGCCTGGCTTGGAGAATTTTAAGCATTACTTTACTAGCATGTGAGATGAGTGCAACTGTGCAGTAGTTTCAGCATTCTTTGGCATTGCCTTTCTCTGGGGTTGGAATGAAAACTGACCTTTTCTAGTCCTGTGGCCACTGCTGAGTTTTCCAAATTTGCTGACATATTGAATGCAGGACTTTCACAGCATCATCTTTTAGAATTTGAAATAGCTCAACTGGAATTCCATCACCTCCACTAGCTTTGTTCTTAGTGATGCTTTCTAAGGTCCACTTGACTTCACATTCCAGGATGTCTGGCTCTATGTGAGTGATCACATCATCATGTTTATCTGGGTCGTGAAGATCTGTTTTGTACAGTTTTTCTGTGTATTCTTGCCACCTCTTCTTAATATCTTCTGCTTCTGTTAGGTCCATACCATTTCTGTCCTTTATCGAGCCCATCTTTGCAGGAAATGTTCCCTTGGTATCTCTAAATTTCTTGAAGAGATCTCTAGTCTTTCCCATTCTGTTGTTTTCCTCTATTTCTTTGCATTGA
The DNA here is from genome assembly GCF_029407905.1 of Bubalus kerabau. Classification (NCBI taxonomy): domain Eukaryota; kingdom Metazoa; phylum Chordata; class Mammalia; order Artiodactyla; family Bovidae; genus Bubalus; species Bubalus kerabau. Next base: position 48,835,013 of record NC_073647.1, on the reverse strand, counting down.
TCACTGAGGAAGGCTTTCTTATCTCTCCTTGCTATTCCTTGGAACTCTGCATTCAGATGCTTGTATCTTTCCTTTTCTCCTTTGCTTTTCACTTCTCGTCTTTTCACAGCTATTTGTAAGGCCTCCCCAGACAGCCATTTTGCTTTTTGGCATTTCTTTTTCTTGGGGATGGTCTTGATCCCTGTCTCCTGTACAATGTCACGAACCTCTGTCCATAGTTCATCAGGCACTCTGTCTATCAGATCTAGTCCCTTAAATCTATTTCTCACTTCCACTGTATAATCATAAGGCAATTAATTTAGGTCATACCTGAATGGTCTAGTGGTTTTTCCTACTTTCTTCAATTTAAGTCTGAGTTTGGCAATGAGAACTCATGATCTGAGCCACAGTCAGCTCCCGGTCTTGTTTTTGCTGACTGTGTAGAGCTTATCCATCTTTGGCTGCAAAGAATATAATCAACTGATTTCGGTGTTGACCATCTGGTGATGTCCATGTGTAGAGTCTTCTCTTGTGTTGTTGGAAGAGGGTATTTGCTATGACCAGTGCATTTTCTTGGCAAAACTCTATTAGTCTTTGCCCTGCTTCATCCCATATTCCAAGGCCAAATTTTCCTGTTACTCCAGGTGTTTCTTGACTTCCTACTTTTGCATTCCAGTTCCCTATAATGAAAAGGACATCTTTTTTGGGTGTTAGTTCTAAAAGGTCTTGTAGGTATTCATAGAACCGTTCAACTTCAGCTTCTTCAGTGTTACTGGTTGGGGCATAGGCTTGGATTGCTGTGATATTGAATGGTTTGCCTTGGAAATGAACAGAGATCATTCTGTCGTTTTTGAGATTGCATCCAAGTACTACATTTCGGACTCTTTTGTTGACCATGATGGCTACTCCATTTCTCCTAAGGGATTCCTGCCCACAGTAGTAGATATAATGGTCATCTGAGTTAAATTCACCCATTCCAGTCCATTTTAGTTCACTGATTCCTAGAATGTCAACATTCACTCTTGCCATCTCCTGTTTGACCACTTCCAATTTGCCTTGATTCATGGACCTAACATTCCAGCTTCCTATACAGTATTGCTCTTTACAGCATCGGACCTTGCTTCTATCACCAGTCACATCCACAACTGGATATTGTTTTTGCTTTGGCTCCATCCCTTCATTCTTTCTGGAGTTATTTCTCCACTGATCTCCAGTAGCATATTGGGCACCTACCGACCTGGGGAGTTCCTCTTTCAGTATCCTATCATTTTGCCTTTTCATACTGTTCATGGGGTTCTCAAGGCTGAATACTGAAGTGGTTTGCCATTCCCTTCTCCAGTGGACCGCATTCTGTCAGACCTCTCCACCATGACCCATCCGTCCTGGGTGGCCCCACATGGCATGGCTTAGTTTCATTGAGTTAGACAAGGCTTTGGTCCATGTGATCAGATTGGCTAGTTTTCTGTGATTATGGTTTCAGTGTGTCTGCCCTCTGATGCCCTCTCACAACACCTACCGTCTTACTTGGGTTTCTCTTAGCTTGGACGTGGGGTATCTCCTTACCTTGGATGAGGGGTATCTCCTCACGGCTGCCCCTCTTGACCTTGAACATGGAGTAGCTCCTCTCGGCCCTACTGTGCCTCAGCCATTAAAAAGAATACATTTGAGTCAGTTCTAATGAGGTGGATGAAACTGGAGCCTATTATACAGAGTGAAGTAAGTCAGAAAGAAAAACACCAGTACAGTATATTAACACATATATATAGAATTTAGAAAGATGGTAAGGATGACTCTATATGCAAGACAGCGAAAGAGACAGATGTAAAGAACAGTCTTTTGGACTCTGTGGGAGAAGGCGAGGGTGGGATGATTTGAGAGAATAGCATTGAAACATGTATATTATCATACATGAAATAGATCGCCAGTCCAGGTTTGATGCATGAGACAGGGTGCTCAGGGCTGGTGCACTGGGATGACCCAGAGGGATGGGATGGGGAGGGAGGTGGGAGGGAGGTTCAGAATGGGCAACAGATGTACACCCGTGGCTGATTCATATAAATGTATGGCAAAAAACACTGCAATATTGCAAAGTAATTAACCTCAATTAAAATAGAAAGGTATTTTCTCAAGACCACAGAATTAAGTAGGTAGAGCCAATATCTCAATCTGGGTCTTTCTGAGTCTCTACGTTTCCTCCCTCTGGAGGGGACTGGCTGTATGTCCTATGCAGCAGGAAGTTGGCTGGATCGTCCCAATGTAAGACGTAAATGTTGTCAGAAGTCCACGTGTGTGCTTCTCTGACAGCTGGTCCCTTTTCTTTTTGTAGGTGCACGGGTTTCATATTCCAGAAGGTTGGAAAACTGGCTGCAACGGCTGTGGGAGGTGGATTTTTTCTGCTTCAGGTCTGTATGGGATATGTTCCTGGATGCTTGGCTGTTCCCCTTGCCCATTCGGAATGTAGCCAGGGGAGGTGTAATCTAGCCCTGGCTCTGTGACACTGAATGGTTTCATGTACCTTTTGAAAGGCTGATGACTTTTTGAATCAAACTTCATCAAGTATCATGAGATGGATTCTTTTGTCATTTATAACATGGGAACATGAGTATGTATTCCTTATCATCTCTCCCTTCCAGGGTTTTTAAGACTGCTTGAAAGATGAAGCAGGTGTGGTTTTAAAAATCCCCAGTGTGATGCAAGCGCCCTGTGATCTGACTTATTCTTAGACACTAAGCTGGTGAGACATGAGGGCTAAATGACCCTACGGTCAGGTGGTCTGTGCTGTGCCTTGGCCTGGAGTTTGTATTTGAATAACTGCCTGCTGGTTCCCTGAGGCCACCCCTGTTTACTTGGTTTGCAAACCTGACTCCACATTGGAATCACCTGGGCGTTTGACACAACACCAAGGCTTGGGGCCTGGCCTGCCCACCTCCATCTGATTTCAGAACTTGTGGCTTCCTTGGTGGCTCAGCTGGTACAGAATCTGCCTGCAGTGTGGGAGACCTGGGTTCAGTTCCTGGGTCGGGAAGATCTCCTGGAGGAGGGCAGGGCGACCCACTCCAGTATTCTGGCCTGGAGAATCCCCGTGGACAGAGGAGCCTGGTGGGCCACAGTCCATGGGGTTGCAAAGAGTCGGATGGGACTGAGCGACTCAGCCCAGCACCAACATACTGGTCTATTGGAATATTTTCCAGCTTCTGAGGTGCAGCTGAGCTGGCAAATGCCTGCTCTGTAGGAGCCACAGTTCGTAGACTTGTGCTGGGGTCCCATTTTAGCAGGGTAGTCCCACGTGAAATTCACAATTTGAGTGACTTTTCCCGATGGGTCAGGGTGCACCAGGGATTCAGCTGTCACTGTCCTGGTGTTGAAAGGTGTGAGAGGGAAGGAAGGCTGATGACAACCCAGAAGGAAACAGGAAGGAGTGAGGAGGGGCTTGTCGTTATCTTCCTGGGTGATCACGGACTGTGTGGCAGGTGGGACACGGGTCTGTCACCAGGGTAGTCACAGTGTTGGGAGAACAGGGCTTGTCATTTGACATAAGGATCCAGTTTTCTCTCTTATCTCTGGATGACTGTCCTAGCTGCCTTTAGCGAATGTCTTCCTTTATTTGTACCACTGCCTCTATCATATGTGCGGATTCATCTATGGGTGGATTGGACTCTGTCTGCTTTGCTGGTCCTTGATAGTTGGCAAGACAGGTTCCTGCACGTATTCTTCAGGGTCATTGTGGCGGCCTCTGTACCTTCACTTCTCCCATTTAAATATTAGGACAGTTTCCTTGGTGTGTATGCCCAGAAGTGGGATTGCTGGGTCATATGGCAGTTCTCGTGTACCCCAGTGTTCATTGCAGCACTGTTTATAATAGCCAGGATATGGAAGCAACCTAGATGTCCATCAGCAGACGAATGGATAAGAAAGCTGTGGTACATACACTCAGTGGAGTATTACTCAGCCATGAACATGGAGTAGCTCCTCTCGGCCCTACTGTGCCTCAGCCATTAAAAAGAATACATTTGAGTCAGTTCTAATGAGGTGGGTGAAACTGGAGCCGATTATACAGAGTGAAGTAAGCCAGAAAGAAAAACACCAATACAGTATACTAATGCATATATATGGAATTTAGAAAGGTGGTAACGATAACCCTGTATGCGAGACAGCAAAAGAGACACAGATGTATAGAACAGTCTTTTGGACTCTGTGGGAGAGGGCGAGGGTGGGATGATTTGGGAGAATGGCATTGAAACATGTATAATATCATATGTGAAACGAATCACCAGTCTAGGTCTGATGCATGATAAAGGATGCTTGGGGCTAGTGCACTGGGATGACCCAGAGGGATGGGATGGGTAGGAAGGTGGGAGGGGGTTCAGGATGGGGAACACATGTACACCCGTGGCTGATTCATATGGTAAAACCAATACAGTATTGTAAAGTAAAATAAATAAAAATTTTAAAAAATATATTGAAAGAATTAAATGTCACAGGCTTGTGAATTCCTTTCAGAGATTTTGTTTCCATTTTGATTGGAATTGCATGGGAACCATATAGATAAATTGGGGGAGAATTAAAATCTTTTATGAGACTGCGTCATCTAGCTGTGAACACCGACTGTCTCTCCATTTCTTTCCGTCTTCTGTAGCGTCTTTGCCTAGAATTTTATTTTTTCCATATAAATCTTGTCCATCTGTGGCTCAGTTTTATTCCTTATAAGAGCTTGCCTTGCTCTTATGCCTTTCCTCAGCCACTCACCCTTAGTCCTAAAGCTCTCTCGATTGGACTCAGTGATACAACTCCTGATGTGATACAACATCATCTTATGTGTTTATCTGCTGTCCAGAGCTCATTTTTGGTGAAGTATCTATTCAGGTCTTTTGCCTGTTTTTTGATTGTGTTTTCTGTTTCTGTTCTTATTATTCTGGCCTATTATTCTCTGTGTCCATCTCTTCTGTGTATCTTCTCCAATATCCCACTGTCTTGATTGCTGTGAAATCAGGTAGTGTGATTTGGCTGTTCTAATTTCTTTGTCTTCTTATACAGATTGAGAAGCAGCTTGTTTAGAAAAAGCTCTAAAACAGCTTGCTGTGTTTGGGTTTGCAGTAACTCTGGCCTAATCTGGGGCTTCCCTGGTAGCTCAGTTGGCAGAGAATCCACCTGCAACGTGGGAGACCTGGGTTCGATCCCTGGGTCGGGAAGATCCCCTGGAGAAGGGAATGGCACCCACTCCAGTATTCTGGCCTGGAGAATTCCATGGACTTTATGAGGTCACAAAAGTAGGACATGACTGAGTGACTTTGACTTTCTTTCACTGGCCTGATCACTTCTATTTTGAGTCTTCCATTCTGTGTACATGGCCTGCCCCTCCATTTATCTGGGTCAACTTTGAGTTCTGTCTTCAACATTTTGTCGTTTTCAGCATAGAGATATTCTGTATGATTTTTGTGTAGATTTGCACCTGCTGCTGCTGCTAAGTCACTTCAGTCGTGTCTGACTCTGTGCGACCCCATAGACGGCAGCCCACCAGGCTCCCCCGTCCCCGGGATTCTCCAGGCAAGAACACTGGAGTGGGTTGCCATTTCCTTCTCCAATGCATGAAAGTGAAAAGTGAAAGTGAAGTCACTCAGTCATGTCTGACTCCTAGCGACCCCATGGACTTCAGCCTACCAGGCTCCTCCATCCATGGGATTTTCCAGGCAAGAGTACTGGAGTGGGGTGCCATTGCTTTCTCCGGATTTGCACCTAGTATTCAGTCATTTTGCAACTCTCGTAAAATCTTAACTTTTATTTCCCATTTCCAGTTCAGATTGCTAATATTAACATTGCTAATACAGTTGATTTTGTGTATTCATCTTAGTAGTGTAGATCCTGGCTACATTAACTTTTGGGGGTGTAGGAATTTTGGGGTTTTGTTGGATTCTTCGCAATTATATAGAAAAACATGTCAACAAATAGTGACAGTTTTTTTTTTCCTTTCTCACCTGGATGCCTCTTACCCCTGGATATAGCCAAACCACTCTCTTACAAAGCTGCTGGTTAACCCTCTCAGGAAAAGTGTGGTAGGAGTGTCCATTGCCCTATCTCCTTCGTAGCACTGTGCTTTCAGTAGTTTATCTATCTCCAATCTGATAAAAAGTTATGGTACCTTGTTAACTGTAATGTTAATTTCCTTGATTACTTACGAAGTTGAACTTCTCCTTTATGTTGGCCACTGTCTTCTGTGAGTTGCCTTTTATCTGTTTTTCAAGTGAGTTTCTTCCTTACTGATCTCAAAAAGAATCTTACTTTTTATCAGTATTAGTGATTTTTTTTTATTCATGTGTACTGCAAATACTTTGTCCAGCCTGGTTTGGGTGATGGATTAGTTGGTGGTGCCATTAACTAGAGGACTTGAGGGTGAGCAGCAATGCAGGAGAAGACTAGACAGTGGAGAAGAATTTCAGTTTCAGATATTTTGAGCTATCCAGAGAGGTAAAATCATATCCAAAATTGGAAGGAGAGAAGTGTTATGTTTGGAGGGTTGGCTGTCTCTTTGTTCCCTGGGTAACACTAGTCCATCAGGAAAAGTCATGCCTGAATCAGTCTTATCCTGTTCTCACATTCGTGATGAAATGCTTCTCACTAAGTCTGTGTGTGTGCCTGTCTTGAGTAAGGGAAGTAGTCATATCCTTTAGGTATATTTGGATGGCTTCTCTTTGTGCCGCTTGAAAGAAATCACTCATGAGGAGTCTCTTTGGGGCCAGGTTCTAGAAGATTTCTGACTAGAAGTGATTACTACCTGACAGCCTTGCTCTGTTCATGTGGTCAAGAAAGTCTGGCTTATGTTGGCTTTAAGGTTTCTTTACCTTACCTCTCTACTTACAGTTCTGATTTTCATTTGCTATTGTATTTTTTAAGCTAACTTAAAACTTTATCAAGGTGGGTAAGAGTTAAGGTAAAAGAATTGCCAGTAGTCATTGAAGGCTTGTCTGTCGATTTCCTGTGCCAGGGATTGGGCCTTGCACAATGGACAGATGATGAGGAGCTGTGGCGCTAATATAGTTATACCAAAACCTGGATGGCATATGTCTCCAAAAAATAGAAATTCAGAAGGGTTTTTGATAAAGGATTTTAGTAATTTATCCTGAACAAGAGAAATAACCAGACTGTGTTTCTCCTCTCTTGCGGTCATTTTTGACACTAAAGCTTGCAAACCATACTGGCTACATCAAAGTGGACTGGCAGCGTGTAGAGAAGGACATGAAGAAGGCCAAGGAACAGCTGAAGATCCGCAAGAGCAACCAGATACCTACAGAGGTCAAGAGCAAAGCAGAGGAGGTGAGACTTCATTTTGTTTCTGTGCAGCCTAAGGGTGTAGTCAACTTTGCCTGTACAAAAATGGAGAAGACATACCAGTATGTCAGCCTGGGATGGAATATCTTTACCTCAGAGGCATTTTCAAAGGGTAAACCTACAAGGACCAGTAGAAGGTTTGGTGACTTTTATTGGGGATGCAGGCACACATGTGGGTTGATCATCCCTTGAACTAGTTCTTGTCAGGAAGTGAGGAGGTTGAGGATGTATGTTTTACAGCTACTCTGATCATTTTGATGGGCTTCCCTGGTGGTTCAGATGGTAAAGCATCTGCCTGCAATGCAGGAGACCCGTGTTTGATCCCTGGGTTGGGAAGATCCCTTGGAGAAGGAAATGGCAACCCACTTCAGTACTTTTGCCTGGAAAATTCCATGGACAGGAGCCTGGTAGGCTACAGTCCATGGGGTCACAAAAAGTTGGACATAACTGAGCAACTTGACCTTCCTGATCATTTTGAGTCATACTTTTGGGTCCATACCCATCTCTGAAGTGTCCAGAATACGTAGCCCAGGGGTTGGTAAGCTTTTTTTGTAAAGGGTCAGATGATACATATTGTCAGCTCTGTACGCTGTGTGGTCTCTGTCACAACTATTGAATTACAGGGTGTAGCGTGAAAATAGCCAGAGACGATGGGTAGGCAGGTGGGTGTGGCTGTGTTGCACCAAAATTTTATTTAAAATAAAATTTGGCCCTTGGGCTGTAGTTTGCTAATCCCTGATCTAGCGTACAAAATCAGGTCAGATTATATTGGCTGATACTGGAGGGACAGGAGAAGACTGTCTCTTTTTAAAGATATACTATATTTTGTTAGGTCTTTATGATCTTTAGAAAATTCTCAAATACCGCAAATAAGTAAAGGCACTTAACTGGAGGAAGTAGACCAGGATCAAGGTGTTAAGAAGGTGCCTGATTAATTCTGCAAGGACCCAAGAGACCAGGAACACGTCAGCAAATGTTTTCAAGTTGGAAAGCAGTTAGACGAGGCATAGATGACTTAGCAGAATATGAAAATACTGAACAGACAGCTCTGTGTGGTGGTAAGTGCTTGGCCAAAGCTGTCCATTTGCCATGCTACTCAGATATAAAAGATAATGACATTTGGCCATTTGCAGCTACACGGATGGACCTGGAGATGATCATACTGAGGGAAGTAAGTCAGAAAGAGAAAAATCCCCTATGATAGCACTTATCAGTGGAATCTGAAATATGACACAAAGGAATCTCTCTATGAAATAGAGACAGACCCCCAGAGAGAACAGACTGGTCGGGGAGGGAAGGGGAGTGTGGGATTAGCAGCTACAGATTATTAAAAACTGTATGGGTTTTTTTGAATGGGTACCAGCCCGGGCCTATTGTGTAGTACAGGGAACTGCATCCAGTCTTCTGGGATAAACCGTAATGGAAAAGAATATTTTAAAAAAGAATATATGTGCACAACTGAGTAACTTTGCTGTGTCTAACTTTGCCCAACATTGTAGAAAACCTATACTTCAGTAAAATGAAAAAACAAACCAAAACAATGAAGTTATCCATTGCCCAGAGTGGCAGGTGGCCTTTGTCGGGGGCTCACATACTTAGATAGTCCTTCCCCCTTCCATCCCCCTCAAGCTCAAGGTTACGAAAGTTGCACTTTTTTCACCTCTAAATTATTTTTTATTCGGACATGTACAAAAATAATGCATGGTTTCAAAAGCTTTTTTAATGATACAGAAATGTATACAATAAAAAATAATATTGTTCATGTTTGATTAGAACCTCCTGGTGACTTAACAGTGAACACTTGTAAACTAACCAGAAGGTTTGGAATCGGTTCATTCATTCTCCAAGTTTTTGCTTTCCTCTTCTGAGGGAGGGTGGCTGTTCTTGCAGCGAGCCTTTTGTCATATTTGGGGTCAGTGTGTAGCAACCAGGAGGCCATCAGGGATTTCAGCGTGAACAGTTGCAGTCAGATGGTGGGATTCAGAGCCAAGGTGTACCAAGTTGAAGCTCATTAGTAAAGAGCATGAATGCAAGCAGGTATTTCAGAAAATGGTATGATTGTTTTCATCCCCGTCCCCCGCCCCAGGGCAGATGGCAAGAGACAGTGCCTCTAATAAGGGGGCCAGGGAGGGGGCACTTAGGTTCAGGAAATTAGTAAGCTAGGCTTCAGGGTGTGTTCCTGGTGAACACTTTTCTAAGGTGGTGTTTGCATGTGGGAGAAGAGGGTGTCCGTCTGCCCTGCTCAGCCAAGTGCGGTCTGAGATGGAGGTTGATCATGGACACATGTGGGAGCCGTAGGGCTCCGAATCTCAAACAGGCGGGACCTTTCACTGGAGGCAGGAACCTGCGGGAATCAGAGAAGAAATCCGATTTCAGAGGAGGGTGTCTGGCTAGACCCGGCAGATTGTGGGTGGGAGGATCGTGTGGACAGGTTGGGAGGAGAAACCTCTGCCAGCAGCTTAGCCTAAGACCTGTCAGCTCGCCTTCAGATCCCCATCCTCCCCAATAACAGTGTCCTCAGCCGAGTAATCCACTGTGCTGTCTTCTGTTCCTAGGTGGTGTCGTTTGTGAAGAAGAACGTTCTAGTGACTGGTGGCTTTTTCGGAGGCTTTCTGCTGGGCATGGCGTCCTAGAGGGGATGACTTCACCACCATTAGTCCTAGCTTTGCCAACCAGCAGCCTCTCCACTCCACCCTAGGACAGCAAACTCCTCCTCTTCCTCCTCCCTGCCATGGCGTATCTGAGTGGCTTTGTAGGCATCTGGTGGTTCAAGTTGGGAAGGCTCCACTGTGAGCTTGACGGCAATGGAAGAGACCATAGATATTAGCGCTTATCTAGCACACTCCCCCGGGACTCATCTGTAGGTCAGCAAGTATATTCCTTTCTCGCGTAAGATACTTAACAGAACATAGGACAAGATGACACGCTGAGTGGATCTTCAAAGGTTGCCCCACACTTGATTTGGAAAAGACATTGCAAGCATATAACATACCTCGTTAAGTTTTGCATGGAAAGGAACTGAATACACTGGCGTTTAAGCATGAAAGATTTTGCAGTTGTGGTGTCTACTTTCTCTTTTAGTAGATTTGAGATTACAGAAAGAGAACTACTCTTAGTGTGTGAGAGTTGAAAAATCCAAATATGGAATGAACTTGTCCTAAAGTGACATTCGATGAGCTGAAGCTGTGTTTGGTGGGAAGGCCTTTGGGGAAACCAAGCAGTCGATAACATTTAGGATGGTCAGACTTAGTGAATCATTTAAAGGCGTTCAGATATTATCTAGGGATGTTTTCCACCACACAGGGTAATGCATCTCATGGCTGTTTCTAAAGGGTTTATTGATGGTAAAATAAATGACTTTAGGTGTAAGAGGGAAGAAGCTCTTGGGTTTTTATTTAATAGAAAGGGTTTGAAGCTTTGAAATGCGAACTTTTCTTTACGTCCGGTCAAAACGTCAGGGGTAGCCTGTAGCTCCTCTGTGTCAATTCTGTTTCTTTATCCAGAGTTTTAAAATGGTGGCATTTCCAAGCATTAAAAATTTAGAACAGTAGCATCAAAGGTATCTACTGTCTCATGATGACCCCAACTCTTTGAATTTATCTTTAGAATTCAAGTTCATACACACACCCATCCTTAGAAACAAGACATTTTTCTGTAACGACCTTTTACCATGTCTGGAATATCCAGTGCAGAAAGGCAAGGCTGTGTCTTCATCATTGTATACATGGAGTCAAGCACTTAGTAGATACTCAGTCTGTTGAATATATGAGTAATGAGGTCATAGAAAAGTATGTGGAAAATGGAGTGATCAGCAGGATTTTTGAGACTTGATGAATTCTGAGAATGCCGAAAACTCAGAATTAACTTCTTAAACTTGCAGGTGATCCCTTGAAAAATGTATGTTTTCAATGCCTTCCTTTTAAAATGTTTGCCTTTTAACTTGAATTTGGAAATTGTAGCTACTAGCGGATGTGGAATTTTTTAGAATTCATCCGTTTGCATTTTTCTCCTTATTGTAATATTTTAAGGCAACATTAAGTAGTTTTGCTTGTAACATATGTGGATTATATACAAATCATAATGGTATGAGCCACATTGTCCTATATTTTTGTATAAACTCAAAATTTTTTCACTTTTCCTTATGCTCAGACATATGTAAACATACAAATGTTCAAATATATATGAAAGTACAGTGACCCCCATGGACCCACCACCCACCTATAATGATCATCAAAATATAGTTTGTTTTATCAGTGGCTTTGAAACAAATACCAGATGTGTCCCTTTATTATATTTTGGTATGTGTCTTAAACGGTAAGAACTCTTAAAAATCATAAATACATAGATCCACTATTAGACTCATGTGACCCCACCCATGCCAATGGAATACTGGGGCTGCAAAAGCTAACTGAAGTGTCCTGTGCCCCTCTGGGTTGCAGGTTGGGGTGGGTGGCCTGTCTCTGGTTTCCCTGTCGTCCCTGGTACGGTTGAGGTCAGTATTACAGGTTACTCTCATCATAGTACAGTGAGAATGGCCTGGCCTTCTGCCTACTGTGCGGGGCTACCACTGGTAGCCATGCTAAGTGGGTGCTGATGTTGGAGAGTGGCAGGGCTCTGGTGCACAGTGCTGGTGGGACTTAGTGGAGTCCCCCCAGGCCTTTAGGGGTGCCTCTAAATGGATGCTTTTGAACTGTGGTGTTGGAGAAGACTCTTGAGAGTCCATTGGACTGTAAGGAGATCCAACCAGTCCATCCTAAAGGACATCAGTCCTGAATACTCATTGGAAGGACTGAGTCTGAAGGTGAAACTCCAGTACTTTGGCCACCTGATGTGAAGAGCTGACTAATTGGCAAAGACCCTGATGCTGAGAAACATGGAAGGTGGGAGGAGAAGGGGACAACAGAGGATGAGATGGTGGAATGGCATCCCTGACTTGATGGACATGAGCTTGAGGAAGCTCTGGGAGTTGGTGATGGACAGGGAGGCCTGGTGTGCTGCGGTCCATGGGGTCACAAAGAGTCAGACACGACTGAGCGACTGAACTGAGCTGAACTAAATGGAGGCCTTGTTGCCAGCAGCTTGGTTTCAGACGGTGAAGTGAGGGCGGTTTTCCCCCAGAGCAGCTTGCCGCCCCTTCCTGCGAAACATGCCAGGACTAGGCAGCTGCACCCATTGATTCTGTGTTTGCCCGTGACTGGCAAGGCCTGTTTAATGAGGCATGTGTTTTCCTCTAAGGCCCAGAATCCAGTACTGTGCTGGGCCTCCTTTTTAGTGATGGGGGCTGAAGAGACGGCAGCTTCTCTTGAAGCCTTTCCAGTCGTCCCTGGAAAGGGACGTCTGCTCCCCATTGCTCAGAGCTTCCCTCCCTCTGTCCTGGCCTGTGCCACCTCTGACAGCTGGCGGCTTTTCTCCCTTTTCACTCCTCACCCCTGAGCCCCCTTGTGCACCTGCTGTTCCCTGCCACTCTTGGGGTACCCTGGGACCAGCTCAGATGAGCTGTTCGCAGAAGAGGGGAAGAGGGGCCCAGGGTTCACTTTCTGGCTACTGTCTGCTCAGGGCTGACAGATAAGACTCCTGTGTCTTCAGTTTTGCTAAGGCTCTGTATCCTCATGGCCGGCATGGCTGAAATTGGAGCAACCTGACTGTGAGGCACATCACTGTGATTATTATAACATGCAGATAAGGCCCCTCCCACCACCCGTCTGGGTCACGTGTCTGCTCCCACATCCCGACACTTGGCCTCAGGGACATTCATCAATAGGACGGGGTGGGGTATTCACTCTCAGGTGTGGCCTGTCACCTGGGTAAGAGCCCCGCCTAATGGACCTGCCAGGACCCAGGACATGATGAATGACTTCCATAATTCTAGCTTACATGGTTTTGAAAACGCTTAACTATTGTCAAAGTGTCCCCTCCATCATCTTTCTGGTTTTAAGACTGGGCTCTTACTTTGAACATCTACATTTTTGTAGTTCGGGAAATGCCATGCATTGGATTTTAAAAATTGTCTTAGGGATAGATTGGCAAGATCTGAGTATCATTGGTATTCCATGATGATCTCAGTTTCTTCTCTGAGGGAAACTTTCTTAAAGCCAGTTGTGGACCCTGCAGACAAAATTCGAGTCCTCCCCTTTCTGGGGAGGTCTCCACCAAGTTACCTCATTTCTTTTCAAAGAAGCTTCATTTCTTTGTCATGGTTCCAAGTCTGGGGCTTGCTTGATCACGTATGCAATAGTAGTGTGATCTCTTGGAGACATGGGCAGAAAACCAAATCATACAGTGTGGCGTATGTCTGTTATGCTTGATACTTCTTAAGCATCTTACTGTGAAAGTGCTGCACTCAATATGCCAGCAAATTTGGAAAGCTCAGCAGTAGCCACAGGACTGGAAAAGGTCAGTTCTCATTCTAATCCCAAAGAATGCTCAAACTACTGCACAATTGCATTCATCTCACACTCATCTCACATGCTAGTAAAGTAATGCTCAAAATTCTCCAAGCCAGGCTTCAGCAATACGTGAATTGTGAACTTCCAGATGTTCAAGCTGGTTTTAGAAAAGGCAGAGGAACCAGAGATCAAATTGACAACATCCGCTGGATCATCAAAAAAGCAAGAGAGTTCTGGAAAAACATCTATTTATGCTTTATTGACTATGCCAAAGCCTTTGACTGTGGATCATAATAAACTGTGGAAAATTCTGAAAGAGATGGGAAAACTAGACCACCTGACCGGCCTCTTGAGAAACATGTATGCAGGTCAGGAAGCAACAGTTAGAACTGGACATGGAACAGACTGGTTCCAAATAGGAAAAGGAGTACATCAAGGCTGGATATTGTCACCCTGCTTATTTAACTTATATGCAGAGTACATCATGAGAAATGCTGGGCTGGAGGAAGCACAAGCTAGAATCAAGATTGCCAGGAGAAATATCAATAACCTCAGATATGCAAATGACACTGCCCTTATGGCAGAAAGTGAAGAAGAACTAAAGAGCCTTTTGATGAAAGTGAAAGAGGAGAGTGAAAAAGTTGGCTTAAAGCTTAACACTCAGAAAACTAAGATCATGGGACCTAGTCCCATCACTTCATGGCAAATAGATGGGGAAACAGTGGCTGACTTTATTTTTCTGGGCTCCAAAATCACTGCAGATCGTGATTGCAGCCATGAAATTAAAAGATGCTTACTCCTTGGAAGGAAAGTTATGACCAATCTAGACAGCATATTAAAAAGCAGAGACATTACTTTGCCAACAAAGGTCTGTCTAGTCAAGGCTATGGTTTTTCCAGTGGTCATGTATGGATGTGAGAGTTGGATTATAAAGAAAGCTGAGTGCTGAAGAATTGATGCTTTTGAACTGTGGTGTAGGAGAAAACTCTTGAGAGTCCCTTGGACTGCAAGGAGATCCAACCAGTCCATCCTAAAGGAGATCAATCCTGGATGTTCATTGGTAGGACTGATTTTGAAGCTGAAACTCCAATACTTTGGCCACCTGATGTGAAGAGCTGACTCATTTGAAAAGACACTGATGCTGGGAAAGATTGAGGGCAGGAGGAGAAGGGGATGACAGAGGATAAGATGGCTGGATGGCACCACTGACTCGATGGACATGAGTTTGGGTAAACTTCAGGAGTTGGTGATGGACAGGGAGGCCTGGTATGCTGTGATTCATGGGGTCGCAAAGAGTCGGACATGACTGAGCGACTGAACTGAACTGAAATGTAGTTGTAAAATGTTTCATTAAATTGTTTTACTATTAACAGAAGACATTGAAATGATTTTATGAGAATGTAGCCCTGTTTTCCTGGTCTCTTAAGGCAGCATTTTTCCAAAGGAGAATGTTCCCCTCCTTTGAGAGATGCTATCTGCAAAATCGGGTTTGCTGGTAGAGTTGGCAAGTATTACATATAGTAGTCCTTTCCAGGGAATCATACTTCACATGAGCTTATGAAAAGCTTTAGCCTTGCAGGAAAGAAACCTGTTGATTTTTGTGGAACCTGGTATTCCCCGAATTTAGCTTACCAGGCAAGCGTTTTTTTCTCCATTACAGTAATTCTTAGAAAAGCTGATTTAAAGAACACCTGGTCTCAAACAATAGTGGTATTTGAATATCAGGGACTATCTGAGTTTATTCACAGCAGTGTAGACTCTAGTGTACTAAAAGAGGGGAGGAAGGATCATCCCTGTTCTGGCTTGAAATCCTAACCCCTTAATACCCAAGGTGATGGCATTTGGAGGTGGGGCCTTTGGAGGTAATTAAGTCATGAGTGCAAGGCCCTCATGAGTGGAATTAGCGATCGTATAAAATAGACTCCAGAGAGTTCCCTTGTCCCTTCACATGAGGATATGGTGAGAAGGCTGCCGTCTATGAATCAGGCAGAGGGCCATCACCAGACACTGAATCTCAGCACCTTTATCTTGTATTTTCTGCCTCCAGAACTTTGAGAAATAAATGTATGTTGTTTAAGCCACCCAGTCTATGGTCTTTTGTTACAGCAGCCTGAATGGACTAAGCTTTTGCTTAAAAAGTCATTGTTTTCCTTTTGCAGGGGGGATGGTAGAGGGATGATGTTTCTAGCACCTGAGGAAAGCAAATGGCCTGTTCAATACTGCTCCCCCCTCAACCACTGCATGAAGTCAATTGTCAACAGGCTTTCTTCAATAGCCTTATGTTAAAACCATCAGTATCCATTGGAATATGTTTTGATTATAAGGCCATACAGTGTAGGTAAACCACTTAAGAATTCTAGTTCTGTCTGCCTGGTTTCCAATGAACTGTTCCCTCCAGTTCTCTCATAAGAGTCACTGAACAAATTTGAAGTGGCTTCTTCTGACTAGGCACTTACAATGGGGGAACGCAGAAGTGGAAAGAGGTGTTCTGATTGGCATCTGGAAGGATACATGGCTCAATTATTGGCCATGGAGTCACACAGGTGACAGGCTCAATCCCACAAAACTGCACCCACTTGTTCAGATGCCTATTCCAAACCCCGGTTGTCACCCTCTGCTTCTGATCAACTAGCTGCACATCTGAGGTTCCCAACAATACCTCCTTGGGTTCAACAAATTTATAGAGCAGCTCACAGAGCTTGGGGGACATTTCACTTCAGTGCTTACCAGTTTATTATAAAGGATATAGATGGACAAGCAGCCAGGTGAAGAGGTACCACGGTGAGGTCTGAGCCGGCTCTGACACACAAGAGCTTCTGTCCCCACAGAACTGCAGTGTGTTCCCTCCCGGCATGTGGATGCATTGTGGTTCAACAAGGAAGCTCTCTGAACCCCATCCTTTTGAGTTTTTAAGGAGGCTTCATTACACAGTGTTAAAAAACACATGGACTTCCCTGGTGGTGCAGGATAGGAATCTACCTGCCAATGCAGGGGACACAGGTTTGATCCCTGGTCCAGGAATATTCGACATGCTGCAGAGCAACAAAGCCCATGGTCCTTAACTACTGAGCCTGCACTCTGGAGCCCAGGAGCTGCAACTATGGAGCCTGCATACTACAACTGCTGAAACCCATGTGACTAGAGCCAGTGCTCTTCATCAAGAGAAGTCATAGCAATGAGAATCCCGTGTACCACAATGAAAAGTAGCCACTGCTCTCAGCAACTAGAAAAAGCCCATGTGCAGTAATGAAGATTCAGCACAACTAAAAATAAATACATAAATTATTTACAAGCTCTTATATATACCCAATATCAGTCAGTTTAGTCGCTCAGTTGTGTCTGACTTTGTGACCCCACGGACTGCAGCATGCCAGGCTTCCCTGTCCATCACCAGCTCCCGGAGCTTGCTCATCCTTATGTCCATTGAGTCGGTGATGCCATCCAACCATCTCATCCTCTGTCGTCCCCTTCTCCTCCTGCCTTCAATGTTTTCCAGCATCAGGGTCTTTTCCAATGAGTCAGTTCTTTGCATCAGGTGGTCAAAGTGTTGGAACTTCAGTTTCAGCATCAGTCTTTGCAATGAATATTTAGGAATGATTTCCTTTAGGAAAAGAAAAGCTATGACCAACCTAAATAGCATATTAAAAAGCAGATACATTACTTTGCCAACAAAGGTCAGTCTAGTCAAAGTGACTAAACTGACTGATATTGGGTATATATAGGAGTTTTAAAATAATTTATGTATTTATTTGTAGTTGTGCTGAGTCTTCATTACTGCACATGGGCTTTCTCTAATTGCTGTGAGCAGGGCCTGCTCTTCATTATGGTGCATGGGCTTCTCATTGCTATGATAGTAGGAGACTTTAACACCCCACTCACATCAATGGGCACATCTTTGAGACAGAAAATCAATAAGGCAACAGAGATTCCTAAATGATAACAACAGAACAGTCACACTCAATTTATGTTTTCAGGACATTACATCTAAAAAAACCCAGAAGACACATTCTTCTCAAGTGCACATGGAACATTCTCTAGGACTGACCAAAAACTAGGGCACAAAACAAGCCTCAATAAATTTAAGAGTATAGAAATTACCTTTTCTAACCACAATGGCATGAAACTAGAAATCAACCACAGAAAAGGAAATGAGTAAAAAATGACTACATGGAGGCTAAACAACGTGATACTAAAAAAACAATGGGTCAACAATGAAATCAAAGAAGAAATTAAAAATCCCTCGAGGCAAATAACCATGAAAACATAGCCATACAAAATCTATCAGATATAGCAAAAGCATTCTTACAGGGAAGTTCATAGCAGTGCAGGTCTTTAAAAACAAGAAAAATCTCAAACAACCGAACTCACCACCTAAAAGATTTAGAAAAAGAAAAAACAAAACCTAAAGTCAGCATAAGGAAGGAGATAATAAAGACCAGAGAGGAAATAAAGATTTCAAAATTTAAAAAGTCAATAAAACCAAGAATTGGTTCTTTGAAAGAGTATAGAAAATTGGCAAACCTCTGACCAAGCTCATCAAGGAGAGAGAAAATAGACAAAATAAGAAATGAAAGAGGAAAAACTATATAACTCATACTGCTGCT
Source organism: Bubalus kerabau (assembly GCF_029407905.1). Lineage (NCBI taxonomy): Eukaryota > Metazoa > Chordata > Mammalia > Artiodactyla > Bovidae > Bubalus > Bubalus kerabau. The sequence goes on along the minus strand of NC_073647.1, from coordinate 48,816,721 downwards.
GCTGCTGCTTAGTCGCTTCAGTTGTGTCCGACTCTGTGCGACCCCATAGACGGTAGCCCACCAGGCTTCCCTGTCCCTGGGATTCTCCAGGCAAGAACACTGGAGTGGGTTGCCATTTCCTTCTCCAATGCAGGAAAGTGAAAAGTGAAAGTGAAGTCACTCCGTTGTGTCTGACTCTTAGCGACCCCATGGACTGTAGCCCTCCAGGATCCTTCATCCATGGGATTTTCCAGGCAAGAGTACTAGAGTGGGGTGCCATTGCCTTCTGCAGATAAACCCTGCTGCTGTTGCTGCTGCTAAGTTGCTTCAGTCATGTCAGACTCTGTGTGACCCCATAGACGGCAGCCCACCAGGCTCCTCCGTCCCTGGGATTCTCCGGGCAAGAACACTGGAGTGGGTTGCCATTTCCTTCTCCAATGCAGGAAAGTGAAAAGTGAAAGTGAAGTCGCTCAGTCGTGTCCGACTCTTAGCGACCCCATGGACTGTAGCCCGCCAGGCTCCTCCATCCATGGGATTTTCCAGGCAAGAGTACTGGAGTGGGATGCCATTGCCTTCTCTGATAACTCATACTGCAGAAATACAAAAAAACAAAACAAAACAAAAAACCATAAGAGAATACTATGAGCAATTATATGCCAATGAATTTGACAACCTAGATGAAATGGACAATTTTTTAGAAACATACAGCCCACCAAAACTGAATCAAGAAGAAATAGAAAAAAAGACAACCTGAAAAGACCAATCATCAGAAATGAAATAGAATCTATAATAAAAACAAATCCAAAACACTCCCTACAAACAAAGTTCAGGACCAGATGGCTTCATAGGTGAGTTCTACCAAATATGCAAAGAAGCTCCTATACTGATCCTTCTCAAAGTTTTCCAAAAGACAAGAGGATGGAACACTTCCAAAATCATTTTATGAAGCCACCATCACCTGATACTGAAACTAGACAAAGACACTACCAAAAAAGAAACAGTCCAATATCTTTGATGAATATAGATGCAAAAATTCTTAATGAAGTATTAGCTAACTGAATCCAGCAACACAAAAAGAAAAATCATACACCATGACCAAGTTGGATTCATCCCAGGGTCACAAAGATGGTTCAGTATGCACAAATCAATGTGATATACCACATCAACAAAGGACAAAAACCACATGATCATTTCAATAGATGCAGAAAAAAATGAAATAAAATTCAACATCCATTTATGATTAAAACTCTTACTAATGTGGGTATAGAGGGAACATACCTCAACATAATAAAAGCTATTATGTGACAAACCCACAGCTAATCTAATACTCAGTGGTGAAAAGCTGAAAGCCTTCCCACTAAAATTTGAAACAAGACAAGGAAACCTTCTTACTTCTCTTAACATTATATTTGAATTCCTAGCCACAGCAATCAGATAAGAGAAAAAAAAAAAGGTATTCAAATTGGTAGGGAAATGGGTAAAACTACCATTGTATAGGTGACATGATATATATATATGCAGAAAACCCTAAAGACTCCACACAAAAACTACTAGAACTGATCAACAAATTCAGCAAGGTAGCAGGATTTGGGGAGAAGGCAATGGCACCCCACTCCAGTACTCTTGCCTGGAAAATCCCATGGGCAGAGGAGCCTGGTAGGCTGCAGTCCATGGGGTCGCACAGAATCGGACACGACTGAGTGACTTCACTTTCACTTTTCACTTTCATGCATTGGAGAAGGAAATGGCAACCCACTCCAGTGTTCTTGCCTGGAGAATCCCAGGGACGGGGGAGCCTGGTGGGCTACCGTCTATGGGGTTGCACAGAGTCGGAAATGACTGAAGTGATGTAGCAGCATAGCAGCAGGATTTGGAGAAGGAAATGGCAACCCACTCCAGTGTTCTTGCCTGGAGAATCCCAGGGATGGTGGAGCCTGGTGGGCTGCTGTCTATGGGGTCGCATAGAGTCGGACATGACTGAAGCGACTTAGCAGCAGCAGCAGGATTTAAGATTAACATACAGAAATCAGTTGCAGGGAGTGGAGGAGGGAGCGGGGCGGGGCGGGTTGCGGGGGAGAAATTGTTTGCATTTCTTTACATTAACAATGAAATATCAGAAAGGGAAGGTAAACAATCTGTTTTAAAATTACATTTAAAAAATACTTAGGAATAAACCTGACCAAGGAGGTGAAAGACATATGCTGAGAACTAAAAGAACATTCTTTTAGTTCCACTTCCCTGGTGGCTCAGTGATAAAGAGTTCCCCTGCAATGCAGGAGCCATAGGAGACATGGGTTCGATCCCGGGGTCCAGAAGGTCCCCTGGAGGAGGGCGTGGCAACCAACTCGAGTACTCTTGCCTGGAGAATCCCATGGACAGAAGAGCCTGGTGGGCTACAGTTCATAGGGTCACAAAGAGTTGGACACGACTGAAGTAACTTAGCACAAAAAAATATTAACAGAGGAAATTGAAGATGATTCAAGGAAATAGAAAGATATCCCATGCTCTTGGATTGAAAGAATTAATATTGTTAAAATGGCCATACTACCCAAAGGAATCTACAGATTTAATGTGATCACTATCAAACAAATTACCCATTATATTTTTCACAGAACTAGAACAAATAATCTTAAAATTCATTTGGAACCATAAAAGACCCCGAATTATGAAAGCAATCCTAAACAAACAAACAAACAAAAAACCAAGCAGGAGGCATAGCCCTCCCAAACTTGAGACAGTATTACAAAGCTACAGTAGTCAAAGTAGCATGATATTGACACAAAAACAGGCATATAGATCAATGGAACAGAATAGAGAGCCCATAAAAAAACCTATACACCTATGGTCAATTGTGTAAAATGTGTACTCAGTCACTTAGTCGTGTCTGACTCTTTGTGACCCCATGGACTACACAGCCTGCCAGACTCCTCTGTCCATGGGATTCTTCAGGCAAGCATACTGGAGTAGGTTGCCATTTTCTTCTCCAGCAGATCTTCCCCAACCCAGGGATCAAACCCAGGTCTCCTGTGTCTCTTGCATTGGCAGGTGGATTCTTTACCACTCAGCCACCTAAGAAGCCCTAATGGTCAATTAATCTTCAACAAAGGAGGTAAGAATACACAATGTGGAAAAGACAGTTTCTTCAGGAAGTGGTGCTGGGAAAGCTGAACAGCCACATGTAAATCAATGAAGTTGGAACACACGCTCTCACCATATAAATAAACTCAAAATGGCTTAAGGACTTAAACATAAAACATGACACCATAGAACTCCTGGAAGAGCTCATAGGCAAAACATTCTCTGACATTAATTATTTCAATGTTTTCTTAGGTCAGTCTCCCAAGGCAATAGAAATAAAAGCAAAAATAAACAGTGGGACCTAATGAAACTTATAAGGTTTTGCACAGCAAAGGAAACCACAAACAAAATGAAAACACAACTTACAGACTGGGAGAAAATATTTGAAAATGGTGCAACCAAACAAGGGCTTAATTTCCAGAATATACAAAGAGTTCATACAACTCAATAAGAAAAAAACCAATGTCCCAGTTGAAAAATGGGGAGAATATCTAAATAGACATTTCTCCAAAGAAGACATACAGATGGGCAATAGGCACATGAAAACATGATAAAAAAAGATGATCAACATTGCTAATTATTAGAGAAATGTCAATCAAAACTACCATAAGGTACCACCTCACATCAGTCAGAGTGGCCATCATTAAAAAGCCTACAAATAACAGGGAATTCCCTGGCATCCCAGTGGTTAGGACTCCACACTTAAGGGAATGGGTTCAACCCCTGGTTGGGGCACTAAGATCCTGTAAGTCGTACAGTGTGGCAAAAAAAAAAAAAAAAAGTCACAAATAACAAATGCTGGAGAGCGTGTGGAGAAAAGGGAGCGAGAGCCCTCCTATACTGTTGGTGGAATGAAAGTTGGTACAGCTGCTATGGAAAACAGTATGGAGGTTCCTCAAAAAACTAACAATAGAGCTACCATATGATCCAGCAACACTCTTGGGCATATATCTGAAAAATATGACAACTCTAATTTGAAAAGATACATGTACCCCTATGTTCATAGCAGCACTATTCATAATAGCCAAGACATGGAAACAATCTAAACATCCACTGAATGGATAAAGATATGATACTTACACAGTGGACTACTTACTACTCAGCAATAAAAAGAAATGGAATTTTGCCATTTGTAGCAACGTGGATGAACCTAGAGATTATCATACTAAGTGAAGAAAGTCAGGAAAAGATAAACACCATATGATATCACTTATATGTAGAATCTAAAATATGGTACAGAGGAACCTATCTGCAAAGCAGGAGACTCATGGACACAGAGAACAGACCTGAGGTTGCCAAGGGTGGGGGATGAGACCGGGAGTTTGGGATTCGGTAGATGCAAAACTATTATATTTATGATGGATAAACAACAAGGTCCTAATGTATAGCACAGGGAACTATATTCAGTATCCTGTGATAAACCATAAAGGAAAAGAATATGAAAAAGAATGTATATATGTGTATATCTGAATCAGTTTGCTGTACCACAGAAATTAACACATTGTAAATCAACCATACTTCAATAAAAATTAAAGAAATAAGAAGGAGAAACTGAGACTAGCCTTGAAAACTCCTTGAGCAGACAAAACCAGTTTAGTCACACAAGCAAGGCTTAATTTAACTTTGGGAGACTAACCTGACCTAGGTCATTTCTTGCTTATGCTTCTGAAAATCGTAAGACAAAGTTGAACTGTTTTCCAAGGCTGATATGAGGTAACCACTGACCAATTCCCTACCGTTTAGGAAAATTCTAGTAACATAAGCAGTCACTGCCAAGCAAAAACAGTCACTTCTGTCATGCTATGTAAACTACTTTATAACAGTACACCCCTGGGCCTCATCCCATGTTTTGGTTTAAGTGCTCTATGTTTACAAACTGTCTTTTTGGTGTGTGTGCAAAAACGTTCATTAATTACTATAGTGATAGTGAAGTTGCTCAGTTGTGTCCGACTCTTTGCGACCCCATGGACTGTAGCCTACCAGGCTCCTCTGTCCATGGGATTTTCCAGGAAATAGTCCTGGAGTGGATTGCCATTTCCTTCTCCAGGGGATCTTCCCAACCCAGGGATTGAACCCAGGTCTCCTGCATTATAGACAGACGCTTTACCGTCTGAGCCACCAGGGATCATTAATTACTACTTTGATGATTAACTGACTTTGTTATTTTTCTGTGATTTTTTTGGTAAATTATTCATTCATTTAAGTTGTGCTGGGTCTTCATTGTTGCATGGGCTTTTTTCTAGTTGCAGCAAGCAGGGGCTACTCTCTAGCTGCAGTGCACGAATTTCTCATTGTGGTGGCTTCTCTCATGGGACACAGGCTCTAGGGCACTCAGGCTTCAGCAGTTGTGGTACATGGACTTAGTTGCTCCTTAGCATGTGGGATCTTCCCGAATCAGGGCTTGAATCTGCATCTCCTGCATTGGCATGTGGATTCTTATCCACTGCGCCACCAGGGAAGTCTTTCTGTGATCTTTTAACAAGTCACAAAGATCACCATTGATTGTGACAAGTCACAATTGACCAAATCATTGGTCATTGGTGATTGAACTTAGTCTTATTCAGCCTCTCACCCATATTCCCTCCTCAGAGGTCAGGGTGGGGGTGGAAACTGAAAGTTACAACCCTCTAACATTGCAGCATGGTTCCCCTGGCAACCAGCCCCTATCCTAAAGTTATCTGCTGCTGCTGCTGCTAAGTCACTTCAGTCGTGTCCAACTCTGTGTGACCCCATAGATGGCAGCCCACCAGGCTCCCCCATCCCTGGGATTCTCCAGGCAAGAATACTGGAGTGGGTTGCCATTTCCTTCTCCAACTGGTGTGCTCCAACTGCAGCACGCCAGGATTCCCTGGTGTGTGTCTTCCAGAGTTTGCTGAAACTCATGTTCATTGAGTCGGTGATGCCATCCAGCCATCTCATCCTCTGTTGCCCTCATCTCCTCCTGCCCTCAGTCTTTCCAATGAGTCAGCTCTTTGCATCAGATGGCCAAAGTATTGGAGCTTCAGCATCAGTCCTTCCAATGCATATTCAGGGTTGATTTCCTTTAGGATGGACTGATTTGATCTCTTTGCAGTCCAAGGGACTCTCAAGAGTCTTCTCCAGCACCACAGTATGAAAGCATCATCTTCAGTGCTCAGCCTTCTTTACGGTCCAACTCTCACATCTGTACATGATTACTGGAAAAACCATAGCTTTGACTATATGCAGCTTTGTTGGCAAAGTGACGTCCCTGCTTTTTGATACACTGTCTAGGTTTGTCATAGCTTTTCTTGCAAAGAGCAAGTGTCCTTTAATTTCATGGCTGCAGTACTGTCCTCAGTGACTTTGGAGCCCAAGAAAAGAAAATCTGTCACTGTTTCCACTTTTTCCCCATCTCTTTGCCATGAAATGTTGGGTCTGGATGCCATGATTTTAGTTTTTTGAATGTTGAGTTTTAAGCCAGCCCTTTCATTCTTCTCTTTCACCCTCATCAAGAGGCTCCTTAGTTCCTCTTTTTCTTTCCCTGATTGTACTTATCACTTAGGAAATTCTAAGAGTTTTAGGAGCACAGTGCAAAGAATGGAGATAAAGACCAAATATATATTTTGTTATAAAGAAAGCAGCTCTTTTGCCCTTTTCCTATTTGCCCATTTCTGGTTCCCCTGTAACCTTAAAAGAACCTGATCATAGGAATGAGATCACCAGGCAATTTAAGCAAACTCCTGACTTATGTGTCCTGAATGCACACCATGCCTCGCCTAACTTGTTGATTCTTTTCCTAGACAGAAGTAGGTAGGCCTCCACCCCCAGTAGCCCCCATAAGTAATCCTGCCAGCAAGATAACATCTGAAGAGTCAGCTAGTCTGCACACAAAGGAGAAGGATGCAGAAGCCAACCTCCTGCTTAAATGGTTCCCTGAGATTCTTCCCCCTTTTCCCTTTAAAAACTGTCATGGCTGATCAGAATCTTCAGAATTGGAGTGAGGACAAGAGTCCACCTCCTCCCCAGCTTGCCTGCTTTTCTACTGACACTTGACCCTCCATTATCACCTTTCAAACAAGCAGCCAAGTCTGCCTTTAGTAACAAGAAAGCAAAACATCACATATATCAAACCAAAAATGTTCACTGAAAAGATTTATTTTAGCAGCTGTTTTATCCCATTCTACACATTTGTTCAATATATTTATATTTGTTCTGCATAGATGGCATATTAACTTTTATAGTTGACTTTTTCATTGGATATTTGCTGCTACCTGGCCTGAAGAAAGAGTCAGGAGGATAAATAAAACCCGCATGGTGGAAACGTAGAGCAGCGTTTTGGTTCTCGGCAGAACTTTACTGTGGTGTGCACTTCAGTGTCTGCTTTTCTTCCTCTTCTTTCTCAAATCCTGAGCAGATGAGAGATCTTCCCTTGGGATATCGAGCACAACACTTACGCAGTTCTTCGATGACAGCCTGACACTTAGATTCCATGTAGTTGTTGGCTGAAAAACAGACAGGCAGACCCTAGTCATGATCTTATAGAACTCAGGCACAGGGACGTTGAGACCTGAACTTCCCAGTCCTTTTCACCTTAATGTGCCTACAGACATGGAAGAAAGAGGATGTAACCACATCTACTGAATTCTTTCTGATTTAGAGACCCATCGACAGCTTAATAAGGAAGAAGAGTATGATTTACAAAGTGCTCAGAAGATATTTTCACATCTAATTTCCTTTTCTTTAAGGCTGATTACTTATGTGCCTTTTTCTAGGGCAGCGGTTTCTAACCTCCTCTCTTTTTTAGGGAGGAGTCACTCATCCCTTGCACATTAGTTTGCACTCAGTTTAAGGTGGCTGCTGGATGTTCCCAAACAAACCTTTGCATTAGGGGTTGAGAAACTGCAGCTTCAGCCTTTTTAACAGCTGAGCTAAGAATAAATTTATTTGGGGGGTTCCCAGGTGGCACTAGTGGTAAAGAACCCACCAGCCAATGCAGGAGACATGAGAGATGCAGGTTCGATCCCTGGGTTGGGAAGATCCCCTGGGGAAGGGCATGGCAACCCACTCTAGTATTCTTGCCTGGAGAACCCCACGGACAGAGGAGCCTGGTGGGCTATAGTCCAATGGGTTGCACAGAGTCAGACATGACTGAAACGACTTCCCATGCATGAGCTAAGAATGGTTTTTATAGAAGGTTGTAAACACACACCCACACTGACCCACACCCACAGCCACATACACCTACCCAAAGACCTCCTGACCTCCAAAGCCTAAAATGTTTCCTGTTAGGTCCTTTATATAAAACATTTGCCCCAAAGATAGACCCTAAGTCTAGGAGGACTTTATCTAAAGGTTCTAGGTAAGCTATAGTTGATTTGAGTTCCCTATTACTAAAATGGGATGCATGGGAGTTAGTCTGGGATAGGAAAGACAATTCTGATTAGCAAGAGTATGGTTGGGTGGCTAAGTCCAGGTTTGGACCCAGACCAAAGGAGTTCCAATCATCACTGTGCCCCTTACTAGTTCTGTGACCCTGGACAAGTTACAAAGCTTATATCCATCTCACGGGTGAAAGGATTAAGTCAATGTTATTTAAAGTCCTTTCAGTTGCGATTGTCATACACTGAGTATTTAGTGGTCTCTATTTCAGTCCTTTTGGCTCTCACTGTAGCAAGGGGGTGTAACCAGCTCTAACTTGATGTGTGTTCTCCTTTAGCCATATGATGCTAATTTAAATCAGGAAAGAATCAGAATCACCTAAGAATTTATCTGGGAGAAGAAATTGTGAAGAGCATTCTTTGCGGGCAGGTGGTGGATGACCTGGGCCCATGGTAGTGAAAGCATGGAGTCCTAACCACTGGACTGCCAGGGAATTCCCCGTCCTTTTTCATCAATTTGGAGAAGGGAAAGAAAAGGATGAATAAAATGGCATTCTTATTTTCCATTAACATTTCAGATTAAAAGATTTAAAAAATATTGCTTGCATCATAAATGGAAAAGTCCAAGAATCAAAGTTAAAGGTCAATGGAAATACACAAACAAGGGTTTTCTTTGGTGGTGAGTCTTTGGGTGAATTCTGAACATTTTCTCTTCTTTCATTTTTATGTTTTTGTGGGCATCCATGTCTATTACTTTAATAATGGGAAAAAATGATTAAAAAAAATCAGTTTTCAAATTCAGATAGCCTTGTAGCTTTCTGCTAGTAATCATTGGCTGATTTAAAAAACTAAAATCCTCTAGTATTTGGTCCAACAAAATGGACAAATCATATCAAATATGCTTTAGCTGAAATTAACTTTTGCCTTTAAGAGTTAGTTGCTGAATCCCAATTGTATTTTCACCCCCACACCTTCTAACCTGACTGCTCTTAAAAAGTGAGTTGTCGGCCACCAAAGTGAGTTGGTAAAGTATGACCAACTCATTTAGAACTGCTGCTGCTGCTAAGTCGCTTCAGTCGTGTCCGACTCTGCGCGATCCCATAGACAGCAGCCCACCAGGCTCTCCCGTCCCTGGGATTCTCCAGGCAAGAATACTGGAGTGGGTTGCCATTTCCTTCACCAATGCATGAAAGTGAAAATGAAAGTGAAGTCGCTCGGTCGTGTCCGACTCTGTGCGACCCCATGGACTGCAGCCTACCAGGCTCCTCCGTCCATGGGATTTTCCAGGCAAGAGTACTGGAGTGGGGTGCCATTGCCTTCTCCACATTTAAAACTAGTCTTTTTTAAAAAGGACTTTGCTCATCTTAGTGATTCTCAACTCTGGCTGTGTATTAAAATCACCTGGTTAATGATTTCGACTGAGGCCTACCCAGACCCCAGCTGCAGAGAGTGTGATTTAATTGTTCTGGGCAAGTTTTTGAAGTTCTCCAGGTGATTCTAAATGTACAACCAGGATTTGTTAACCCTAAGCTTAGGTCACATTGCTTATTTTCTGCCATCTTTGCTTTATTTTCTGCCATCTTTGGTGATATAATGAGGAAAATCTTGAGGATAAATTAATTACAGAAATATTATATTCTGAGTGGAGTTAGTATTGTCTGATGATAAAAAGAACACTTGGTTTCTTGTTAGTTCACAGATAAAGTGGAAACAGAGAAAAAGCATTTAACGTACTACCTTGTAAACATTTCTGTATTTCACAGGCTTGTTTCTGGCACGGATCCTTCTGCGGCATATCCAGAAAACTAAAATAAGAAAAATGATTTTTATTTTGTTTTTTATACATAAAGACTTTAAAGCCCCTCTAGATGGAATTTTCTTCTGAGACAAGCAGTATGCTCTTACAATTGCTGGAAAACAATTACACTACAATGTTCTTCCCATTCAGAGGATGAATATGCTGTATTTGTGTAATATTCCATTTGGTTTGGAAGATATAAATAGCTTGGAAAAAAACCCTTGAATTCAACTCATCTTGACCACTGTAAACCAACATTGGGCTAGAGGAGCCAGAGCTGCAACCACAGAACCACCTTTATAAATGATTTAACTCCTTGAGCCTTTTCCTTATTATTGATGTACAAAATAGGGATCATACCTACCTGAAAGCACTGATGGAAGGATTAAATGTCATAAAGGCAATAAACTGCATAGAAGGCAGTAAGGACTGAACACATGATAGCTATTATTCCCGAGATTTTTTAACAAGTAAAACCTTACTTTTAACGTACATAAAGTGCTATGAGTATTTTAACTCAGGAAATGTCTTTATCAGGTAGTGAATCAGCAATATTCGGTGCTATTACTACTTCCTGAGAAAGGTGCTAGGTAAGCAGTTAAAATTTTTCGTGGAGTTCTTACAGAAACCAACTTCAGATATTTGAAACCAGAGAATAAACTTAAGTGCCCCTGATTCTGATCAGCAATTTCTAATAATGTGAAGACACCATTTCAGAAAGGAAAAAGGCCCAGGAGCCTTGGTAGCTATTTCATGAATGCAAATAATCTTTTTCTCTTTTTTTCCCCTCAGAGCCCCCTAACTTCTCAGTAGATCTGAGTTAGGTCAGTACTGGGATGGGAAACACTGGCGCAAAACCTAGGATATTTACAGGATGGGAGAAGGAAAGGCAGGTGAATTGCTGCAGGGCAAATTAGCGACAAAGAGATGCTGATGCTGCTAGCAGTTGCTCTCTTCTCTCTAAATCAGTACCAAGTCCTTGGTGATCGGGGCATCTGTTCTGTAGCAGGTGCTGACTTTTGTGGGATTCATCAGATCCCAGGTCCAGCGGATGATGTCCATTAACGGGTCTATGGCAATTTCCAAAGGAGTCAATGGCAAGTTACATATCCTAACTACATGCTTGTGTTGGCTTGCTTTCTACCTGCATAACCCTTCCTCTGCAGTTCCACTTTCCATGTTCTTCATGGCCCTTTCTAAACTTCTGTGTTCTTGAGCAGTTTTTCACCCCACGCCCCCCCACCCCAGGCCCACAGGTGGGTGCACTGCAGTGGTGAATGTCGTGATTGTCATTTACTGAACAGAACAGTGGAGCATCTCTTCCTAGAATCCCAGCACCTGGCGGGGGGAGGGGTGGAAAAGAAAAGATCATTAACATCACCACGATCAGAGCGAAAAAGAAGCAGCAGGATAGGGACAGGGAGAGAGAGAAAATACGTACCCGGTTAATCATCAGGCAAAAGCTTAAGCAACAGTTCCTCTACGCCCCTGACCTGCCAGAAAAAGAAAAGTTTATAGAGTACTCTGTCATAAGAGGCCCAGGACAATGAAAAAAAAAAAAAAAAACATGATTAAGCAACAGGCCTACCATTAAATGATGCTGGATTTGCCACAAGCGAGAGTTGTTGTCCATGTAGCGCTCCTCGGGGTAGAGTTGCCACATGAGAGGTAGCTGGGAGGTGAGAAGGTGGCTTGGCCTGGCTGCATCACCTAAAGGAACCTGAACTTGCTGAACTCGGGCCCTTAGGAAGCTCGTCTCCTGGTGGAGAGAAGCGATCACACAGAAAACCAGAGACTTCAGGATGGTGCGACGGATGTACTTGAAAGCAAAAAATCAATCAAGAAATCCGCAAAGGAGAAACAATTACCTCTTCCAGGACGGCCACCCACGTGCGCTGGTACTCGTCGCGGTAGACACCCTCTTGGTGAACCCAGAGGCGATCGGGTGGGGCCCCCACATCCTGTCCTGCCATCCTGGGCTTTGGGGTCCAATGCTAGCCCTGCTTTTCTCCACCTAAGCCTGCAGCACCCGTGCACAGGACACAGGTGTGACTTTGGGCCTTGGATTGAACACACCCATGAGCCAGGGGACCTGGTACTAGCAACCACCAACTAGAAGCCAACCTCTTTGACGCTTACTTGCGCCGTCTACACTGAACCCAGGGCATCTGAAGCTCGTGGCCGGTTTGAAACTTGGGGCAGAACCTTGAGTAAGGCTGCTGACGGCGAAGCACTCGAGAACTCGGGGAGGGAAGGGGTTCTGGGGGCATGTAGGAACAGTGCTATGGGAAGCCAGGTGTTGGCGGGGGGGTGGTCTCGCAGTCTTTGCATTCCGCAAACAGCATCTGACAAAATGTAGTGAGCCATGGAGTATGCACAGCAGTGCACAGAAGAACACACTTATTGGGGCAGGAAAGCAGTAGAACAGATGCATGCATGCCATCCGTCCCCAAGTAAAAGCCCTTTCCAAGCAGTTTCCATCTTAAAAGGTAAGACTGTGCAGGTCAAATCATGTAATCATGTGTGTGGCTTTCTAAATGGCAATCAGAATTTTGTTTTAAAAGGCAAACGACCTGTTAAGCAGCTTTCTTAGAAAGCTTACTTATAGGGGCTAGGCATTTCCAAAAGGCAGTTTTCTTTTTAGCGAAAATATATAAGGTCATATCATGGAATGTTTCAGTTCCAAGACAGTCTGGGGTTGTGATGGTTAAGAGTTGATAGACAGCAAAAGAGGTTATACCCATCTCGTTTCATTTTAATGCTTCGGGGTGTCACAGGAGCCCATTTTCCCACAGACGGGTGGCTTTACATTCTGTTTTCCCAAGTCAGAAAAGCAGAAAAGCTCACCTGCTCTTTGAGAGGTGTAAGCGAAGCACACCTTTGGGGCCAAATCTTCTGTAACACAAACTCAGCTCTACTGTAAGGATCCTCTGCCCACTTCTGGATCGGATTTCAGGGTCTCACAATACCTCGACCTGCACTTTGCAGGGATGAACCTTTGGGGGCCAAGTTTCAGCATCACGGGGTGGCTTCCCTGGATGTCTACATTGGGCAGGGTGCAGACATGCCATTGGGGAATCCACTACAAAAAAACAGAGGCCTTCTATTCCCACTGGCTGACCATTAGGTAGGAGAGGGACTGCAATATGGCTTGGGAGGTTGCTAAACCCTCAAAATGAGACTGTCAGGAGCAAACAAGAAGCCAGAATGCAGGGTGAAGTCCGAGAGGAGAACTAACTGAGCTGAACCCAGCCTTTGCCAGAACAAGCTGAGTCTGATTTGTTGTTTTTCCTTAACATTGTTAGTTTACCTTCACTGAAAGGTAGGTGGAAATATGTTTGAGAGAGGGAGGAAATGGTTTGATTGGCATGAATAATCGATTTAAGAGCATCATGGTTGCTTTGCCCATTGTACCCTGAGTGGACCTGATTCTGAGCCTATCATACCTTTTGTCTTATAAGTAAGTGTTAGTTGTTCAGTCATGCCTGACTCTTTGCGACCCCATGGACTGCAGCCCATCAGGCTCCTCTGTCCATGAGATTTTCCAGGCAAGGATATTGGAGTGGGTCACCATGCCTTTCTCCAGGGGATCTTCCCAACCCAGGGATTGAACCTGGGTCTCCTGCATTGCAGGCAGATTCTTTACTAACTGAGTTACAAGGAAAGCCCTTTGTCTTATATGGCTCTCTTATTTCAAACTCATCAAAGGCAGAATGCCTTCTCCTTAACCAAATCCCGATTTCTCTCAGTGGCAACACAGCCTCTCCTTATCCTGCAGATTCAAAACTTATGACTTATCCTGGACTTCCTCCTCTTCTTCAGTGGGTACATCCCACCTGTCACCAATGCCATCCAGTGCCACTACCACTATTATTTGAGACCAACTTCACCCCAATACCAGATTCATTGTGTCTAGTGCTGTATCCATGTTCTCCCTGTCCAGTTCATCTCAGCAGCTCAGTTGTGTCTGACTCTTTGCGACCCCATGGACGGCAGCACACCAGGCCTGCCTGTCCATCACCAACTCCCGGAGTTTACCCAAACTCATGTCCATTGAGTCGGTGATGCCATCCAGCCATCTCATCCTCTGTTGTACCCTTCTCCTCCTGCCCTCAATCTTTCCCAGCATCAGGGTCTTTTCCAACGAGTCAGCTCTTTGCTTCAGGTGGCCAAAGCATTGGAGTTTCAGCTTCAACATCAGTCCTTCCAATAAACAGCCAGGACTGATCTCCGTTAGGATGGACTGGTTGGATCTCCTTGAATTCTCCCTGTCCACTCACCTATAATATGCCTTCCCAGGCCTCTCTGCCTATCTCAGTGCCATGACCACAGAGGGTACATGTCTGCCTCCTTGATGAAAACATCTTGCCTCTGATGTGTACTGAACATTTATGTCTAAAATCACATTTTGGCCACTAATTATAAATCACTTTGCATTTTGCTCTGCTTATTTCACAAGTCCTGTCCCCGCCCCACCCCAATATAGTATTATAAGCACTAGACAGAAGGAATAACACAGTACTGGGCAGTACTGGGGCACTGTGAGCCTCAAATGCTAGTCAGTGTTCCTGGGAGTGGATGGACATGGTATGCTGAGTAGACAGACAAAAGGCCATATAAACATGGGTAGAGAGTGGTTCATTCTCTGGGTCGATTAGATAGCTGTTATTTTGTTCAAAGCCTTTTTTTTCCATTTCGCAGACACAACTATTCTGCCTCTCTTCCCCGTCCCCCACCCCACAGCTTTGGAAAGGAGTGATCCAAGAAAAGAAAAACAGTAAATAGGAATGTCAAAAAGAGAGTCAAGTCAGAATTTTGATACAGAAGAAATCGGTGTTTCCCCCGCCCCCCCCTTTAAAGTAGAAACCCAGCGTTGAGGGTTTTAGGGCCATCTCAACTTCACAGGTAGGCCCTGACAACAACTAACAGACTGCCACACTGACATTTACATGTTTTGAAGGAAAAGCAAACATTTACTGGTTACCCTGACTTTGAAAGGAGATATTTCCAGCAGAATAGAGGGCCAACCAATTGGATGGGCTAAGTTAGGAAGAATCACTACCAAGAGGCCTGTGAACCTCTGCAAAATATTCTGAGAGGAAAGGCACCACGTGTACTGCTGTGACCCACAGGACAACATGCTGGGCATTGGTGGGGTGAGCCTGGGGACAAACCCCAACATACAGCCCTGGACTGCCACTCGGAGACATGTGACGGCCCAGTGGAAGGCAATTGCAGGGATCAAGGGACTGAGAAGCTGCCCTGTGAATGCAAATCAACAAGAACTGAGAAATGCAAAGGCTCAGTGAGAGGGATTAAGAGCAAAGCCCCCAGAATCACCAGAGAAGGCAATGGCACCCCACTCCAGTACTCTTGCCTGGAAAATCCCATGGACGGAGGAGCCTGGTGGGCTGCAGTCCATGGGGTCGCCCAGAGTCAGACACGACTGAGCAACTTCACTTTCATTTTCACTTTCATGCATTGGAGAAGGAAATGGCAACCCACTGCAGTGTTCTTGCCTGGAGAATCCCAGGGACGGGGCAGCCTGGTGGGCTGCTGTCTATGGGGTTGCACAGAGTCAGACACGACTGAAGCAACTTAGCAGCCCCAGAATCACAGGTTGTATGAATGGAACACAGTCTCCCTAGAGGTGATCCTTGGAACGCTGGCCCCTAACTTTTTCTTGGTCAAGTAAGTTTGGGAATCTTAGGGAAGCATAAAGCACCTAAGGATAATAAAAGCTCTGGCAAGTTATACAGGCACGAAACTTTAACATTCCCCCTGGTTTATCTGACTAGAGAACATTCTTCTGTATATGACACTTGTGCATAAACTTCAGGGCCCTGTGAACTAAGATGAATCTCTGAAACCTTGAGATAAACTTAGGTACAAAGTGCAATACAATACATGGAATATAAACCTGTTGCACTAAACTCAAGGTATACTACCAGATACAAATTCAAGTGGACTCAAAAAAGTGTTTACAGGGATTTCCCTGGCAGTCTAGTGGTTAAGTCTGTGCTCCCAATTCAGGGCTCACGGGTTCCATCCCTGGTTGGGGAACAAAGGTTCCTGCATGCCTCACCGTGTGGCCAAAAAAAGTGTTTATATTCCTTAATTACCCATGAATGTAGGGCTTCCCTGGTGGCACTTGTGGTAAAGAATGCACCTGCCAATGCAGGAGATGCAAGAGACGTGGGTTCGATCCCTGGGTGGGGAAGATCCCCTGGAGGAGGAAATGGCAACCCACTCTAGAATTCTTGCCTTGAAAACTCCATGGGCTGAGGAGCCTGCCAGGCTACAGTCCATGGGGTCACAAAGAGTCAGACATGACTGAACGACTGAGCATACCCATGAATACACTAAGAAAGATTGCCCTCATGGGGGTTACCCTGATAGTAACCTGAATATGACCAGGGACCATACTGGCCTAGATAGACTATTTCGTAGTAAGGCGGTTTGTAAACTACTTTAAATAGGTGACAGATCACAAAGAAGGACTTCCTTAGGTATGTAAGTAAAACCATTATTTTTCATGTATAGAATGAATTATTGTGTCTTTTTAAAAATATACAATTTGGCTTAACTTCCAGGTGTTTGAACAGCTTTCAAACATAAATCAGTTGAATACACTTATTTTATTTGAAGTGAATTAATAAACTCATCTAATTACAATGAGTGAAGTTATTAATATCAAGAATGCCAGCCCTGGAGTCAGCCTGGCCTGTATATGAATGCTGGTTTTGCAACTTACTAGCTCTGTGACCTCGGATAAGTTGAGCTCTCTACACTCCAGCTTTCTAAAATGTTAAATGATAAAAGAACATATTGATCATGATTGTCAGCACTTACTTAGCAGTTTCTACATGTCTTATATATATTGACCCTTGCCAGCTTCACAATCACTCAGTAGATACTACGATTACCTTCACTTAAAGATGACGGAAGTAAGGCACAGAGAAGTTAGCTAACTTGCATGAGGTAACACAGCTAGGAAGTTGCAGACGCTGGTTCCAACTGGGGCAGTTTACACATATGAGACATAGAGATGCTTTGTAGTCTAGCACATAATAAACTTTGACATAAATGTCGGTAGTTTTTTTTTTTTACTCCAATTAAACTTTAGAGCTGTCTAATACACCCATGAGCATTATAAAAGAGAATGTCAATGTTGAATGTGAGATTGAGGAACACCAACCATAGACAAAAGGTGTTTTTCTTCTCTTTTAGTGCTGCCTAAAAGTGGTTATAAACGGAAGAAGTCCCATCAGAAAACAATAATAACAGCCATTCGTGCACCATCAGCGCAGGGCACACTAGCCGCGAAGAGCAATTGAAAAGAATATATGCTGTAAAATCGAAGCTTAAGAGCAAAATCGGATAGGTCGAATGTAATCGCACACTTGAAATGTCGCCCCTGCTTCACCATTAGCAAAATGAATAGTGGAAGGATCTGCAATATGATTCTTAAACTTTAGGTAAACAATGGAGGTTGCTGGCATAGATGTTCCTGATAGTTCCACGGGACGTTGGCCCTATTTGTGGGGAGATTGGGGTTGGAACTGACTTGGGAGAAGAGCAAAGCATCAACACGTCCTCCAGCAGCACCCTGGGCGTGTTCCCTTTCCAGTACTGGCCTGTTCGCCTGGCTCCCAGACTACACACGAAACCGGTCAAACCAACAGGCACTGACCGGCTGTAGCGGCAGCACGGCATAGATTGTCTTTGATTTAGACTCGTTCAAGAACCCGCGTGTAATTTCTAGGCTGGGCAGTTGGGAGATGCGTACTTTCCCTTATGGCGTGTTTATCACACCTCCAAAGAAAATGACTTTTACGTATAATTTCACCGGGTCTGATATCACCGAGACAAGGCGAGCTGAGGAAACTCGTGCGTATCTGCGGCGATCTGAGATACATCTGACCTCGAATCGAAACTTGAATTCCCCTTTCCCTTTCCCTGTATCGAACACAGAGATACCTAAAAGCCTTCGGAGAAAGTAGCAGCCACCAAGCTTAGGAGTGATACTTTTCAGATACAGTGCAGCACTGTTTCTGCCAAGAGGTTACTCACATGAATATAGTGTTTCTTGGGCTAATTAATCCGCCTCAAGAGCAGCGAGGCTACAACTTCAGGTCACCCACCCCGGGCCACTCAAGCCGAGATCGGGACGTGAGCCCGGGGAGAGCCGAGGCGCATTCCGAGCCGAGGTCACCGAACCGAAGTTACCGGCCGGTTACCGGAAGTGGTCCAGTGAAAGAGTGGTCCCAAATTCAAGGCCCCTAACTTGGAAACAAAATAAAAGAAAACCTTAACTCGGGACCCAATTTTCAAAGAGCGTCCCCTGGGCGCGAGAAGGCCGGCGGGGGCAGCGATGCCGCTGGCGGGAGGTCCCCGGAGCGTGTAGGCCGCGCACGGCTCTTCTCGGCGGGCGGGCAAAATGGGCGCCGGCGAGCAGGAGGCGCTGGCCCGGCCGTCCGCCCGTTCCTCACACACAACGTCCGCCGGCGGCCCGACAGCGCCGCCTCCCTGCCGCCCCCCGAGCCCGGCCCCACGTCCTGCCCGCGGCCGGCCACCGCCCTCCGCCCCAACGGCCACGCCTGCCTCAACCGGGGCGGGCGTTTCCCAGGTACCGCTGGGCCGGCCCCGCCCCCGCGTCCCAAGCTCCGCCCCCGCGCTCCCGCCCGCCCCTCCCCGCGCCCCACGCCCCGCCCCGCCCCAAGCCCCGCCCCCACTCGCCCGCCCTCCACCCACCCCGCACCCCGGGCCCCGCTCCCACGTCCCAAGCTCCGCCCCCGCGCGCCCTCCCGCCCCGCCCCACCCCGCGCCCCGGGCCCCGCGCCCCAGGCCCCGCCCCCCGCGGAACCCGCCCGGCCCGGCTGAACGGCGGGTTGGCCAGGGCCTAGCTGGCCGGAGGCGGACGTGAGCGGGCCGGGCCAAGATGGCGGTGCAGGTGGTGCAGGCGGTGCAAGCGGTCCATCTCGAGTCAGACGCCTTCCTCGTGTGTCTCAACCACGCTCTGAGCACGGAGAAGGAAGAGGTGATGGGGCTGTGCATTGGGGAGGTAAGTCAGCCGACCAGCCCTGCCAGGACCCTGCCGAGCGGTCTCCCCACGTCCCCGGGCGGCTGCTGGCCGCGCCCGGGGCTCTGGAGGCCACAGGCCCCCTCGGCTCATCCTTGGATAGGTCATCCCCCTTGCCTCTGCTCGCTGAAGGCTTCTGGAGCCTTCCAAAAGCCCCCAGCGGTCCCCATCAAGCCTTTGGGAGAGGCGGGCGCAGGGGAGGGAAGATTTGCATTTTCTCCTGGGTGTGCTCAGTCCTGGCCGACTCTTTGCGACCCCGTGTATTGCAGCCCGCCAGGCTCCTCCGTCCGTGGCATTCTCCAGGCAAGAATACTGGAGTGGCTTGCCATTTCCTCCAGGGGATCGTCCCCACCCAGGGCTCGAACCTGGATCTCCTGCATCTCCTACATTGGTAGGCGGGTTGTACTGTGTGGCTTTTCTTTAGATCTGGAGTTACCACCTCAGTGACCAAACCCGCGAGTCAGACCAGAAAGAATCTGTTATAATGAGGACATCAGTGTATTAGGAAGCAGGCGTCCACGATTAGGGCCTTCACTGTTCCGTCTAGGAGTCATTTTGAGGGCATCAAATAACCTAAGACAGGTGAGGCTTTCTTTCCAAGACTCCCAAATTTCCGCTGTGTTAAATATTGCAGAGGGCGAAAGAGACCGAGCTTACTTGTTGATAATCCAAAGAGTTGTCCAGGCTTTCATGCTGGTGTACAGGAACCTGTCACCTGATTTTCATTTTATCTGCATCGTGTACCTCTAATACAGTTAATGTGATCAATAATCTTTTCTGCTCTTTCCCACTCTAGTTAAATGATGACTTAAGGTAAGACTCTATTTGTTTATTCCTATCTTTTGATTTCTTTGTTACTGTTAACGCCAAATTATCACAGCTTTCCCAGTATTTTGGACTGGATGTATTCTAACTTACCTTGATGACTCTGGAGCTCCCTCAATAACCCAGTTTCAATTCCACCCACCTCTGAAAGTTGTTTTCCACCTGACTTTCTAGTTAGGAGGATTGGCAGTTGAGATATGGATGTGAAAAATATGGTTGCGGGAACCAAGATCCTAAGTGAAAGCTCTTTGGGGCAGATAGCCTGCATGGGAAGGGGCTGTGTCCCTCTATTAATCCATTTCTCTGTCTACATTGTCAGTGGCTTTCTGCCTCCCCCTGGTGGACCCTACAGTGATCTCCAAGGTCTCCAGCAGCTTGAATGCTTTTGGTGGTGAAAGCTTTGGGTTACCTTTATTGAAACGTCAAAGCATAGCAGAATTTCTCCTTGGCAAACTCAAGTGCTTAATATCCAACATTATAGGACTTTAGCTTTGATCATGAAAAGTGTGTGCTTGCCACTTAAGCATGTGTCTCAGACTCCTCCTAACAGTCATGAGCACAGCTCTAGTCTCAGTTTATTTCCCTCCTCTTCCTCTGTCTTTACTGTTTCATTGCAAAAACTGCTAATCCTGTTACTTTGCTTTGAGACCTTTTTTTTTATATTCCCAAGCTCAGTTCCTTTTTTTCTAATTTATCCCCAAAAGGAATGACCCCAAATTTACATATACTGGAACTGAAATGCGCACAGTTGCTGAAAAGGTACGTGTGCTCTCATTTTGCATGATGCAAACTTGCACTTGGGGATGGATTTCTGTCTGTTTGATGGTCTCAGCCAGGGATGAACCTGCTTCCTGCAGACCTTCATTTGTGGCTGGCAGTGGGGGGGGTGGGTGGGTGTTCTCTCTAGTAAAATCAGATGAAGAATCTCCTCACTAGGAATGGGACCTATTCTTCACAGGAAATTTTTCCTACTCCATCGAAATGAGTAACTGCCATCAGCTGTCCTCCTCGCTGGCCTCTGCTGGGTTTGTGGCCCTTCTCCTATCTTCCTTGAGACTTTGGCTGGTTCACATCCCTGTTATCTTTTTATCCCAAGTCCCAACAGTCACTCAGGCAACCCCTCTCTGCTTACAGGCAACCTGTCTGCACTTCTGCTCCACCTTTTCTGTTATTCTCGTTTTTGTGGTTGAGTATCATGCTTCTCAACCTAATTGTGCAGTTCAGTTCAGTTCAGTTGCTCAGTCGTGTCCGACGCTTTGCAACCCCATGAACTGCAGCACGCCAGGCCTCCCTGTCCATCACCAACTCCCAGAGTTTACCCAAACTCATGTCCATTGAGTTGGTGATGCCATCCAACCACCTCATCCTCTGTCGTCCCCTTCTCCTCCTGCCCTCAATCTTTCCCAGCATCAGGGTCTTTTCCAATGAGTCAGCTCTTCACATCAGGTGTCCAAAGTATTGGAGTTTCAGCTTTAGCATCAGTCCTTCCAATGAACACCCAGGACTGATCTCCTTTAGCTCTAGGACCAGTTAATTCCACCCCCCCCAAGTGTGTTGCAGACCACCACTTCTGTAAAATACAATAAAAGTGAATTCTGTCCTCCCATGAAGCAGATGATGAAGGTGATAAAAGCTATCAGGCAACAACTCCATCTAATTATTACCCGCACATACAGTCCTCTCCATGTTAAACCACTTTGCCTTGCTTCTTCCCATAATTAGGAAAGAAATTTACTCCTGTCTAAAGCTATAGCTTCTTCACAGACCTTGCTTCTCAAATATCCTTTCTCTCTTTTGAGTTTTCAGCCTATTCCTGTGATCTGGCTTTTTTCCCTTAGAATACAGCTGTGCTTCAATTACTGTCTTTTTCAGAAAGGAAGGAAAAATAACATCTCAATTCTGTCTGTCCCTGTAGTTAACTTATTTTGTGTCCTTCCTTTAATAGCTGTGTCTACCTATTCCTTCCTTCTCTCCCTCTCATCATTTATGGACTTTTCCTCCTCTGCCTCAAATATGGTATTCTCTGAGTTTCTGCCTTTATCTCCTCTTCCCAGAATGTCTTCTTGGCCAACATGAACTTCCCTGTGGCTTTATCTGCAGCAGACATTGAGGTTAGACAAATCGGTCTGCAAACACTTTCTGTGATACTTATGGTGTGACTTTGGGCATGTGACTTCACATCTGTGAGCTTTGCTTTCCTTATCTCTAAAACAGGGATAATAATAGCTGCCAGCTTCCTAGAATTGAGAGAGTTGGATCTATGTAATGTGTGTAAAACATCATCTGCAGAATGGGTATTCCAGTAGTACCAACCTTCCTGGGTTATGGGGAGAGTTCAATTAAGTTAATACATGAAAAGCACTTTTCCAAATGCCTGACACGTGGCAGGTAGCCAGTAAAATGTTGGCCATTCTGACTGGTTGCTAATGCTTGGTAGATGCTAGTTAGTATAAATTACCCCATGCTCCAGAACTTCATACTTCACTGCCTTCTGGACATCCATGTTTAGTGTTCAAAACTTTCCTCTTCCCCAAACCCTCTCCTCCAACATTCCTCCTGCCATAGTAGTTCCCATACCTAGCCGCATCTTGGAATTGTGCAATAGTCTCTACAGAATCCCAATTCTGACTCAGTTTTTGGTGAGACCTGTGTGGCGGCAGTCTGCAAAGGTCCCCAGGTGATTCTCACGTGCAGCCACGTTTGGGAACCACAGCGTCTCCACGGTCTCCTTGCCAGGAGTCTCTCCTGCCTGTAGGCTTTTCTTGTGACTGCTTAGGATGTGATCTTTTGAGAACAGCACTCTGCTACAAGTCTGCTGAAAAGGCAGTGGGTTTTCTATTTTTTTTTTAGGATGAAGTCTTCTTAGTGAAGCAGTCAGGATCTTTCCTGACTTTATATCTGTTTCTCTCCTTACATGTCTCTAGGTTGGTTCAAGTTCTAACCATGGCAAATGATGTCAGTTTCCAGATGATGCTGTGCTGTTTCACTTCTTCTGTCTGCTGGGTATTATGTTTGGGCTTCTTGCTTATCCTTCTCTGTTTGGCCTTAAAGGAACCTGCCCTGACTTGTAGCATATCGATTAGGGTACATCAGGGATGTTGTCTTTGAGTTGTCGCCCTGCCTGTCTCTCTTCCCGGATGTGACTACTGTATCCTGTTTATCTTTGTATACTTTAGCCCTCATGCAGTGCCTCACATATCGTACAGACTTGATAAACACATTTTGTTTGAATTAGCATACCTCCCGTGCAGTAGGAAATTAGGGTTACCTGCCCAGGATCCCTGGAGTGCCATGCCACTTGTTGGAAAGGGCCAGATGGTAAATATGTTTAGCGTTGGGGGCCATACAGTTTCTGCTGTAGTTCCTCTGCCAGCATGGTGCAGAAGCAGATACTGGAAGATAAATGAATGAACATGGCCAGATTTGGCCCGAGGGAGACCAGGCCAGCCATAGTTTGCTGACCTTTGATCTGTACCAAGGCAGAAGCGCAAAAGGAACTGGAAAAGGGTAGGGGCTGATCTAGTCCAGCTGGAATATCTTCTTTCCTGTGTGACTATGACCATAACAGTCTGTTCCTCAATCCCTTCAGCTCCGTGTGACTTTCGCAGACATCTGTCAGTCCTCTGTGACTTCTGTGCTTATTTTGTTTTCTTTTTGAGACCTGGGCTGGTCTCACCACCCTATACTAAACTTCTTTTTTTCATTCCTGTTAGGCACTAAACCTTTCTCTGAGTAGAGAAAGAGAGAAAATTCACCCTGGGCAGCAACTCCTGTTAAAATAGTTTAATGATGTAATTTGATTTTTTCAGAGTCCATGTCCTCATCTTGAATTCTCTGTCAGTTTGTACCATGCACGTTCAATATGAAACTTCATGAGTTGAGCAACCTTATCTGTCTAGTTAATGTTGGCATGAGATATCTTTTTCCATCCATTTGTTTTTAGCCTTTTTGTGTACTAATATTTGAAAGTGTCTCTTATTGGCAGCCTGTAGTTTTTAAAAAAAATCTAGTCTGATAATCATTTGAATTGGACTGTTTAGTCCAAATACATTTACTGTAATTATATATATATAACATGCACGCCAGACAGATCTATAGATATATATGTTATAACTGTCATATTTTTGCTTTCTATTTGACCTTCTTTTTTTTCTTTTTCTCTCCTTCCTTGCATTCTTTTGGATTCATCAGTATATTATTTCCCTGTGATCCTCCATTAATTAGATATAACATTTTTTACTCTTTTTGTAGTTATTATCCTACATGTTACAGTAGGCATTCTCGATTTGTTAGTCTAATACAAATTACTGTTCTTAATATTTCCCTGATAACAGTAGAACTTTGAACATTGAAATTTCGTTTACATCCTCCCACCTTTTGGATTACTATTTGCGTGGATTTTATTGATATGCTATTTAAGCCCCACATGACATTGTCATGCTGTTCTGTACAGTTAGCTGTATTTGTATTTACTCATATTTTACCCTTTACAGTGTTCTTCACTTTGTCATACCTGAGATTTTCCTTTCTCTTTTTAGTGTTTCTGGGCTGATAATGATCTCTCGGTTTTTTTGCACATGAAAATGTCACCCATTCTCTTTATGCTTGGTTGTTTCTGTTCCAAAGTCAACTCTTGCCTTGTTGCTCCTTGGAAAGTTGAATTTATTTGTCTCTACTTTTATTTTCTTTTCTTTTTTGTGTTAAAGGTAACAATGATTTATTTGGCTGCACTGGGTCTTAGTTGTGGCATGTGGGATCTTTAGTTGTGGCCCACTGGATGTTTTTCATTGTGGCATGTGGAATCTTTAGTTGCAGCATGTGAACTCTTAAGTTGCAGCATGTGATATCTAGTTCCACAACCTTGGATTGAACCCAGGCCCCCTGCATTGGGAGTCCAGAGTCCTAGCCCCTGGACCACCAGGGAAATTCCCTGATTTTCTTTATTGTATCCTCTGTGCCTGCCAGATACTGTACGGTGGCTGGGGTTAGAAAATAACTAAAACATGTTGCTTGCCTTTATGGAGCTTGTGTTCTAGTAGTTGTTGTTCATTTGCTAAGTTGTGTCCAACTCTTTGTGATCCTATGGACTGCAGAACGCCAGGCTCCTCTGTCCTCCACTACCTTCCATCGTTTGCTCAAATTCATGTCTCTTGAAGCTCCAGTACTTTGGCCACCTAATGTGAAAAGCTGACTCATTGGAAAAGACCCTGATGCTGGGAAAGACAGAAGGCGGGAGAAGGCGACGACAGAGGATGTGATGTTCTGGTAGTTCAGCTCAGTCATGTCCAACTCTTTGCGACCCCATGGACCGCAGCACGCATCCATCTCCCAGAGTTTACTCAAATTCATGTCCACTGAGTTGGTGATGCCATCCAACCATCTCATCCTCTGTCATCCCCTTCTCCTCCTGCCTTCCATCTTTCCCAGCATCAGGGTCTTTTCCAGTGAGTCAGCTCTTCGCATCAGGTGGCCATTGTATTGGAGTTTCAGCTTCAGCATCAGTTCCTCCAATGAATATTCAGAACTGATTTCCTTTAGGATAGACTGGTTTGAGCTCCTTGTAGTCCAGGGGACTCTCAAGAGTCTTCTCCAACACCACAGTTCAAACGCATCCATTCTTCATTGCTCAGCCTTCTTAATGGTCCAACTCTAGTAGAGGAGGAGATTGTCAACAAATAGAACACATGTAAGCTCTAGCAGATATGTGTGTGCAATAAGCAAAGTTGTGTGGGAGGGGAGAAGGACTCATTCTTTATAGGATGAGCAGGGAATTTAAAGTCTATGAAAGAGTTCATGAGGTGAAAAAAAAAGGCATGAAAAGGAACCACAGGTGAAGCACAGTAGCCGCACGTGCCTCAAGCCTGCTTTGATGCATAGTATAGGGTCTATTACTTACTTCAAATGTCTCAGATTTCTCCCTCATCCTTGCAGTGTCTGGCAATTCCATACTCACCTGTTCTCCTGAAACTCTTCAACCATTTCATCGTTCTGCTTTTGATCCCTCTGTCTCCCTGCCTCATTCCTCTTACTGTACCCCATCCTAAACCATGGGTGCACCCCAGGATTCACCCTGGACCTCTGTTCCCTGTCCTCAAATAATTCCTTGCCTTGATTTCCCGACTCTCATCTGAGTTCAGCTCATCTGAAAACGCTCTCATCTTCCCTCTCTTAGAGCCTTTCTAAGCTTAGATGTGCCTCCTCTGTTCTGAGTTTCAACCTTGACAGTTTCCTGGCCTGCATCACTTAGGCTGCATAGGCTCCAAAATCTTGCAGATTCTTCTTAATGATTATCTAGTCTGTTTCTTCCATCTTGGACATACACACAGGCTGGTACTTCATGGTCAAGCAATCTGAAATAGTCTCCTTCCTTGGATGTCATCCTGCAGACCACAACTTGCTACCCGAGACCTTGTATATTTCCACTCTAACAATTCTCAGCCTGTCTGCCATTCCACCTCGAGTTCTCAATTTCAATCAGTTGGCCAGTTTGTCTCCCAAACATCTTACTGACATTGATTTGGCATCTATGGAAATTCTGTCTATCTGTGCACATACACACAACAATTAGGAGATAAGATACACTCGGCTGCCTTTTCTGGAAAGCTTTTTTTTTTTTTTTTTCCAATATAAGTGACTTGTTTTCTCTGCACTTCTGTAGCATTTATTTACTGCATTATTTTAATGTAGTTTCACATATGATTCTTGCTGTGCAACCACATGTTAGGTGGTCGGCACTCAGCCTTGTATTTTTGCACATAGTTGGAAATCAAATGATTATTACTTGATTGTTGCCAAAGTCTTCCCTTGGTATAAATCTCACATTGTGTTTGGAAATGTATATATTGAGTTTGGATGTATTTGAAACATTCCATCATGCATGAGAAAAATCCCAGTTTTCTAAGATGGCAACTTTTTAACCTGATAGTGTAATACGATGTGTCCTCTAATTGCAGGAGGAGATAATTATTGGAGAGAGACAGAAGTAAACATTTCTGTGGATTTTCCTGTAGGTTGACACCGTCAGAATTGTTCACATTCATTCTGTCATCATCCTGCGACGTTCCGATAAGAGGAAGGATCGTGTGGAAATTTCTCCAGAACAGTTGTCTGCGGCTTCAACAGAGGCAGAGATATCCTTACTGGTCGATAAGAAGCGTTTATGTGCTCTTAGGCTTCCAGGTTCCTCTGTTTGCTCCTTTTCTGCCCGGTGACTGTTTCCCAGTTCTCATATTTACCCCTTAGATCCAGTTGCTTGGTTAAGTGATCAGATGGGGCATTTGCTTCCCACAATTCTGGATTCCACAGGTCAACCACAACAAATCAAATTTGCATCAGTGGTTTTAATAATTTATCATTCCTTTGGAATAAGTTAATCTTCTAGTCAATTGAAAAGTAACTTTGAAAACTAGAAAACATTCATGGTAGAAACTTTTAAAAGGTACAATAGTGTATACAAAATAAGTATTTCCCTCCAGCTTCCATGCCCCAGTTCCCCAACCATTCCTCCCTGGCCATAACCAGGACTATCACATCTTCATGTGTCTTTATGGTTGAATTCTTTGCATACAGAAACATATAAGAATGTTTTCTTTTTTACAAAGTTTTGAATACATATGGTAGCTGTAACGATACATAACAGTATACCTAGAGAATTGTCCACCGATATAGAGAGATACCTCACTCTTAAGCCTGCATAACACAGCCCTGGATGGTTGGGCTGACCTCATGCAGATGTTGAGGTTATTTTCAGTCTTTTACTGATGGTGCTGCAGTAGAAGCATGGAGCCCTAACCACCAGACCACCAGGGAATTCCTTAAAAAGTCGTCTTAGACTTAGTTGTGTAGAAAGGCCTGTTGGGTTTCAATGTAAGACATTTGCAGGAAAATGAACTAGCAACATAAGGGGACAGCTTTTTCTTTTCAGCTGAGTTCTTATCTCAAGTTAGAGCCTCAGATAGTTACAGCACGTGGGCTTAGTTGCTCAATGGCATGTGTGATCTTCCCGGATCAGGGATCGATTCTGTGTCTCCTGCACTGGCAGCCAGATTCTTCACCACTGAGCCACCAGGGAAGCCTACACATGACTTTTTCAAAATTTTGCACTTCTTAAGAGAATGAGGATAGATTGGACCAGAGAGAGAATAGAGGATTACTTAAGTTAATCATGTGACATCCAAATACTAGCTAAACTGGATTAAGAGGTTATAACTGTATCCAAGAATGGAAACCAAATGAATTCTGCTTTTTTTTTTTTAAAAAAAAAAGAAACACCTTCGTCTTTAGATGTAAAGTGTGGGAAATTTTGGTATTGACCTTTGACCTTTTTAGACTTGTTGACATTAAATTGTAATGGGTTTATTTGAAACTTTAAGATGCTCTCTGAGCCCTTATTAGCATCATGGATTCTGTTTCCACAAGTTGAAAATACCTTGACAGACACACAGGTTGGCTGAACTGACGGGTCGTCCCATGAGAGTTGTGGGTTGGTATCACTCCCATCCCCATATAACTGTTTGGCCTTCACATGTTGGTAAGTATTTTGGGGTTGCAGTGTTTATTGTTTTTAGAAATGAATATCATTTTTCCTTCTCCGCTACATGGCTTATGGTTTCTCCAGGGGATCTTCCCGACCCAGGGATCAAACCCTGGTCTCCAGCATTGCAGGCAGACTCTTTATCATCTGAGCTACCAGGGAAGTCCTCTCTTTAAGCAGATGTCCTTATTTTCATTTTGCGGTTTTAAAAGTACTGACTTATGTCATATCAATTTGTTGTTCACAGAGATAAAATTTCAGTGCTCCATTTTGACACTGTTCAGGAAATCAGGACTAAAACCTGACAACTGGCTGATATCCAAATAGAATCTTATCGCTAATAATAAATAAACTGTAACCGAAAATTGCTGATTGTGCCTGTCTAGTACACTCCCATTCGGAAGAATCAAAGATGTGAAGGGGGACATTTACAAACTTGATGTTTACCTTTTCTCTTTGACATATATATCATCCTAGCTCTTGGTGCTCTGAACCTGCCTTCTCACCCCTCTAATTAGTATAATTTAACAAAATCATTTTCTCTCCTTTGATTTTTATCCCTTTTCTCTAATCATGGTCATCTTTTGTCTGTACCTGACTCTTTGGAAAGATGTAGAATAACTTAACTTGCAGAAATGAATGTTTTCTCCTCTACCCCATGAGTTAGAGGTCTCCCCTTTCACGTCAGTGAGGAGTAAGCAGATCTGAGGTTTGAACCAGATCTGTCTCCTAGGTCTGTGGTCTTTCCACTGTGAGGTTCTCGTCCTAGCCATAGTCATCAGTGGATTAGAACACTTCTATGTTCATCTACCCTGTGACGTGAATTACCCCAAATTAGGAGTCGTGGTTCTTCATGTGGTGAAGGCTACCTCTCAGTCACCTGGAAGAGCTTTTCTAAAATGAACCTGCTCTAAATTTATCTTTCCTCACCCTGTTTGTTATTGCCACAATCCCAGGGAATGGATCGAAACACTTTGATGGAAAAGAAAAAGTTGGAAGCTGGAACCTGTGGCAACAAGAATAGTGGTATTTTTAACTTTGATTTTGACATAATTTGAGACTTGAAGTTGATAATATAGTACACAGAATTCCTGAATACTCTTCCCCAAGATTTGCCAAATGTTAACATTTTGAAACATTAGCTGTATCACTGTCTACATACATGTATGTATATGCATGTGTGTGTGAGAGTAAGTTGCAGACCCTAATCCCCCTTTACCCCCAAGTACTCTTTTGGTATGACTCTCTTAAATACAAAGAATTCTCTTATATAGTCACAGTGTGCATTTATCAAAATTGATAAATTAATATTGATATCCTACAATTATTGAAATTACTGACATCGTTCAAATTTTTTTATTGGCTTATCAAACTGAGCACCTGGAATTTGCTGCATGCTGGCAACTGTTATAGTATTTGCAACTATTTACGTTGTATTAGGTGTTATATTAGAAGGAAATGGCAACCCACTCCAGTATTCTTGCCTAGAGAATCCCAGGGAGAAAGAAGCCTGGTGAGCTGCCATCTGTGCGGTTGCACAGAGTCAGACACGACTGAAGCGACTTAGCAACAGCAGCAGCAGCAGGTATTATATTAATAATAGATGATTTAAAGTATATGGGAGAATGTGCCTAGGTTATATGCAAATATTGCCCCATTTTATTGAAGAGACTTCGGCCTCTGCAGATTTTGGTATCTGCCCTGGGAGTTGAGTGTCCTGAAACAAATCCCCTGCAAATACTGATGGATGACTCTATATGGCATTTTTGTCCCATGCTTATTACAATACCGAAAAAAGATGCCACAGTATTCATCAGTAAAACTCTTTTAAGGACAAAGAGAGAGTACAACTGAATATCTAAAGTTGTAGGGCAGACACCATTTGAATGATTAACAAGAAAAATCCATTAGGTCTCTCAACTGCCATCTCAAGAGAGTTTGTATGGTCGAACTGTGAGTAGAACTAAAGAAAAAATCATCTCCCAGCTAAACTGCTGTATACAGCTTATCTCCAAACAGCCATTTCAGGATCGAGTCAAACAGTGGCCCTGTATTAGCAGGCCTTGGAAAAAAATGAGTGATGAATTTTTAAAAAGGTTGATTTAAAGTATGTACAGTACATACATTTCAGAGGGAAAGAATCCCTAGCTATGTTAACAAATGCAAAGAGTAAATGATATTTTTTTCTCCATTCAAGAAAAGGAAGGGAGACAGAAGGCTCTGAGAATGGGGTGTGTATGTGTGTAACAAGAATTGTAATGCTGTCACACCTACTCCTCACCCCACTGTAGTCTGGCTTCTAGCCTATTACTGTTGAAGTGGATAGTGCCAAAGTCACCAGAGACATCCAAATTGAAAATCTTGGAAACATTCTAAGTCTCCATATTATGTAGCATGTAACTCTACAACCACTCTCTACTTCTTGAAACACTTTTCAGATAATCATGAGGGCTGCGTGGCTCTTAAGGGAATAAACTAAGCTCACTGGGAGCTGAAAGGCCTCCTCCCAGACAAGACGGCTACTAAGTAGTAGAGTCAGTATCTGAACAGAGGTTTCTGTGAATTGGAGGCCTCGGATTCCCCAGGGTCTGCTTTGTGTGAAGTGGGAATGCTATTTATGAAAACAGGAAATGGAAAAGGAAGCTTAAGTTTGGTGGTGAGGAAAGAGACAGTTGAGTTACGTCATACCCGTGCAACTAACTTACCCAAATTTTACCTAAAGGGCATGGTTTCCAAAGGGCTTCCCTGGTGGCTCAGATGATAAAGAATCTGCCTGCCATGCAGAAGACCTGGGTTCAATCCCTGGGTTGGGAAGATTCCCCTGGAGAAGGGAAAGGCTACCCACTCCAGTATTCTGGCCTGGAGAATTCCATGAACTGTATAGTGCATGGGATCGCAAAGAGTCAGACACGACTGATTGACTTTCACTTACTCATGGTTTCTAAAAGAAAAAGAGAAGCAGTTGAAATAGCACAGCCTATATCATAAATCTCATGAGACTTGGCACTGTTTTTAAGTCACTCTTACATTTGATTTCCTGTCTCTGGAAGTGCATAGTAAGAGGAGAAATGTGACTGTAGGTATGTTCTTAATTTTGATACCTGCTCAGTCGTTTTGTAAGAAATGAAGCACTGTTAGAGTGATGTCATTGTTAGTTAATTTATCACCAGAGTTGCTGGAGCCCATCAACCTCCCATGACAAACATAGGCTGTGGTTTTAATTAAGCAGTTTTCTATAACCAGTCAATTAAAACATTTACATTTCCTAAACAAACAATCTCTTCTAGAAATTACAAGTCAATACTCCTCAGAATCATCAACAAACAATTTTTTTTTTGATATTACATTTCCATGCTCTTCTTAGCAAACCAACTAAGATGGAAACTCTGTTAGGACAAGAGCCAGAATAAGTGAAGGCGGAACCAAAATTTGGGATGGCTAACTCAGGGCTCGTATTCTAAAGACAAATTGTGCATATCATCTCTCATCTTCTGTCATTTACTCTCAACTTGCCTGAAACAGAGACCACAGGCCCCAGAATAAAGGTTTTTAAGAGAATGAGAGATTATATATGCAATTGTTTCACACCAGGAAATGGAAAGTGGCATTCTGTTGTGCCTTGAGACCATCTGATGCTAAAAGAAAAACTGGACAACACAGTTGCAGGAAGTTCTCTTAGACTGCCATCCTTTAGACTAAAGTGTATCTTTTGGGTTCAGCCTTTCGGTTGTAATTGACAAGGAATTAAGGTATCTGATGAAAAGATGTACATCAAGGTAAAGGGTGAAGAGTTTTTATGTTTCAAGGCGCATGATTAGACCTCATGGAGAAGGTAACAGGGGATCTAAAACCTGCAGGAAGTAAGAATGGGCCTTGCAAATATCTTGGGGAAGAGCATTCCAGGCAGAGAGGAATAGTCACTGCAAAGGCCCCGAGGATGAGCATGGCTGGAGTATGTGATGAGAAGCAGGAACGCCAATGTGGTTGGAGCTGAGTGACAGAGGGAGACACTGGTGGGAAGTGAGGGCGGGGAGGTAATGGGGGGGACCCTGTGAAAGGTTGCTGCCATGAGCCGTGACTGACGCCAGGATGCGTGGCCCCCAGACCAGAGGAAATCAATCCAGGGCCAGTGGTGAGGCTTGATCACTCAGAGCTTTTTGTGTATAATACAGTGTTATTAAAGTCTAAAAGAGATGGAGAAAGCTTCTGACACAGACATCAGAAGGGGGCAGAAAGAGTGCCTCCTCGCTACTTTTTAGCAAGGAATTATATACCTATTTTCCAGTAGTCATTTATGGATGTGAGAGTTGGACTATAAAGAAAACTGAGCGCTGAAGAATTGATGCTTTTGAACTGTGTTGTTGGAGAAGACTCTTGAGAGTCCCTTGGACTGCAAGGAGATCCAACCAGTCCATCCTAAAGGAGATCAGTCCTGAATGTTCGTTGGAAGGACTGATGTTGAAGCTGAAATGCCAATACTTTGGCCACCTGATGCGAAGAACTGACTCATTGGAAAAGACTCTGATGCTGGGAAAGATTGAGGGCAGGAGGAGAAGGGGACGACAGAGGATGAGATAGTTGGATGGCATCACCGACTCAATGGACATGAGTTTGGGAGTTGGTGATGGACAGGGAGGCCTGGCGTGCTGTGGTTCATGGGTCACAAAGAATCCGACACAACTGAGCGACTGAATGGAACTGAACTATATACCTATGAGCAAGTTGCTAATCAGAGAAAGGAAACCAAAACAGAGCGGCACCAGGCACCTCACCCACAACATGCATCTTGAGATCGCACTGGCAAAGGGTGATTCATCCCTGGGCCATAAAACAGTTGCCAGAAATCTTGAAGACAGGCAAATGTCCAAGCAAATACATAGTTCCTTACGATAGCTTCAGAAAGACACTTCCATGAGAAAAATGCATGGCTGAGCTCAAGGTTTGAGATGGAGTTAAGTTCATGCAGAACCAGGTGTTGCCATGACAACACAGGATGAGAAGTTTGCTTCCTCCTGCCATTTGGGGACCTCTGGCCTCCGTACTGAGGCCATGAACACTCTCCCCTGGAAGGATGGAGTTGCTGCTGATTGAGAAGGGGATGCATTTGGAATAGCAGATCCTGTGGAGGAAATCCAGTTTGTGCTTTCAGACATGTTGAGTTGCAAATAATGTGGTAGGCAAGTGATGCTCACCTAGTCTGGCTTTTGGCCCATAAATCATCTATGTCAGGAGTTCCCTTTTTACTTAGGAAGATGGTAGGTAGAAGTCCTGATCCAGATAAAAAGGTATAAATGAAAGTATCTTTAAGAACATCTGAGCCTCAGTGGTGGCTCAAAGGTTAAAGCATCTGCGTGCAGTGCGGGAGACCTGGGTTCAATCGCTGGGTCAGGAAGATCCCCTGGAGAAGGAAATGGCAACCCACTCCAGTATTCTTGCCTGGAGAATCCCATGGACAGAGGAACCTGGCAGGCTACAGTCCATGGGATCGCACAGAGTTGGACACGATTGAGCAACTTCACTTTCACTTTCTTTAAAGACATCTAAAACAAGGTAAATGGGCATAAGGCACCAGATGAAACCATGCTCTCTGCACCATTTTGCTTGGATCTTTTGTATCTATAAATAGTGGTCTGAAGGCTTTAGACCTTTTATCTTGGCCTCTGTTCAGTGTTTGGTAATTTTTAATCCTTTCAAATGTTATTTGGTGTTTATGATTTCCTTTTCAAAAATTACATAACCATTTAGTGAGATTTTGTTTCTGTTCCCTGGAATGTAGTGTTTAATTCTACTGTAGTCACTTTTTAGAAAAACTTTTTTATTTTGTATTGAAGTTTAGGCGATTAACATACAATGGTGTGATAGTTTCAGGTGGACTGCAAAGGGACTCAGCCATACATATACATGTATCCATTCTCCCTCAAAGCCCCCTCCCATCCAGGCTGCCACATGACATGGAACAGATCCATGTGCTATACAGTAGGTCCTTGTTGGTTATCCATTTTAAATATAGCAGTGTGGACATGGCCATCCCAAAGTCCTTAACTATCCCTTCCCCTGTCCTTTGCCCTGGCAGCCATAAGTTTGTTCTCTAAGTCTGTGAGTCTGTTTCTTTTTTTTTTTTTTTAACTTTTTATTTTGTATTGGGGTATAGCTGATTATACCATCAGTTCATTTCAGTCGCTCAGTTGTGTCCGACTCTTTGCAACCCCATGGACTGCAGCACGCCGGGCCTCCCTGTCCTTCACCAACTCCTGGAGGTTACTCAAACTTGTGTCCATTGAGTCGGTGATGCCATCCAACCATCTCATCCTCTGTCGTCCCCTTCTCTTCCCGCCTTCAATCTTTCCCAGCATCAGTGTCTTGTCTTTATTTATTTATTTATTTTTAATTTAATTTTATTTTTAAACTTTACATAATTGTATTAGTTTTGCCAAATATCAAAATGAATCCGCCACAGGTATACATGTGTTCCCCATCCTGAACCCTCCTCCCTCCTCCCTTGCCATTCCCTCCCTCTGGGTCGTCCCAGTGCACCAGCCCCAAGCATCCAGTATCGTGCATCAAACCTGGACTGGCAACTCGTTTCATACATGATATTTTACATGTTTCAATGCCATTCTCCCAAATCTTCCCACTCTCTCCCTCTCCCACAGAGTCCATAAGACTGTTCTATACATCAGTGTCTCTTTTGCTGTCTCGTACACAGGGTTATTGTTACCATCTTTCTAAATTCCATATATATGCGTTAGTATACTGTATTGGTGTTTTTCTTTCTGGCTTACTTCACTCTGTATAATAGGCTCCAGTTTCATCCACCTCATTAGAACTGATTCAAATGTATTCTTTTTAATGGCTGAGTAATACTCCATTGTGTATATGTACCACAGCTTTCTTATCCATTCATCTGTTGATGGACATCTAGGTTGCTTCCATGTCCTGGCTATTATAAACAGTGCTGCGATGAACATTGGGGTACACGTGTCTCTTTCCCTCCTGGTTTCCTCAGTGTGTATGCCCAGCAGTGGGATTGCTGGATCATAAGGCAGTTCTATTTCCAGTTTTTTAAGGAATCTCCACACTGTTCTCCACAGTGGCTGTACTAGTTTGCATTCCCATCAACAGTGTAAGAGGGTTCCCTTTTCTCCACACCCTCTCCAGCATTTATTACTTGTAGACTTTTGGATCGCAGCTATTCTGACTGGTGTGAAATGGTACCTCATAGTGGTTTTGATTTGCATTTCTCTGATAATGAGTGATGTTGAGCATCTTTTCATGTGTTTGTCAGCCATCTGTATGTCTTCTTTGGAGAAATGTCTATTTAGTTCTTTGGCCCATTTTTTGATTGGGTCATTTATTTTTCTGGAGTTGAGCTGTAGGAGTTGCTTGTATATTCTCGAGATTAGTTGTTTGTCAGTTGCTTCATTTGCTATTATCTTCTCCCATTCTGAAGGCTGTCTTTTCACCTTGCTAATAGTTTCCTTTGATGTGCAGAAGCTTTTAAGGTTAATTAGGTCCCATTTGTCTATTTTTGCTTTTATTTCCAATATTCTGGGAGGTGGGTCATAGAGGATCCTGCTGTGATGTATGTCAGAGAGTGTTTTGCCTATGTTCTCCTCTAGGAGTTTTATAGTTTCTGGTCTTACGTTTAGATCTTTAATCCATTTTGAGTTTATTTTTGTGTATGGTGTTAGAAAGTGTTCTAGTTTCATTCTTTTACAAGTGGTTGACCAGATTTCCCAGCACCACTTGTTAAAGAGATTGTCTTTAATCCATTGTATATTCTTGCCTCCTTTGTCAAAGATAAGGTGTCCATATGTGCGTGGATTTATCTCTGGGCTTTCTATTTTGTTCCATTGATCTATATTTCTGTCTTTGTGCCAGTACCATACTGTCTTGATAACTGTGGCTTTGTAGTAGAGCCTGAAGTCAGGCAGGTTGATTCCTCCAGTTCCATTCTTCTTTTTCAAAATTGCTTTGGGTATTCGAGGTTTTTTGTATTTCCATACAAATTGTGAAATTATTTGTTCTAGCTCTGTGAAGAATGCTGTTGGTAGCTTGATAGGGATTACATTGAATCTATAGATTGCTTTGGGTAGTATACTCATTTTCACTATATTGATTCTTCCAATCCATGAACATGGTATATTTCTCCATCTATTAGTGTCCTCTTTGATTTCTTTCACCAGTGTTTTATAGTTTTCTATATATAGGTCTTTAGTTTCTTTAGGTAGATATATTCCTAAGTATTTTATTCTTTCCGTTGCAATGGTGAATGGAATTGTTTCCTTAATTTCTCTTTCTGTTTTCTCATTATTAGTGTATAGGAATACAAGGGATTTCTGTGTGTTGATTTTATATCCTGCAACTTTACTATATTCATTGATTAGTTCTAATAATTTTCTGGTGGAGTCTTTAGGGTTTTCTATGTAGAGGATCATGTCATCTGCAAACAGTGAGAGCTTTACTTCTTCTTTTCCAATTTGGATTCCTTTTATTTCTTTTTCTGCTCCGATTGCTGTGGCCAAAACTTCCAAAACTATGTTGAATAGTAATGGTGAAAGTGGGCACCCTTGTCTTGTTCCTGACTTTAGAGGAAATGCTTTCAATTTTTCACCATTGAGGATAATGTTTGCTGTGGGTTTGTCATATATAGCTTTGATTATGTTGAGGTATGTTCCTTCTATTCCTGCTTTCTGGAGAGTTTTGATCATAAATGGATGTTGAATTTTGTCAAAGGCTTTCTCTGCATCTATTGAGATAATCATATGGTTTTTATTTTTCAATTTGTTAATGTGGTGTATTACATTGATTGATTTGCGGATATTGAAGAATCCTTGCATCCCTGGGATAAAGCCCACTTGGTCATGGTGTATGATCTTTTTAATGTGTTGTTGGATTCTGATTGCTAGAATTTTGTTAAGGATTTTTCCATCTATGTTCATCAGTGATATTGGCCTGTAGTTTTCTTTTTTAGTGGGATCTTTGTCAGGTTTTGGTATTAGGGTGATGGTGGCCTCATAGAATGAATTTGCAAGTTTACCTTCCTCTGCAATTTTCTGGAAGAGTTTGAGTAGGATAGGTGTTAGCTCTTCTCTAAATTTTTGGTAGAATTCAGCTGTGAAGCCGTCTGGACCTGGGCATTTGTTTGCTGGAAGATTTTTGATTACAGTTTCAATTTCCGTGCTTGTGATGGGTCTGTGATTCATTTTGATATTTGGCAAAACTAATACAATTATGTAAAGTTTAAAAATAAAATAAAATTAAAAAAAAATAATAAAGTGTTCCTTTCCCAAAAAAAAAAAAAAAAAAAAGATTTTCTATTTCTTCCTGATTGAGTTTTGGAAAGTTGTACTTTTCTAAGAATTTGTCCATTTCTTCCACGTTGTCCATTTTATTGGAATATAATTGTTGATAGTACTCTCTTATGAGCCTTTGTATTTCTGTGTTGTCTGTTGTGATCTCTCCATTTTCATTTCTAATTTTATTGATTTGATTTTTCTCCCTTTGTTTCTTGATGAGTCTGGCTAATGGTTTGTCAATTTTATTTATCCTTTCAAAAAACCAGCTTTTGGTTTTGTTGATTTTTGCTATGATCTCTTTTGTTTCTTTTGCATTTATTTCTGCTCTAATTTTTAAGATTTCTTTCCTTCTACTAACCCTGGGGTTCTTCATTTCTTCCTTTTCTAGTTGCTTTAGGTGTAGAGTTAGGTTATTTATTTGACTTTTTTCTTGTTTCTTGAGGTGTGCCTGTATTGCTATGAAGTTTCCCCTTAGGACTGCTTTTACCGTGTCCCACAGGTTTTGGGTTGTTGTGTTTTCATTTTCATTCATTTCTATGCAAATTTTGATTTCTTTTTTGATTTCTTCTGTGATTTGTTGGTTATTCAGCAGCGTGTTGTTCAGCCTCCATATGTTGGAATTTTTAATAGTTTTTCTCTTGTAATTGAGATCTAATCTTACTGCATTGTGGTCAGAAAAGATGCTTGGAATGATTTCTATTTTTTTGAATTTATCAAGGCTAGCTTTATGGCCCAGGATATGATCTATCCTGGAGAAGGTTCCATGTGCGCTTGAGAAAATGGTGAAATTCATTGTTTTGGGATGAAATGTCCTATAGATATCAATTAGTTCTAACTAGTCTATTGTACCATTTAAAGTTTGTGTTTCCTTGTTAATTTTCTGTTTAGTTGATCTATCCATAGGTGTGAGTGGGGTATTAAAGTCTCCCACTATTATTGTGTTATTGTTAATTTCTCCTTTCATAGTTGTTAGCATTTGTCTTACATACTGTGGTGCTCCCGTGTTGGGTGTATATATATTTATAATTGTTATATCTTCTTCTTGGATTGATCCTTTGATCATTATGTAGTGACCATCTTTGTCTCTTTTCACAGCCTTTGTTTTAAAGCCTATTTTATCTGATATGAGTATTGCTACTCCTGCTTTCTTTTGGTCCCTATTTGCATGGAAAATCTTTTTCCAGCCCTTCACTTTCAGTCTGTATGTGTCCCCTGTTTTGAGATGGGTCTCTTGTAGACAACATATGTAGGGGTCTTGTTTTTGTATCCATTCAGCCAGTCTTTGTCTTTTGGTTGGGGCATTCAACCCATTTACGTTTAAGGTAATTACTGATAAGTATGATTCCGTTGCCATTTACTTTATTGTTTTGGGTTGGATTTTATACACCGTTTTTGTGTTTCCTGTCTAGAGAATATCCTTTAGTATTTGTTGGAGAGCTGGTTTGGTGGTGCAGAATTCTCTCAGCTTTTGCTTGTCTGAAAAGCTTTTGATTTCTCCTTCATACTTGAATGAGATCCTTGCTGGGTACAATAATCTGGGCTGTAGGTTATTTTCTTTCATCATTTTAAGTATGTCTTGCCATTCCCTCCTGGCTTGAAGAGTTTCTATTGAAAGATCAGCTGTTATCCTTATGGGTATTCCCTTGTGTGTTATTTGTTGTTTTTCCCTTGCTGCTTTTAATATTTGTTCTTTGTGTTTGATCTTTGTTAATTTGATTAATATGTGTCTTGGGGTGTTTCGCCTTGGGTTTATCCTGTTTGGGACTCTCTGGGTTTCTTGGACTTGGGTGATTATTTCCTTCCCCATTTTAGGGAAGTTTTCAACTATTATCTCCTTAAGTATTTTCTCATGGTCTTTCTTTTTGTCTTCTTCTTCTGGGACCCCTATGATTCGAATGTTGTAGCGTTTAATATTGTCCTGGGTCTCTGAGATTGTCCTCATTTCTTTTAATTCATTTTTCTTTTATCCTCTCTGATTCATTTATTTCTACCATTCTATCTTCTAATTCACTAATCCTATCTTCTGCCTCTGTTATTCGACTATTTGTTGCCTCCAGAGTGTTTTTAATTTCATTTATTGCATTATTCATTATATATTGACTCTTTTTCATTTCTTCTAAGTCCTTGTTAAACCTTTCTTGCATCTTCTCAATCCTTGCCTCCAGGCTATTTATCTGTGATTCCATTTTAATTTCAAGATTTTGGATCAATGTCACTATCATTATTCGGAATTCTTTATCAGGTAGATTCCCTATCTCTTCCTCTTTTGTTTGGTTTGGTGGGCATTTATCCTGTTCCTTTATCTGCTGGCTATTCCTCTGTCTCTTCATCTTGTTTAAATTGCTGAGTTTGGGGTGTCCTTTCTGTATTCTGGCAGTTTGTGGAGTTCTCTTTATTGTGGCGTTTCCTCACTGTATGTGGGTTTGTACAGGTGGCTTGTCAAGGTTTCCTGGTTAGGGAAGCTTGTGTCGATGTTCTGGTGGATGGAGCTGTATTTCTTCTCTCTGAGAGTGTCCAGGAGTCTCCGGCACAGGCCCAGGTCGACAGTGGGCTCATCAGTGTCTTTTCAAATGAGTCAGCTCTTCGCATCAGGCGGCCAAAGTATTGGAATTTCAGCTTCAGTATCAGTCATTCCAGTGAATATTCAGGACTGATTCCCTTGAGGATGGACTGGTTGAATCCCCTTGCAGTCCAAGGGACTCTCAAGAGTCTTCTCCAACACCACAGTTCAGAAGCATCAATTCTTTGGTGCTCAGCTTTCTTTATGGTCCAACTCTCACATCTATACATGACTGCTGGAAAAACCATAGCCTTGACTAGTCGGACCTTTGTTGGCAAAGTAATGTCTCTGTTTTTTAATATGCTGTCTAGGTTGGTCATAGCTTTCCTTCCAAGGAGTAAGTGTATTTTAATTTCATGGATGCAGTCACCATCTGCAGTGATTTTGGAGCCCCCAAAAATAAAGTCTGTCACTGTTTCCACTGTTTCTCCATCTATTTGCCATGAAGTGATGGGACCAGATGCCATGATCTTCGTTTTCTGAATGTTGAGCTTTAAGCCCACTTTTTCACTCTCCTCTTTCACTTTCATCAAGAGGCTCTTTGGTTCTTCACTTTCTGCCATAAGGGCAGTGTCATTTGCATATCTGAGGTTATTGGTATTTCTCCCGGCAATCTTGATTCCAGGTTGTGCTTTCTCTATCCCAGCGTTTCTTATGATGTACTCTGCAAAAAAGTTAAATAAGCAGGGTGACAATATACAGCCTTGGCATACTCCTTTCCCGATTTGGAACCATATACCAATTTGGAACCATTATACCATAGGCTGATAATATAGCTGATCATACCATATGGGAAGACTATAGCCTTGACTATATGGACCTTTGTCAGCAGAATAATTTCTCTGCTTTTCAACACACTGTCTAGGTTTGTCATAATTGCCTTCCTGCCAAGAAACAGGTGTCTTTGATTTCATGGCTGAAGTCACCATCCCCTTCTGTTTGCCATGCAGTAATGGGGCTGGAGAAGGCAATGGCAACCCACTCCAGTACTCTTTCCTGGAAAATCCCATGGATGGAGGAGCCTGGTAGTCGGCAGTCCATGGGGTCGCTAAGAGTCGGACACGACTGAAGCAATTTAGCAGTAGCAGCAGCAATGGGGCTGGATGCCATGATCTTAGTTTAATATTTAGTTTTAAGTCAACTCTTTCACTCTCCTTTCACCCTCCTCAAGGGGCCCTTTAGTTCCTCTTTGGTTTCTACC
This sequence comes from Bubalus kerabau, assembly GCF_029407905.1. Lineage (NCBI taxonomy): Eukaryota > Metazoa > Chordata > Mammalia > Artiodactyla > Bovidae > Bubalus > Bubalus kerabau. The sequence continues at coordinate 48,775,027 of NC_073647.1, read as the reverse complement.
ACTAGAGTGGTATCATCCACATATCTGAGGTTGTTAATGTTTCTCCTGCCTGTCTTGATTCCAGCTTGTAACTCATCCGGCCTGGCATTTCTTATGATGTGCTCAGTATATAGGTTAAACAAACAGGGTGACAGCAGACAGCCCTGTCGTACTTCCTTCTCAATCTTGAACCAGTCAGTTGTCCCATACAGGGTTCTAAATGTTGCTTCTTGACTCTCATATGGGTTTCTCGGGAGACAGGTAAGATGGTCTAGTATTCCCATCTCTCTAAGAGCTTTCCACAGTTTATTATGATCCACACAGTCAAAGGCTTTGGTGTAGTTGATGAAACAGAGGTAGATGTTTTTTTGGAATTCCCTTGCTTTCTTTATGATCCAGCTAATGCTGGCAATTTGATCTCTGGTTCCTCTGCATTTTCTAAATCCAGCTTGAACACCTGGAAGTTCATGGTTCACATATTGTTGAAGCCTAGCATGCAAGATTTTAAGCATGACCTTACTAGCATGGGAGATGAGTGTAGTTGTCCGATGGTTAGCATATTCTTTAGTATTGCCCTTCTTGGGAATTGGTATGGCGACTGATGCTGAAGTTGAAACTCCAGTATTTTGGTCACCTGATGCGAACAGCTGACTCATTGGAAAAGTCCCGGAGGCTGGGAAAGATTAAGATGAGATGGCTGGATGGCATTGCCGACACAATGGACATGAACTTGGGCAAACTTCGGGAGGTGGTGAGGGACAGAGAGCTTGGCATGCTTCAGTCAATGGAGTCGCAAAGAGTCAGACATGACTGGGTGACTGAACAACAGCAACAGTAGCTGATTCACAATGTTGTGACAACTTCAGGTGGACAGCAGAGGGACTCAGCCATCCATATACATGTATCCATTCTCCCCCAAACTCTCCTCCCATCCAGGCTGCCACAGAACATTGAACAGAGTTCCCTGTGCTATAGAGTAGGTCTTTGTTGGTTATCTATTTAAAATATAGCAGTCACTTCTATACAATGGTTTCCTAGGTAATAGTTCGACACTGCCATTCTTTAATATCAGATCTAATATATTCACTTCTTTAGAAGCTGTCCATGAAAAATTTATTCTCAGAAATCTTTTTTGTCTCCTTTCCATGCCTTTTTATTTTCTTTTGGAGTCCTCTTACAAGAAATTATCAAGTGTTTTGGGGCTAACAGAAGTTTTCCATCTTCTTTCTACACTCCATTTCATAGCAGGGCTAGTCATGGGCTAGGCAGCCTAGAATCATTAGTACATTTTATTATTTAATTGCTGACTCCCATAGTATTTCCCTAACAAACGAAAAAGCTTTTACTTTGACAAGAGTATTGTCATTCCAGTATATCCCCGTTGTCCTTTTAGAATCTGAATCTTTGGTATCTTTATATTTTCACGTCTGGGAGATAGAGTTCACTGACAGTGGATTTTTATCTTTGTTTCTTTGCAGATGTCCGCACACAAGCCATGTACCAGATGATGGATCAAGGCTTTGTAGGACTTATCTTTTCCTGCTTCATAGAAGATAAAAATACAAAGGTATTGTGTGTGCATGTCTCTCTGTGGGTGTAGGCATGTAGGCACGTGCAGGTATAAACATACACACAGAACAGAGAAATATCTTTGGGAATTTGCATAGTATGTCCAGGGAAGGTTTCAATGAGCAGGGTCATTGAGTCAGGACCTGAAGAAAGTGAGGGAGCAAGTCTTGTGGATTTCTTGGGGGAAGAGCATTCCAGGCAGGGGAAAGAGCCAGTGAAAAGACCCTGCGGTGAGCGTGGAACATTTTGGGGGACATCGAGGAAGTCAGTGTGGCTGCAACACGACCCTCTGTCCCAGCTTGCCTTCATCAGTCCCCGTTTCACCCCATTGCCCCCAGTCTCCTATTCAGGCCACACCTTTCCTTCTTAGAAGTATCGTTTGGATAACTCGTGTGCTCATCCTCCAGTGAGGTCTGGGGTGGGGGGTGCTGGTGGGCACATAGGGAAGGAGGGGGTGCAGAATCCATGACATCCATAAAACCAGTTAGGGAGAAACTGCAGTAACTGGGGAAGAGATAATGGACATTTGACTACAGCAGTAGGAGTAGAGTCAATGAGAAGTGGCCAGATTCTATATATTTTTTGGTGGCTAATCATAATAACAAGTGCCACCATTTATCACGTATTGTATGGCACTTAGTCATTATGTGTTTGACATAAATATGCTCAGACCCTGACAACAGCCTCTGAGGGTTATTATTATCCATATTTTCCGGATAAGTAAACTGAAGCTCAGAGTAGTTAAGCAGCTCAATCAATGGCTAGTCTTGCCATTCTTGGGGAAGATCCTCTGGAGAAAGACATGGCAACCCACTCCGGTATTCTTACCTGGAGAATCCCATGGACAGAGGAGTCTGGCGGGCTATAGTCCATAGGGTTGCAAAAAGTCAGACATGACTGAAGCAACTTAGCACACACACCATTCTCTATTTAGAGTGCCTCTGTTTGAGTTTTATGTTCTGATCAAGAGCTTTTACTATGTGTCACTGCAAATGAAAAGAAAATTTCACACTGCAAGTGTGAATTTTGCCAGCTCACCAAGTGTGTTCTGTTGTTTAGTACATTAGTTATAGTCTCAGGATCTATGTTCATAGTGAATAGTCTTCATAATATCGCTCTTGTGAAAACATTAAAGTTTAGTATCTTGAACTTCATAGTTCATTTGGAATGCTTCTGGCTTTGGCATTATAAATTTATTTACTGTCATTACAGATAGTTACAGAATCAGTTTGTCAGTTTCCAACAAAGAAGTCTGAATGGTCTCCTCAGTTTCTTGGGTCTCGCATTTGTGACCATTTCTCTGCTGTCATATGAGCAGATGTTTCATTGTAGCCATTTCATGTTGACTGAGTATTTTATCCTTCTTACAGAAACTGATTTATGCATATTTCATCTTTAGAAATCTCTTCTAACCTTCCAGTGTCAGAGGGGCATTTGAGTTTTAGGTTAGAGTCTACTAGGTTGCTGTACTTTTTCAATACTAATCCTCTGTGTGACTTTAATTTCTTTTTTTCTTTCTGTTTTTTTTTTTTTTTTTTTTTTTTTTAAGACTGGACGGGTACTCTATACTTGCTTTCAATCCATACAGGCCCAAAAGAGCTCAGAGTAAGTATGAAAGAGATATATGTATGTATTGGTGGGTTAATCTCCAGTCCACGGAATTGATTGTTTTGTTTCATTTTATTAATGTTTCTCTCATTAGTAAGACATGAAGAATTCTGTAGTCTATTTATACTTACTAACATCTCTGTGAGGAGTTAGCATCTTTTTATTTTTTTTTATTTTTTTATTTTTTTACAAGGCAGCACTTCAATACTAATTTTATTATCACTTAAAAAAAAAAAAAGAGTAAAGGACTTGAAAGATACATTATAAAAGAAGCTTAATATCATCTTTTTAGTATCTTGGATACTGTGGATCTACAAAGCTAGGCTAACATAAGCAGTCTGGACATTGCAATTACATCATTACAGCCCTGTCCCAGATTTCCTTTCCAGTATTATTCTAAACTGAGTTGCACTGTTAACTTTTCTTTTCTCTGATGAATTGTGAAACAAAGACTGAGTATGTAGTCTTACAGATTTGTATAAGCTCTTTTTTTTTTAATTTTATTTTATTTTTAAACTTTACATAATTGTATTAGTTTTGCCAAATATCAAAATGAATCCGCCACAGATTTGTATAAGCTCTTGTGTTTCCTGTGCCATGGACTTGATTTTAGACTTACAGCATCTCATTGAAATGTTTACCTAGCTTACTTCCTTCATTGAAATTTAGTTCAAGCTAAATTAGCAAATACAGTATCTACTTTATGCCATACACCGTGGCCTGCACCAAGTAGGCAGAGATGAAAGCCACGTTCAATATCTTATTAGGAGATAGAAGCAAAGAATGCTTCAGATTTTTTTCTTACAGTATTGGTCAATTTCTTATAATATCATTGTTTGAAAGAGCAAAGACCTGGGGAAAAGAACAGATGTCTCTCAGTACAGTACTGATTAAATAAATTATGATATATCTAAATAATAGAATAATATTTGACTATTAAAAATAGGAGACTCAGGAGAGATACATAAACATCTCCAAGATACATTGTTAAATAGTAATAGGCAAGATACAAGAATAGTATGTATAGAATGCTATACCATTCATGAATATCCGGACCAAAACACATCAGTCACCGCAGCAGAGAGGAAGTGGGAAGACTTCATTGTATTTTCACATGGGTTTGGAATGTTGAATCATACACAAGGGTTACAGTTTTCATCACAGTAATAGATGTATGTGTATAAAAATACAGAATGGTACACATTTTATGATCAATAGTCTTACTCCTCAGGAGGAACAACTTCTTTCTCCAAATCTTGTTTTTAGTTCTTCTGATATTTCCTTTGATATCTCTAAATAACATACTTTTGATATTCTTTCTTGATTTACTAATTTTAGATATTAACTCTTCTCACAAAGGAGGATTTAGCCCACTGATACCGCCTCATCTCCATTCTGCCCAGTGTAGTTATATTCCTCCTTTCTGTTCTTCTGTTGTTACTTTTCTAATCTTAAGTAGTTTGCTGCTTTACTTATCCTATCAATAGCAGATAACAGACAATATCTTTTGACTCCCTACTGTTACTGACAGATTGAATCAGTATCCAGAAACATCTCAACAAAGACAATTCCAAGACCAGAGGACTTCACTGGTTAATTCTGCCACCCAGTTAAAGAAGGATTAACACTAATCCTTCTCAAACTCTTTCCAGAGGCCAAAGATGCTATTGGATTCAGTGTGGTAGTATTTTGTTGAGGATTTTTGCATCTGTACTCATAATAACATTTTATAATTTTTTGTGATATCTTTGTCTAACTAGTTCTTATGTTGAACATCACTTGTATGCCAGGGTAAATCCCACTTGATCATGGTGTATAATCTTTTTAATATGCAAAAATCCTCAACAAAAGACTACCATACTGAATTCAACAGCACATAAGAAAGTCAGTTGATTAATACTCCATGTTAATAGAATGAAGAGGGGAAAAAAAACACATGATGCACAAAAAGCATTTGAAAAATTTACAAGTCATAATAAAAACACTAAAAAAACTAGGGATCTAGGGAACATGTCTCAATATTTATGGGCTTTTATGAATCCCACAGCTAACATTTTACTCAATGTTGAAAGACTGAAAGGTTTCTCCCATAAGATCAGGAACAAGACAAGGTTGCCCACTTTTATCACTTTTACTCAACATTTTACTGGTAGTTCCAGCCAAAACAATTAGGCAAAAACAGAAAAGGCATCCAAATTGGAAAGTAAAAAGTAAAACTATTTGCTGGTGATGTGATCCTATATATAGAAAATGTTAAAGAAACACCCCAGAGATACTAGAGTTGATAAACAAATTCAGAAAAGGTGCAGTGTTCAAAATCAGTTCTATTTCTATATACCAGCAATGAACCATCAAAAAAAGGACACTTTAAAAATCTATTTATGATGGCATCCAAAATAATAAAATACCTTGGAAAAAATTTAACCAAGAATGGAGACTTATAAAGTTAAAACTAGGATACATTGCTGAAAGGAAGAATACCTAAATATATTAAAAGACATCCCTTGTTCATGAATCAAAAGACATAATATTGTGAAGATGACAGTACTTACCCGAGTTTCAGTAAAATCCGTACAAAACTCCAATGGCCCTTTTTCCAGATATGAAAAAGATGATCCTCAAACTCATGGAATTCCAAAGTGTCCTGAAGAGTCAAAATATCAAAAAAGAAGAATCAAATTCGAGGAATCATACTTCCAGATTTCAGAACTTACTACAAAGTTTCACTAACTAAAGTTTGTGGATCTGGAAAAAGTAGAGACATAGAGACTAATGAAGTAAATAAAGCTGCTTATCTATGGCCAGTTGGTTTTCACCAAAGATGCTGATGTCATTCAATGAGGAAAGAAGAGTTTGTTCAATAAGTGGTGCTGGAACAACTGGTTATCCACATACACTAGGTATAAAAATGAAATCAAATCAATGACCTAAACAGAAGAGCTAAAACTATGAAATGCTTAGAAGAAAACATAGTGGTAAATTTTCCTGAAAGAAAATTTGTAGAAAGAAAGCTAAGCACCGAAGAATGGATGCTATTGAACTGTGGTGTTGGAGAAGAGTCTTGAGAGTCCCTTGGACTGCAAGGAGATCCAACCAGTCCATCCTAAGGGAGATCAGTCCTGGGTGTTCATTGGAAGGACTGATGTTGAAGCTGAAACTCCAATACTTTGGCCACCTGATGCGAAGAGCTGACTCATTTGAAAAGACACTGAAGAGCTGACTCATTTGAAAAGACACTGATGTTGGGAAAGATTGAAGGCAGGAGGAGAAGGGGACAACAGAGGATGAGATGGTTGGAGGGCATCACTGACTTGATGAACATAAGTTTGGGTAAACTCCAGGAGTTGGTGATGAACAGGGAGGCCTGGCATGCTGAGGTTCATGGGGTCGCAAAGAGTTGGACATGACTGAGCGACTGAACTGAACTGAAATTTTCATGACATTGGATTTGTTAATGGAATCTTATATATGACACCAAAAGCATGGATAACAAAAGAAAACAGATAAACTGGATTTCATAACAACTTTTCTGCATCAAATGACATTATCAAGGAAGCCAAATGACAACCTATAGAATAGGATAAAATATTGCAAATCTGATATCTGAATGAGTCTAGTATCCAGAATGTATAAAATGACATCTTAAAAATTTGCACAGGACTTGAATAGATATTTCTCCAAAGTAAATGTGCAAAAGGTCCACAGGCACATGGAAAGATGCTCAACATCATTAGTCATTTGGAAAATGCAAAGCAAAACTATAACAAGATCCCACCTTAATCCACTGAGTTGACCATAATATTAAAAATGGAGAATAACAAGTGTTGACAGAGATGTGTAGAAATTGCAGCCTTCAGGCATTGCTAGTGGGGAATGTAAAATGGTGAGGCTGCTGTGAAAAAGTATCGGGGAAGTTTTCCAAAAAGTTAAACACAGAATTCTCATATGACCTAGCAACTCTATTCCTAGGTATATACCAAAAAGAATTAAAAACAGGTACTCAAACACTTCGACATGAATATTTACAGCAGCACTGTTCACAATAGCCAAAAGTTGGAAATGACCCAAATGTCCATCAACTGATGAATAGATAAAATTTAGTATTGATATATGCATTCAGTGGACTATTACTCATCATAAAAATATGAATGAGGTACCAAAACATACTACAATGTGGAACGATCTTGAAAACATTAATGCTAAGTGAAGGAAGCCAAACAAAACAGGTCACATATTGTAGGATTTCATTTATATGAAGTATCCAGAATAGAGACAGAAAGACTGGTGTTTGGCATGGGTTGGTCAGAGGGAAGGATGGGGAGCAGTTGCTTTAATTGATATGGGATTTTATTTTGGGGTAATTAAAAATTTTTAGAACTACATAGAGGATGTGGTTTTACAACACTGTAAATGTACTAAATTCTATTGAATTGTTGCCTTTAAAATGGATAATTTTATGTTATGTAAATTTCACCTCGATTTTTAAAAATGGGCAAAGGACTCGAATTGCCACTTCTCCAAGGAGGATATACAGTGACCACAGAGATAGCTGCCCAACATCATTATTCTTTAAGACCTGTAATGAGATACTAGGATGGCTGTGGGCTTCCCTTGTGGCTCAGATGGTAAAGAATCCACCTGCAATGCAGGAGACCTGGGTTCGATCCTTAGGTCGGGAAGATCCCCTGGAGAAGGGAAAGGCTACCCACTCCAGTACTCTGGTGTGGAGAATTCCATGGACTGTATAGTCCATGGGGTTGCAAAGAGTCAGACACAGCTGAGCGACCTTCACTTTCTTTCACTTTCACTCTCCTGGCTTGCAGATGGTTGCCTTCTCATTGTGTCCTCATGTAGCCTTTCCTCCATACATGTGCATGCCTGTTGTTACTTTGCATGTCAAAGTTTCCTCTTCTTATAAGGGCACCAGTCAGACTGGACTTGGACCCAACCTTAACTGTCATTTTATTTTAATTACCTCTTCAAAGGCCCTTTCTCCAATGCCGTCACCTTCTGAGGTACTGGGGCTTAAGGTTTCAACATTTGAATTTGGGTGGAGGTGGGGCACAATTCAGACCATAACAGGGAGTGACTGCTTAACAGGTATGGGCTTTCATTTGGGGTGATGAAACTATTATAGAATTAGGTAACGGTAATGGTTGCACAATGTTGTGAATGTACAAGTACCTGAATCACAGACTTCAAATGGTTATAGTGGTGAATTTTATGTTCTCTGAATTTTACCTCCAAAAAACAGCTGGAGAGACCTGTACACTAAAAGGTCTATCAATCATAATAGTCCTAGAAAGTAGAGTTTGGTGCTGAAAATCCCCCTCTGCCCACTTCTATTTAACTTTATGCCTGAAGTCTTAGTGCAATAAAGCAAGAAATAAAAGGCATATGAATTGGAAAAGATAAATCGATCCCCATTTGCATAAGACATGGTTGTCTGCATAGAAAATCCCAAGGAATTTATAAAGAAATTTCTAGAACTAATAAGTGATTTAAATGATATCAACAGGATGCAGCGTCAACACACAAAGGGAATATTTCTATATGCTAGCAATAGAAAATCGGAAACAAATTTTTAACACAGTAATACAAGAAATGAAACAGGTGTAAAAATGTATCAAAATCTATCAAATCTACATGCTGAAGACCACAGAATGTTGATGAAAGATATCAAAGAAAACCTAGTTAAATGGAAAGACATACCATGTTTATGGACTGGAAGACTCAGCAGATTAATAGTCAAGATTTCAGTTCTCAAAATAATCTATAGATTTAGAGCAATAGTCAAAAGTTCAGCAAGAGTATTTTGTAGATACAAACTGATTCTAGCATTTATATGGAAAGGCAAAGGAAGTTGAAAACCTTCATTTTGAAAAGGAAAAATAAAGTTGGTGGAATCACACTACCCAGCTTTAGGACTTATTATGAAATGATAATAATTAAGACAGTATGGTATTGGTTAACACATAAACACCTAGATTAGTGGAACAGAATCGTGTTCAGAAATAGATCCCCACAAAGATTTTTGACAAAACTGAAGAGCTATTTAGTAGAGAAAGGAGGACAGTTTGACTACCATATACAAAATAAACGTCAATCTAAATCTCATACCAAACAAAAATTTAAAGGAATCGTAGGTCCAAACTGAAAACAGTATGGAAGTTTTAGGGGAAAAGATAGAAAATCTATAGAATATTGGGCTTGCCAACAATTTCTTATTCTTGGAACTGAAAGCATTTTCCATGAACTCATTTGCAAGAGAAAAGCAAAGTCACAGATGTAGAAAACAAACTTTTGGTTACCAGGGGGAAAAAGGAGGGTGCAGATAAATTGGGAGATTGGGATTGACATATACATGCTACTATATATAAAAAAGATAACTAATAAGGATCTACTATACAAAAACTAAGATCATGGCATTTGGTCCCATCAATTCATGGCAAATAAGATGGGCAAACAATGGAAACAGTGAGAGACTTTATTTTCTTGGGCTCCAAAATCACTGCAGATGGTGACTGCAGCCATGAAACTAAAAGACGCTTGCTCCTTGGAAGAAAAGCTATGACCAACCTAGAGAGCATATTAAAAAGCAGAGACATTACTTTGCCAACAAATGTCTGTCTAGTCAAAGCTATGGTTTTTCCAGTAGTCATGTATGAATGTGAGCGAGTTGGACCATAAACAAAGCTGAGCACTGAAGAATTGATGCTTTTGAACTGTGGTGTTGGAAAAGACTCTTGAGAGTCCCTTGGACTGCAAGGAGATCCAACCAGTCCATCCTAAAGGAAATCAGTCCTGAATATACATGGAAGGACTGATGCTGAAGCTGAAACTCCAATACTTTGGCCCCTCATGTGAAGAACTGACTCATTTGAAAAGACCCTGATGCTGGGAAATATTGAAGGCAGGAGGAGAAGGGGATGAGATGGTTGGATGGCATCACCCAACTGAATGGACATGAGTTTGAGCAAGCTCTGGGAGTTGGTGATGGACAGGGAAGCCTGGCATGCTGCTGTCAATGGGGTTGCAAAGAGTTGGACATGACTGAGTGGCTGAACTGAAAAACTGAAATTGAATACAGCACGGGGAACTCTTCTCAATCAATACTCTGTAATGACCTATATGGGAAATGAATCTTAAAAAGTTTGGATATATATATTTAACTGATTCAGTTTGCTGTACACCTGAAACTAACACAACATTGTAAATCAACTACAATAAATTTTTTAAAAAACATTTTCCATAAAAGAAATATGTGAACACCTCATCAAAATAAAAAACTCTACAGAATGAAAGAAACTAAAGATAATGTTTTCATTATCTTTACAGTAGCTACGGTAGGAAAATATTTCAAATCATTTATCTGACAAAAGACTTGTATATAGAATATACAAAGAACTCCCAAAACTCAACAATAAAAAAGGAAACAACCCAATAAAAAATGGGCAGAAGATATGAGCAGGTACTTCACCAAGAAGTATGTAAGAATGGCAAGTAAGCACATAAAAAGATGAACTGAACATCATTGTTCTGGAAAAGATACTGTACTGGGGAAGTGAAAATTGAAACTGCAATGAGATACCCCTACATATCTGTTGAGGTCCTTTAATGGACCAAAACCTGGTGGTCTGAAGTCGACGATAAGAAAGTGAAAGAGAGAGAGAAGCTGATATTCCTTGGTTTACGCAGAAAACCAATAAAGCTCTTGACACAGAGCTTGCACGGCTTCATGTAGGTACCAGGCACGCTCTCGAGAGGGTGAAGGCACAGTGCACCTTCTTGAGAGGGTCTTAGAAGCCCAGGCAAGAAAGTGAGCTCAGCGGGCTTCTGCACTTCAAAGAATTAGCCTGAGAGAGAGAGAAAGAAAGAAAGACACGGGGACCCAAGCTCTGATGGAGCAAAGCTGTTTTATTCAACATAGTGTGGGTATATATACTGTCTTATAAGGTAGCTATTTTCAGCAAAGATAAAAAATCAAAAGTCAAGACTTACAAGTTATCATAAGGCAATCCATATCAGAGAGGGTTGTAAATAATTACTTTTACCATATGGTTCATAAAAAGGAAGAGGGTTGTAAATAGTTACTTATCACCGTATGGAAAAACTAATGAAGGAAATGCATGCATTCTCAGCCGTGGGAGCAGCTTGCCAACTCCTCTTAATGCCTGAATATTCAGGAATTAATAAGGAACAGAGGATTCATGACATATCCAAAACAGCACGCAGGAAGCCTCCTGTTAAATGCTTCCTGACACATACCCATTAGAGTCACTAAAATAAAACTAACAGTGCCAAATGCTGGCAGGGATACAGACCAGAATTCTCATGATGCTGGTAGAAGTGTACAATGGTATTGTCACTTTAGAAAACTCTGACAGTTTTGTATAAAGTTTAATGTACACTTAATGTGTGACCCAGGAGTCTTACTCCATAGAGAACTGAACACAGTTTCACACAAACCCTGTTTGTATATGTATATGTATGTATGTATATATATTTCTTAATTTATTCATAATTGCCACAAAGTGGAAGCAACCCAAATTCCTTCAATAGGTGAATTGTTTATGAAAGTCTAAGACTTCCACTGAAGAACTAATCAGCAGTAAAAAGGAATGAACTTAAAAGAAATTTACATTTAATTGCCTGCCTGGGGTCTTAGTTGTAGAATGCAGGATCTTTAGTTACCACATGTGGGATTTAGTTCCCTGACCATGGATTGAACCCAGGTCCCCTGCATTGTGAGCTCGGAGTCTTAGCCACTGGACCACCAGGGAAGAGTCCCAGGAATGAACTTTTGATAACAAGCAACAACTTGGAAGAATTTCAGAGTCTGAGTGAAAGAAGTGAGTCTCCAAAGGCTACTTACAGTGTGATTGCACTCATATGATAGTCTCATATCAAAATTAAGAAATAGAAAACTTATTCAGTCTAATTACTAAAGTAGAGACTGAAAATTGTGATTAAAGATATATGATTTTAAAAGACAGCCAGTTTACATGGCTTTACAGCTAAATTCTAACCTTTGAAGGATGGATGGGTCTAATTCAATTTGTACATTATCACAAACGATATGAAAAGCTTAAAAGTTCCTCCATTTTTAAAACAGCTAGAATAATTTTAACACCAAAACCCGGTTCAAGATAACATAGAAGAAAACTATTGACCCATCTCATCTATAGATGTCAAACTTTAGAAAAAAATATCAGTAAATATAACTGTATTAGGGAACAATCCACAATGACCAAGTTCAGTTTAATCCACATATATAAAGTCCATTCAGCTTCAGGAAATTTCAGGGTAATTCAGGATGTTATATAATTCTTTACATTAACAAACTAAAGGAGAAAAAGCATATGGTTAGATCAATAGATACTGTGGAGACATCTGCTAAAAGTCATCCAACCAGTCCATTCTAAAGGAGATCAGCTCTGGGTGTTCTTTGGAAGGAATGATGCTAAAGCTGAAACTCCAGTACTTTGGCCACCTCATGCGAAGAGCTGACTCATTGGAAAAGACTCTGATGCTAGGAGGGATGGGGGGCAGGAGGAGAAGGGGATGACAGAGGATGAGATGGCTGGATGGCATCACCGACTTGATGGATGTGAGTTTGAGTGAACTCCAGGAGATGGTGATGGACAGGGAGGCCTGGCATGCTGCGATTCATGGGGTCGCAAGGAGTCGGACACGACTGAGTGACTGAACTGAACTGAACTGAATGGAAACTTAACAGGTACTTGTAACAACTCTGTTTCCCCTTTTACTAATGAGGAAATGAGCTTCAAGGTTAAAAAACTTGGTTGGAGTCCAAGGCTGGTGTACAGGGTCATTTTCAACGTCAAATGTTAATTTTCTCGAACTTTTTAAAAAATACTCATTTGGCTGCATGTGTCTTAGTTGTGGCATGTCTTAGTTGAGGCTTGAGGGCTTGGTTGCCTGGTGGCATGTGTGATCTTAGGTGCTCTGTTAGTGCAGTAGGGAAGAAAACCTATGACCAACCTAGACAGCAAATTAAAAAGCAAAGACATCACTTTGTCGACAAAGGTCCATCTAGTCAAAGCTATGATTTTTCCAGTAGTCATGTATGGATGTGAGAGTTGGACCATAAAGAAAGCTGAGCGCCAAAGAATTGATGCTTTTGAACTGTGGTGTTGGAGAAGACTCTTTAGAGTCCCTTAGGCTGCAAGGAGATCCAACCAGTCCATCTAAAAGAAATCAACCCTGAATATTCATTGGAAAGACTGTTGCTGAAGCTGAAGCTCCAATACTTTGGCCGCCTGATGTGAAGAGCTGACTTATTAGAAAAGATCCTGATGCTGGGAAGGATTGAAGGCAGGAGGAGAAGGAGAAGACAAAGGATAAGATGGTTGGATGGCATCACCGACTTGATGGATGTGAGTTTGCACAAACTCCAGGAGATGGTAAAGGACAGGGAAGCCTGGTGTGTTGCAGTCCCTGGGGTCACAAAGAGTTGGACACGACTGAGCAATAACTGTGTGTGATCTTAGTTCCCTGACCAGGGATGGAACCTGTGCCCCCTGCAGTGGAAGGTGGATTCTTAACTACTAGACTGCCAAGGAAGTCCCTCAAACATTAATTTTTACCAGTCTGACAGATGAGTTAACAGTATGCCACCAGTAAAGTGGATTTAGTGAGAGTGCCCATTTCCTGTTTGGCAGTTCTGAGTTGCCCATTCATATTCTTTACTTTTCTATATAGAGTTATTCTTTCTCCCTGCTGATTTGCATAATTTCTTTATATGTTCTAGAAATTTCATCTTTTTGTCTGTCACATATGTTGCAAAAATTTACTCCCAGGCTGACTTCGTTTATTGTGTCATGTATCAGGCGAAAGCTTTAAAACAATGAATCACTGTTATCCTTCATTTTATTTATGCTTTTTGCTTTTCTTCTTTCAAAGACCTTTCTTTTCTTCATGATTATAAATAATAGTTGTATGTATTTTCTTCTTATAAAAACCTATAGAACCTATATTATGGACCTATAGATTTGAATAGCAGATTGGGTGGCAAATAACATTCTTTCTGACTATAATGGGAATACTTCTGATGTTCCACCATTAAGTATGAGTTGTTATGATTATGTTGTATTTAGAACCTATATTAAGGACCTATCGGAGAAGGCAATGGCACCCCATTCCAGTACTTTTGCCTGGAAAATCCCATGGACGGAGGAGCCTGGTAGGCTGCAGTCCATGGGGTCACTAAAGTCGGACACGACTGAGCAACTTCACTTTCACTTTTCACTTTCATGCATTGGAGAAGGAAATGGCAACCCACTCCAGTGTTCTTGCCTGGGGAATCCCAGGGACGGGGGAGCCTGGTGGGCTGCCGTCTATGGGGTCGTACAGAGTTGGACACGACTGAAGTGACTTAGCGATTATGGACCTATAGATTTTGAACCTATATTTTGGACCCATAGATTTGAATAGCAGAGTTGGGTGGCAAATAACATTCTTTCTTACTCTAATGGAATACTTCTGATGTTCCACCATTAAATATGAGTATCTTATGATTTTGTGGTAGACACCCTCTATTCCTTTATTAAGTTAAGGAGGTTTCTAATTCTAATTTACTGAGAATTTTTAATAATTGTCTTGAGTTTTATCAAATGCCTATTTGTCATTTCCTGAGATGATAATGAGGAGAGTGAAAAAGTTGGCTTAAAGCTCAACATTCAGAAAACTAAGATCATGGCATCTGGTCCCATCACTTCATGGCAAATAGATGGGGAAACAGTGGAAACAGTGTCAGACTTTATTTTTTTGGGCTCCCAAATCACTGCAAATGGTGATTGCAGCCATGAAATTAAAAGACACTTACTCCTTGGAAGGAAAGTTATGACCAACCTAGATAGCATATTCAAAAGCAGAGACATTACTTTGCCAACAAAGGTCCGTCTAGTCAAGGCTATGGTTTTTCCAGTGGTCATGTATGGATGTGAGAGTTGGACTGTGAAGAAAGCTGAGCACCGAAGAATTTATGCCTTTGAACTGTGGTGTTGGAGAAGACTTTTGAGAGTCCCTTAGACTGCAAGGAGATCCAACCAGTCCATTCTGAAGGAGATCAGTCCTGGGTGTTCTTTGGAAGGACTGATGTTGAAGCTGAAACTCCAATACTTAGGCCACCTCATGCAAAGAGTTGACTCATTGGAAAAGACTCTGATTCTGGGAGGGATTGGGGGCAGGAGGAGAAGGGGACGACAGAGGATGAGATGGCTGGATGGCATCACCGACTCAATGGACATGAGTTTGGGTGAACTCCGGGAGTTGGTGATGGACAGGGAGGCCTGGCGTGCTGCAATTCATGGGGTCGCAAAGAGTCGGACATGACTCAGCGACTGAACTGAGATGATAATGTGGTTGTTTCCCTTTAAAGTTGGAAATGATTTACATTGAAAGCTTTTAAAACAGTGAACTGTTGTTACATTCCTGAGATAAACCCTACTTTGCCATGATATATTGTTCTTTTAACAAAGTAGATTCTAGTTGCTAATATTTGGTTTAAGATTGTTATATCTGTGTTCATATGTGAGATTAGTCTGCAGTGTTCTTGTCTTGTACTAATCTGGTTTTGGTATCAGGATTATTAGGTTATAAAATAAGTTGGATTTTTTTCTCTTGTTTGGAAAGACTGCATAGCATAATAAGAACATGGCTCTATAGTCAGATGCTTTGGATGGAATCTTGATTTTCTGCTATCTTGATGTCTAACACTATAGGTTACTTTCACCTATTTTTGAACCATATGTAAATAGAGCCATATAATATGTACTCTTTTGGGTCTAGTTTCTATCAATCAGTATTATGTTTGTGAGGTTCATCCATGTGGTTACATGAAGCAACAGTTTAGTTATTCTCATTGCTGTATAGTGTTCCACTGTCTGAATATACCATACTTTGTTTATTCATTCTTTATTGAGAGATAATTTCAGGTTTTAAAAGGCTTTTTACAAATTATGGTGCTACAAATATTCTTGTGAACAGATGTACATTTACTAGATATTTCTGTTGGGTACATATCTAGGAGTGGAATGCATATGTATAGTTGTATATATTCAGCTTTAGTAGATAATTCAGAAGTTTTCCCAAAGTGTCTATTGCTTTTCACTCCTAACACCAATGTTGGAGAGTTGCTTCCTGCACATTCCTGCTAATACTCAGTAACATCTGTCTTGTTCATTTTTGCCATTCTGGTAGAGTATTGCACTGTGGCTTTACTTTGCATTTTGTTGGTCACTCGTAAAGTTGAAAACTTTTTCTTTCTTTTTTTTTAGTTCTAGCATTTTATTATTACATGAACAGCATCTGTCTTATACACATATGTGCGCTTCTCTGGTGGCTCAGCTGGTAAAGAATCTACCTGCAATGCGGGAGACCTGGGTTGGATCCCTGGGTTAGGAAGATCCCCTGGAGAAGGGAACGGCTACCCACTCCAGTATTCCAGCCTGGAGGATTCCATGGAATATAGTCCACGGGGTCACAAAGGGTCGAATATGACTGAGTGACTTTCACTATACACATATATAATCCTTGAATTAAACTATGTGTTCACATCCCCCAAATAGATTAAGCCCTATATTCCTAACCCTAAAATTAAAGTCAAATAATCAGGATGTTTTTATTCAGGTCCATAACATGTGATAACAATTTATTAGGTTGTGTTAGTTAAAATTACATTTGGTTGAGAACAAAGTAAATTTTTTAAAAAATAATGCCTTTAGCAAAGTTAAAGTTTAAATCTCCATCATGGGGAAAAAAAGTAAACAAGTTGACTGTTTTACCTAGGTAAATATGTACTCAGTCACTCAGTCGTGTCTGACTCTTTGTGACCCCATGGACTACACAGCATGCAAGGCTCCTCTGTCCATAGGCTTTCCCAGGCAAGAATACTGGAGTGGGTTGCCATTTCCTTCACCAGGGTATCTTCCCGACCTAGGGATTGAACCCATGTCTCCCGTGTCTCCTGCATTGGCAGGTAGATTCTTTACCACTGAGCCACCTGGGAAACCTGAAATATGAATTAAATATCAGCACAGTCAAGGAATAGACATATCCAACACTTCTGAAGTTTCCTTTTGTTTTTGTTTTGTTTCATTTAATTTTGTTTTCATGATAAGAAGACAACATGAGAACTACACTCAACAAAATTTGAAATCCACAATACTGTATGTCCACTGAATAACTATGCCTCTTTCCCCTACCCACATCCGCTGGCAACCAGTATTGTATGCTCTGCTTAGACTATATTAGATTCCTTATATAAGTGGAATCATGAAGTATCTGGCTTTCTGTGATGGCCTGTTCAATTGGGTACAATGTCCTCCAGATTCATCCATGTTGTTGCAAATTGTAGGATTTCCTTGTTTTTTAATATTGAATGATATTCCTACACACACACACACACACACATATATATTACACTTTATAATATGTATGCATATGAAAGTTTTATCACTCATCTAGATAAAACTTGGGTTGTCTCCATATTTTGTTTATTGTGAGTAATGCTGCAGTGATCATGAGAGTCCAGATATCTCTAAGATCCTGGTTTCATTTCCTTTGTATATATGCCCAGGAGTGTAATTTCTAGATCATATGTTAGCTCTGTTGTTAGTTTTTTGAGAAACCTCCATACTGTTTTTCCCAACAATGGCACACAAGGGTTTATTCCAATTTCTCCAACTCACTGCCAACACTTATCTTTTTTAATATTAGTCATCCTAACAGGTGTGAGGTGATATCTTGTAGTTTTCATTTGCATTCCCTGATGAATAGATAAATTGATTACCTTATACCTGGTGGACTTTTGTATGTCTGGAGATTTCTGTCCAAGTCCTTTTTCCATTTTTAATTGGATGTGTGTGTATGCTCAGACGCCTAGTCATGGCTCTTGGCGACCGCATGTACTATGGCCCTCTAGGCTCCTCTGTTCATGGGATTTCCCAGGCAAGAATACTGGAGTGGGTTGCCATTTCCTTCTCCAGGGGATTTTCCCGACCCAGGGATCGAACCCACAACCCCTTCATTGGCAGGTGGATTCTTTACCACTGAGTCACTTGGGAAGTTAATTGGATGACTTTTATTTTTGCTTTAAAGTTGTAGGAGTTCATTTTTTATTAGTTTTTATTAGAGTATAGTTGACTTACAATATTGTGTTAGTTTCTGCTGTATAGCAAAGCGAGTCAGTTATACATATACATATATACACTCCTTTTTAGATTCTTTTCCCATACTGTATGGCTTATTACAGAGTATTCAGTAGAGTTCCCTGTGGTATGCAGTAGGTGCTTATTGATTCTGTATTTTATAAATAATAGTGTGTATATGTTAATTCCAGTCTCCCAACTTATCCCCCGGCCCCCCCGCCTCCGCCCACTTCCCCTGGTAATCGTTAAGTTTGTTTTCTACATCTGTGACTCTATTTATGTTTAGGAATTCGTTATATATTTTGGGTATTAACTCTTTAGGAGATATGTGGCTTGCAAATTTTTTTTAAATTTTTTATTGCAAGATAGTTGCTTTACAAGTTGGGCTGGTTTCACTTGCAAATATTTGATGCCAGTTCTTAATTTTAATACATATCATTTCCCCCCCACTTTGGAGCTCTTTGTATGCTGTTTAAGAAAATTTCTCCTGCTGCTGCTGCTGCTGCTAAGTCGCTTCAGTCGTGTCCGACTCTGTGCGACCCCATAGACGGCAGCCCACCAGGCTCCCCCGTCCCTGGGATTCTCCAGGCAAGAACACTGGAGTGGCTTGCCATTTCCTTCTCCAATGCATGAAAGTGAAAAGTGAAAGGAAAGTCGCTGAGTCGTGTCCAACTCCTAGCGACCCCATGGACTGCAGCCTACCAGGCTCCTCCATCCATGGGATTTTCCAGGCAAGAGTACTGGAGTGGGGTGCCATTCTCTCCTCCAGGGGATCTTCCCGACCCAGGGATTGAGCCTGTGTGTCCTGCATTGGCAGGTGGATTCTTTACCACTGAGCCACCAGCGAAGCCCTTCCTCACTATTTAAATCTCTTTGTTTTTTTTTCCCCCCCCTGGGTTTTCTCTGAGTCAATTATGGTAATTTATATTTCCTAGAAAATTGTCCATTCCATCTAACTTTTCCATTTTCTTGGCTTGAGGAAATATACATATTTAAAAAATATTTTTATTTAAAAATATTTTATTTATTTTTAGTAAATGTTTAATTAAAAAAAAGTTTTTTTTTTAAATGTTTCATTTTCTTTGTAGCATTTATCACTGTGCTGTGCTGTGCTGTGGCTTCAGTCATGTCTGACTCTGTGTGACCCCATGGACTGTAGCCTGCCAGGCGCCTCTGTCCATGGGATTCTCCAGGCAAGAATACTGGAGTGGGTTGCCATGCCCTCCTCCAGGGGATCTACCCAACCCAGGGATGGAACCTGGGTCTTCTGCACTGTGGGTGATTTCTTTACCGTCTGAGCCAAGTAATTTAATTTTTCATTCATTATTTATGGTCTCTCCACTAGACTGTTGTCTCTCTGACTGTGGGGCCTATGTCAGGGCCTGCCACACAGTAGCCATTCAGTAAATGTTTCTCGGGTGAATGATTGTGTGATATTTCTTTTAAGTATGTCCCCTTTTCCATTGCTAATGCTGTTTACTTGCTGTTTTCTTGATACTGTTTGCAGAGGCTTATCTATTTTGTTGGTCTTTTCAAAGGACCAGCATTAGGTTCTGTTGGTCAACTCAATTTCTTTATTTTCTTTTTAAAAAAATGTTCCGTTTTTCCCTTTAGCAATTTCTTCATTTTATTTTCTGGATGTTTTAATATTGCTGTGTTGTTCTTATTTTTATCTTATTCTAAATTCTTGAGGTGAAAACTAGGTTTATTTTCTGTCTCCCTTGTTTTCTGATAAATACATTTAAGGCCATAAATTTTCCTTCTCACTTGTCTCCATTACATAGGTTTTGTTGTATAGTAGTTCCAGTGAGGTTTTTAAACTTCTAACTCATTTTGTTTTCTGGTTTTATTTCCTCTTCAACTTGAGAGTTATTTAGAAATACATTTAAAAATTTCCAGGTGTGTGGATCTGCACTGGAGTTTGAAGGGATATTTTTTCTTCTTATGTTAACTTTTAACAGTACGTGATGGTAGCTGTTGCCTGTGTGATATCAGCTTTATGGAAGTTTTTTGGTTATTTCCTTTGTTACCTAGAACAGGGAGATCCACAAAATACAGCTTGTAGGCCACATGGGCCTGGTGCCTATTTTGGAAATCAAGTTTTCTTGGAATATAGCCACGCCCATTTGTTTACATACTACCTATGACTTGTTGCGTGCTGTGGCCCATGGGGTCGCGAAGAGTCAGACACAACTGAGCAACTGAACTGATGACTCGTTTCCAGTTAACAACTGGAAAGCTGAATGGTTGTAACAGAGACCTTGGGGCCCACACAGCTTAAAAAATTTACTATTTGGTCTGTCCATGAAAAGGTTGTTGCCTGACTTAAAACATGGTCAACTTTCATAACTTTTTCATACGAATTGAAAGATATGTGTATTGTCTTGAGTCTAAGTCCCTTATAACCTTGTATGACTGTGTGTGTGTGAGTTTATTCCTTTACTTAGGATTCCCTGGTGGCTCAGACAATAAAGCATCTGCCTGCAATGCGGGAGACCCGGGTTCAATCCCTGGGTCAGGAAGATCCCCTGGAGAAGGAAATGGCAACCCACTCCAGTACCTTTGCCTAGAAAATTCCATGGATGGAGGAGCCTGGTGGGCTACAGTCCATGGGGTCGCAGAGTCAGACACGACTGAGCAACTTCACTTTATTCCTGTACTTTATTCTGTTCCATTGGTCTATTGTCTGTTTCTTATGCCAGTACCATAGTCTTCTGATTACTGTTGCTGTTCTACAGATCCTTATTTCCTTCCTCATTGAGAGAGATGTATATAAACCTCCCATTGTAACTAAATTTGTTTACTTCCTATAGTTTAATCATGGTAAGCTTTATGTGGGCTTCCCTCATGGCTCAGCTGGTAAAGAATCTGCCTGCAATGCAGGAGACCTGGGTTCAGTCCCTGGGTGGGGAAGATCACTTGGAGAAGGGAAAAGCTACCCACTCCATTATTCTGGTCTGGAGAATCCCATGGACAGAGGAGCCTGGCGGGCTACAGTCCACGGGGTCGCAAAGAGTCAGACACGACTGAGTGACTAACATACTGACTTTGTGTATTCTGAAGCTGTATTGTTCGTGCATAAAGAATGGATAAAGGTTCATAACTTTTTATATTTTTTCTTCCTAAACTATGAAGTGTCTTTCTTTGTCCCATCTATTTATGCACATATTTAAATATGCCTTGAATGCTTTCTTTGTAAAGAATATTATTATTTGATTCCTGTAGCTGTTATACAGTAATAGTTGAACCTCTTAGGATGAGGAGGTTCAACTATATATATTAGGAAAAATAATAAATAAAATTAAGAAATATTCTTGCTTGGGTAGAAGAAGTCTGGAGATAGTTGTTCCAGGACTCTGTGATATTATCAGACTCCTACCTTCTGCTTCACCATCTTGGTGTATGGTTTCCATCCTAAGGTCCCCTCGTGGTCCCCGAGACTTCTGGAGCTCCAGCCAGCACATCTCCATTGAGGGACAGAAGGAGGAGGAAAGGTAGGAGGACAAAAAGGATCTGGGCCCAGGTCTGCTGGTTTCTAATAAGTAACCCTCCCAGACAGTCCCAGAAAACAATTCCATTTTCATCTCCTTGGCAGAATTTAGTCAGGTCCCCTCGCCTGATCTCCCAGGGAGGCCTGTCAAGATACCTCTGTCCTGGCTGAAACTTGGCCTTCTGTTACCAAGGAGATTTTAATTGGTGCAGCCAGCAATCTCTGTCACTCCCTGTTTGCATTTTGCAGTTCTTGTCAGTGTCCTTTCCTGTTATAACTTTTTTTTCCCATCTCTTTATTCTCAACCTTCCTCAGTTATTTTGTTTTGAGTATGTCTCTTGTAAACAGAATGTAGCAAGATCTTGAGTTATTTGCTTTTAAGCAATCAGAACATCTGTCTATTATTAGGTGAATGCAATGCATTCATTTATTATTGTTGATACATGTGGCAATATGATTACCATTATTCTTTCTGCATTCTTTTTGTCATACATCCTGCTTAATTCTTTTTACCTTTCCTTCTCTTTGTTACTCTGATGGAGTTTTCCGTTACCTGTTTTTTTTTTTTTTTTCAGTTTTAGAAATTGTCCTTATTGTTTTCATTCTTTTAGTCATTACTCTTCATGTTTTACAACATTGTTTTGAAATAATTGCAGATTTACAGAAAGTTGCAAGACTAGTACAAAGGATTCCTGTGTACCTTTTACCCAGCTCCCTCAAATGTCAGAATTTTATCATATTTCCATTATCTTTTTTCTTTATACCGATGCATTATTTTTCCTGATCCATTTGAAAATAAGAACACAGGCCAGTTATTCTGGGAAAATGTCCTTTGTTTTGGATTTGTTTATGTTTTATCATAATTAGATGGAGATTATGCAGTTTTGGCAATAATACCACAAAAGTGATATTGTGTTCTTAGTGATTTGTTTTAGGAGGCACATGATATCAGTTTGTCCCATTATATGTGACCGGAGCTTTGCATGTGCTTAATGTCTATGAGGTTTTCCACTGTAAATTTTTACCACTGAAATTAGTAAGTATCTTGTGGGGAGTTTTAGCATTCATTAAATGAGTCTTTCGTAATTATTTATTACTAAAATGGTTATCAAAGGCAATGGTCTAATTCCATCATTCCACCTACATTTACTAGTTAGCATTCCACTGCAGGGAAGGGCTTGTCCTTCTTGCTATTTGTTTATTTATTTACGTTAGTGTGGACACCTGGATTCTTATTTTACTAATAGGTTTTAACCCATTATTGTCACCAGCTATTTTGAGACACACATTGTTTCAGAATTGGCCATTGGAAGCCCCTCCTATGTTCTCTTGACATGTTCCCACCATTCTTTGAGTACTACCTGATATTCTAACACAAGAAGATGTTGCAGCTTCATCTCTTCCTTTTCCTGCATTCAGTCCTAGATTTAGCATTTCTCCAAGGAACCCTGGTTCTTTTTATTTTTTAAGCAGTTTTACTGAGGTATAATTGACATAAACTACACGTTTAAAGTATACAATTTGATAAGTTTTGACATACATACCTATACATACCATCACCACAATCAAGACGATAAAGACATCCATCATCCTTCAAATTTTTTATGCCCCTTTGTAATTCCTCCCTCTTGCCATTTCATGTCCCTCCTCAAACCCCAGGAAACCCTGGCTTGCTGTCACTAAAGATTACTCTGCATTTTCTAGAAATACGCATATATGTAGAGGCTCAGCAGTAGAGAATCCAATGCAGGAGATGCAGGAGACATGGGTTTGATCCCTGGGTCAAGAAGATCCCCTGGAGGAGGAAATGGCAACCCACTCTAGTATTCTTCCCTGGGAAATCCCATAAATATAGGAGTCTGGCAGGCTACAGTCCATGGGATCACAGAGTCAGACATGACTGAGTGACTGAGCATGCACACACACACACACATAGAATATGCAGTTTGTTTCCTTTCAAACAACAGAATTATTTTGAAATTCATCCATGTTATAGGATGTATCAATAGTTCATTATTTTCATTATAGAACAGTATTAAATATTACAGCTAATGCCACAGTTTCTTTATCCATTCACCTGTTGATAGACATTTGAGTTACTTGCAGTTTTTGTCTATTACAAATAAAGCTGCTTTGAACATTAGTGTGCAAATCTTTGTATGGGCATATACTGTCTCTTCCCTTGTGAAATACCCAGGATCAGACTGGCTGAAGCATATGGTAGGTGTATATTTAACTTTTTCAGAAATTACCAGGCTGATTTCTAAAATAGCCTGCTGGGATTTTTTTATTGGGATGATATTGACTCTGTTGATCATTTTGAAGAGAATTGATATCTTAAGATACTGAGTTTTCCAGTCCATGAACATGGTATATGTCTCCATTTATTTAGGTCGGGAATTCTCTCAACAATTTATTGTCGTTTTCAGTGTATAGGTCTTGCATATCTTTTGTCAGACTTATCCCCACATATTACATGTTTTTATCATCCTGTTTTAATTTCATTTCCTACTGTTCTTTGCTGCTATACAAAATACATTTGATTTTTTTATATTGATTGTATCCTACAACTTGGCTACATTCACTTGTTAATTTTAGTAATTTTTTCTGAAGAGTCTGTTGGATTGCCTATTAATACATAGATCATCATCTGTGATTAAAGGAAGTTTTACTTCTTTCTTTCCAATCTGGATGTTTATTTTTCTCACCTTACTGCATTCAATGAGAGCTTTAATAAACTGCTGAATGCAGGTTAAAGACAGTGAGAGCAGTCATGGTAGCCTTCTTCTTGATCTATGGAGAAATCAGCATTTCAGCATTAAGTATGATGTTGTTGTTCAGTTGCTAAGTCCTGTCCGACTGACTCTTTGCGACCCCATGGACTGCAGCACACCAGATTTCCCTGTCCTTCACCAACTACTGGAGTCTGCTCAAACTCATGAACACTAAGTTGGTGATGCCATCCAACCATCTCATCCTCTGTTGCCCCCTTCTCCTCCTGCCTTCAATGTTTACCAGCATCAGGGTCTTTTCCAATGAGTCTGCTCTTCGCATCAGGTGAACATGGTATTGAAGGATCAGCCTCAGCATCAGTCCTTCCAATGAATATTCAAGGTTCATTTCCTTTAGGATTGACTGGTTTCATCTCCTCACAGACCAAGGGACTCACAGAGTTTTCTCCAGCACCACAGTTGGAAAGCGTGAATTCTTTGGCACTCAGTCTTCCTTATGGTCCAGCTCTCACATCCATATATGACTACTGAAAAACCATAGATCTGACAGTACAGACTGTTGTCAAAGTGATGTCTCTGCTTTTTAATAGGCTGTCTAGGTTTGCCATAGCTTTTCTTCCAAGAAGCCCAAGGAGTCTTTTAATTTTGTGGCTGCAGTCACCATCTGCAGTGATTTTGGAGCCCAAGAAAATAAAGTCTGTCACTGTTTCCATTCTTTCACCATCTATTTGCCATAAAGTGATGGGACTGGATGCCATGATCTTTGTTTTTTGAATGCTGAGTTTTAAGCCAGCATTTTCACTCTACTCTTTCACCCTCATCAAGAGGCTCTTTAGTTCTTCTTCACTTCCTACCATTAGAGTGGTATCATCTGCATATCTGAGGTTGTTGATATTTCTCCAAGCAATCTTGACTACAGTTTGTGCTTCATCCAGCCCAACATTTCGCATGATGTACTCGGCATAGCAGTTAAATAAGCAGGGTGACAATATACAGCCTTGACATACTCCTTTCCCAATTTTGAACCAGTTCATTGTTCCATGTCTGGTTCTAACTGTTGCTTCTTGGCCTGCATACAGGTTTCTCAGGAGGCAGGTAAGGTGATCTGGTATTCCTACCTCTTAAAATTTTTCCACAGTTTGTTGTGATCCACACAGGCTCAGATGATAAAGAATCTGCCTGAAATGCAGGAGACCTGGATTTGATCCCTGGGTTGGGAAGATACCTTGGAGAAGGAAATGGAAACCCACTCCAGTCTTCTTGCCTGGAGAATCTCTGTGGACAGAGGAACCTGGCGGGCTGCAGTAAATGGGGTTGCAAAGAGTTGGACACAACTGAGTGACTAAGCGCACACACAGTCAAAGACTTTCACGAAGTCAATGAAGGAGAAATAGATGTTTTTCTGGAACTCCCTTGCTTTTTCTATGAGCCAATGGATGTTGGAAACTTGATTTCTGGTTCCTCTGCCTTTTCTAAATCCAGCTTGTACATCTGGAAGTTCTTGGTTCACATGCTGTTCAAGCCTAGCTTGAAGGATTTTTTTGAGCATGATCTTGTTAGCATGTGAAATGAGCGCAATTGTGCAGTAGTTTGAACATTCTTTGGCATTGTCCTTCTTTGGGATTATAATGAAAACTGATTTTTTCCAGTCCTGTGGTCACTGCTGAGTGCTCCAAATTTGCTGGCACATTGAGTGCAGCACTTTAACAGCCTTATCTTTTAGGATTTAAAATAGCTCAGCTGGAATGCTATCACTTCCACTGGCTCTGTTCATAGTAATGCTTCCTAAGGCCCACTTGACTTCACACTCCAGGATGTCTGGTTCGAAGTTAGTGACCACACCATCGTGGTTATGCAGGTCATTAAGATGTTTTTGGTTCAGTTCTTCTGTGTATTCTTGCCACCTCTTCTTAATCTTTTCTGTTTCTCTTAGGTCCATACCATTTCTGTCTTTTATTGTGCCCATCTTTGCATGAAATTTTCCCTTGGTACCTCTAATTTTGTTGAAGATATCTCTAGTCTTTCCCATTCTATTGTTTTTCTCTATTTCTTTGCATTGTTCACTTAAGAAGGCTTTCTTGTCTCTTCTTGCTATTATTTGGAACTCTGCATTCAGATAGATATATGTTTTCTTTTCTCCTTTTCTTCTCAGACAACCATTTTGTGTTCTTGCATTTCTTTTTCTTTGGGATGGTTTTGGTCACTACCTCCTGTACAGTGTTACAAACCTCCATCCATAGTTCAGGCACTCTACCAGATTGAATCCCTTGAATCTATTTGTCACCTCCACTGTATAATAGGGGATTTTATTTAGGTTATACCTGAATGGCCCAGTGGTTTTCTCTGCTTTGTTCAGTTTAAGCCTAATTTTTGCAATAAGGAGCTCATGATCTGAACCACAGTCAGCTTCCAGTCTTGTTTTGCTGACTTCTCCACATTCGACTGCAAAGAATATAATCAGTCTGATTTTGCTGTTGACCATCTGGTGATGTCCATGTATACAGTCATCTTTTGTGTTTTTGGACAAGGGTGTTTGCTATGACCAGTGCATACTCTTGGCAAAACTCTGTTAGCCTTTGCCCTGCTTCATTCTGTACCCCAAGGCCAAACTTAACCTGTTACTTCTGGTTATCTCTTGACTTCCTACTTTTGCATTCCATTCTGTATGATGAAAAGGACATCTTTTCTGCTGTTAGTTATATAAGATCTTGTAGGTCTTCACAGAACCATTCAACTTCAGCTTATTCAAGATTAGTGGTCAGGGTGTAGACTTGGATTGCTGTGATACGCCTTGGAAACAAACAGAGATCATTCTGTTGTTATTGAGATTGCATCCAAGTACTGCATTTCAGACTCTTTTGTTGACTATGAGGGCTACTGCATTTCTTCTCAGGGGTTCTTGCCCACAGAAGTAGATACAATGGACGTTTTAATTAAATTAGCCCATTCCTGTCCATTCTACTTCACTGATTCCTAAAATGTCGAAGTTCACTCTTGCCATCTCCTGTTTGACCACTTCCAATTTACTTTGATTCATGGACCTAAAGTTCCAGGTTCCTATGCAGTATTATTCTTCACAGCATCGGCCTTCACTTTCACCACCAGACTCATCCAAACTGAGCATCATTTCCAATTTGGCCCAGCAGCTGCATTCCTTCTTTCAGTTCATTTAAGTTCAGTTGCTCAGTCGTGTACAACAACTCTTTGTGACCCCATGGACTGCAGTATGCCAGGCTTCCATGTCCATTGAGTCAGTGATGCCATCCAACCATCTCATCTTCAGTCATCCCCTTCTTTTCCTGCCTTCAATCTTTCCCAGCACCAGGGTCTTTTCAAATGAGTCAGCACTTTTCATCAGGTTGCCAAAGTAATGGAGTTTCAACTTAAATATCAATCCTTCCAATGAACACTCAGGACTGATCTACTTTAGGATGGACTGGTTTGATATTCTTACAGTCCAAGGGACTCTTGAGAGTGTTCTCCAACACCACAGTTCAAAAGCGTCAATTCTTTGGCACTAAGCTCTCTTTATAGTCCCACTCTCATATCCACACTGGAAAAACCATAGCCTTGACTAGATGGACCTTTGTTGACAAAGTAATATCTCTACTTTTTAATATGCTATCTAGGTTGGTCATAACTTTTCTTTTTTTAATTTATTTATTTTAATTGGAGGCTAATTACTTTACAATATTGTATTGGTTTTGCCATACATCAGCATGAATCCGCCACAGGTATACACGTGTTCCCCATACTGAACCCCCCTCCCACCTCCCTCCCCGTACCATCCCTCTGGGTCATCCCAGTGCACCAGCCCCAAGCATCTTGTATCATGCATTGAACCTGGACTGGCAATTCGTTTCATATACAATATTATACATGTTTCAATGCCATTCTCCCAAATCATCCCACCCTCTCTCTCTCCCAAAGAGTCCAAACGACTGTTCTATACATCTGTGTCTCTTTTGCTGTCTCGCATAGTTACCATTACCATCTTTCTAAATTCCATATATATGCATTAGTATGCTGTATTGGTGTTTTCTTTCTGGCTTACTTCACTCTGTATAATAGGGTCCAGTTTCATCCACCTCATCAGAACTGATTCAAATGTAATCTTTTTAATGGCTGAGTAATAACTCCATTGTGTATATGTACCACAGCTTTCTTATCCATTCATCTGCTGATGGACATCTAGCTTGCTTCCATGTCCTGGCTATTATAAACAGTGCTGTGATGAACATTGAGGGTACACGTGTCTCTTTCAATTCTGGTTTCCTTGGTGTGTATGCCCAATAGTGGGATTGCTGGGTCATAAGGCAGTTTTGTTTCCAGTTTTCTAAGGAATCTCCACACTGTTCTCCACAGTGGCTGCACTAGTTTGCATTCACACCAACAGTGTAAGAAGGTTCCCTTTTCTCCACACCCTCTTCAGCATTTATTGCTTGTAGACTTTTGGATAGCGGCCATTCTGACTGGGGTGAAATGGTACCTCACTGTGGTTTTGATTTGCATTTCTCTGATAATGAGTGATGTTGAGCATCTTTTCATGTGTTTGTTAGCCATCTGTATATCGTCTTTGCAGAAATGTCTGTTTAGTTTTTGGCCCTTTTTTTGATTGGGTCATTTATTTTTCTGGAATTGAGCTGCAGGAGTTGCTTATATATTTTTGAGATTAGTTGTTTGTCAGTTGCTTCATTTGCTATTATTTTCTCCCATTCTGAAGGCTGTCTTTTCACCTTGCTTATAGTTTCCTTTGTTGTACAGAAGCTCTTAATTTTAATTAGGTCCCATTTGTTTATTTTTGCTTTTATTTCCAATAATCTAGGAGGTGGGTCATAGAGAATCCTGCTGTGATTTATGTCAGAGAATGTCTTGCCTACATTCTCCTCTAGGAGTTTTATAGTTTCTGGTCTTACGTTTAGATCTTTAATCCATTTTGAGTTATTTTTGTATATGGTGTTAGAAAGTGTTCTAGTTTCATTCTTTTACAAGTGGTTGACCAGTTTTCCCAGCACCACTTGTTAAAGAGATTGTCTTTTCTCCATTGTATATTCTTGCCCCCTTTTTCAAAGATAAGGTGTCCATAGGTGCGTGGATTTATCTCTGTGCTTTCTATTTTGTTTCATTGATCTATAATTCTGTCTTTGTGCCAGTACCATACTGTCTTGATGACTGTGGCTTTGTAGTAGAGCCTGAAGTCAGGCAGGTTGATTCCTCCAGTTCCATCCTTCTTCCTCAAGATTGCTTTGGCTATTCGAGGTTTTTTGTATTGCCATACAAATTGTGAAATTATTTGTTCTAGCTCTGTGAAAAATACCGTTGGTTGCGTGATAGGGATTGCATTGAATCTATAGATTGCTTTGGGTAGTATACTCATTTTCACTATATTGATTCTTCCAATCCATGAACATGGTATATTTCTCCATCTATTAGTGTCCTCTTTGATATCTTTCACCAGTGTTTTATAGTTTTCTATATATAGGTCTTTAGTTTCTTTAGGTAGATATACTCCTAAGTATTTTATTCTTTTCATTGCAATGGTGAGTGGAATTGATTCCTTAATTTCTTTTTCTATTTTCTCATTATTAGTGTATAGGAATGCAAGGGATTTCTGTGTGTTGATTTTATATCCTGCAACTTTACTATATTCATTGATTAGTTCTAGTAATTTTCTGGTGGAGTCTTTAGGGTTTTCTATGTAGAGGATCATGTCATCTGCAAACTGAAATTTTTACTTCTTCTTTTCCAACTTGGATTGCTTTTATTTCTTTTTCTGCTCTGATTGCTGTGGCCAGAACTTCCAAAACTATGTTGAATAGTAGTGGTGAGAGTGGGCACCCTTGTCTTGTTCCTGACTTTAGAGGAAATGCTTTCAATTTTTCACCATTGAGGATAATGTTTGCTGTGGGTTTGTCATATATAGCTTTTATTATGTTGAGGTATGTTCCTTCTATTCCTGCTTTCTGGAGAGTTTTTATCATAAACGGATGTTAAAATTTGTCAAGGGATTTCTCTGCATCCATTGAGATAATAATGTGGCTTTTATTCTTCATTTTGTTATTGTGGTGTATTACATTGATCGATTTGTGGATATTGAAGAATCCTCGCACCCCTGGGATAAAGCCCACTTGGTCATGGTGTATGATTTTTTTAATATGTTGTTGGATTCTGATTGCTAGAATTTTGTTAAGGATTTTTCCATCTATGTTCATCAGTGATATTGGCCTGTAGTTTTATTTATTTTTTTTTTTGTGGCATCTTTGTCAGGTTTTGGTATTAGGGTGATGGTAGCCTCATAGAATGAATTTGGACGTTTACCTTCTTCTGCAATTTTCTGGAAGAGTTTGAGTAGGATAGGTGTTTACTCTTCTCTAAATTTTTTGTAGAATTCAGCTGTGAAGCCATCTGGACCTGGGCTTTTGTTTGCTGGAAGATTTCTGATTACAGTTTCAATTTCTGTGCTTGTGATGCATCTGTTATGATTTTCTATTTCTTCCTGGTCCAGTTTTAGAAAGTTGTACTTTTCTAAGAATTTGTCCATTTCTTCCAAGTTGTCCATTTTATTTGCATATAGTTGCTGATAATAGTCTCTCATGATCCTTTGTATTTGTGTGTTGTATGTGGTGATCTCTCCATTTTCATTTCTAATTTTATTGATTTGATTTTTCTCCCTTTGTTTCTTGATGATTCTGGCTAATGGTTTGTCAATTTTATTTATCCTTTCAAAGAACCAGCTTTTGGGTTTGTTGATTTTTGCTATGGTCTCTTTTGTTTCTTTTGCATTTATTTCTGCCCTAATTTTTAAGATTTCTTTCCTTCTACTAACCCTGGGGTTCTTCATTTCTTCCTTTTCGAGTTGCTTTAGGTGTAGAGTTAGGTTCTTTATTTGACTTTTTTCTTGTTTCTTGAGGTATGCCTATATTGCTATGAACCTTCCCCTTAGCACTGTTTTTACAGTGTCCCATAGATTTTGGGTTGTTGTGTTTTCATTTTCATTCGTTTCTATGCATATTTTGATTTCTTTTTTGATTTCTTCTGTGATTTGTTGGTTATTCAGCAGTGTGATGTTCAGCCTCCTTATGTTGGAATTTTTAATAGTTTTTCTCCTGTAATTGAGATCTAATCTTACTGCATTGTGGTCAGAAAAGATGCTTGGAATGATTTCAATTTTTTTGAATTTACCAAGGCTAGATTGATACCCCAGGATGTGATCTATCCTGGAGAAGGTTCTGTGTGCACTTGAGAAAAAGGTGAATTTCATGGTCATAACTTTTCTTCCAAGGAGTAAGTGTCTGTTTATTTCATGGCTGCAGTCACCATCTGCAGTAATTTTGGAGCCCCAAAAATAAAGTCTGCCACTGTTTCCACTGTTTTTACATCTATTTGCCCTGAAGTGATGGGACCAGATGCCATGATCTTTGTTTTCTGAATGTTAAGCTTTAAACCAACTTTCTTACTTTCCTCTTTCACTTTCATCAAGAGGCTCTTTAGTTCTTCTTCGCTTTCTATCATAAGGGTGGTGTCAGCTGCATATCTGAGCTTATTGATATTTCTCCCGACAATCTTGATTCTGGCTTGTGCTTCATCCAGCCCAGTGTTTCTCCTGATGTACTCTGCATATAAGTTAATAAGCAGGGTGAAAGTATACAGCTAGATGTACTCCTTTTCCTGTTTGTAACTAGTCTGTTGTTCCACGTCCAGTTCTAACTGTTACTTCCTGACCTGCATACAGATTTTTCAAGCGGCAGGTCAGGTGGTCTGGTATTCACATCTCCTGAAAAATTTTCCACAGTTTATTGTGATCCACACAGTCAAAGGCTTTGTAGTAGTCAATAAAGCAGAAATAGATGTTTTTCTGGAACTCTCTTGGTTTTTTGATGAGCCAGTGGATGTTGGCAATTTGAACTCTGGTTCCTCTGCCTTTTCTAAAACCAGCTTGAACATCTGGAATTTCACAGTTCACATATTGCTGAAGCTTGGCTTGGAGAATTTTGAACATTACTTTGCTAGCATGTGAGATGAATGCAGTTGTGTGACACTTTGAGCATTTTTTGGTATTGCTTTTCTTAGGGATTGGAATGAAAACTGACCTTTTCCAGTCCTGTGGCCACTGCTGAGTTTTCCAAATTTGCTGGCGTATTGAGTTCAGCACTTTCACAGCATCATCTTTTAGGATTTGAATTAGTTCAACTGGAATTCCATCACCTCCACTCGCTTTGCTCATAGTGATGCTTCTTCATAAGGCCCACTTGACTTCACATTCCAGGATGTCTGGCTCTAGGTCAGTGATCACACTATTGTGATTATCTGGATCGTGAAGATCTTTTTTGTACAGTTCCTCTGTGTATTCTTGCCACCTTTTTTCAATATCTTCTGCTTCTCTTAGGTCCATACCATTTCTGTCCTTTATCAAGCCCATCTTTGCATGAAATGTTCCCTTGGTATCTTTAATTTTCTTGAAGAGATCTCTAGAAAGACTCTTGAAGAGTCTTTCCCATTCTGTTGTTTTCCTCTATTTCTTTTCGTTGATCACTGAGGAAGGCTTTCTTATCTCTTCTTGCTATTCTTTGCAACTCTGCATTCAGATGCTTATATCTTTCCTTTTCTCCTTTGCTTTTTGCTTCTCTTCTTTTCACAGCTATTTGTAAGGCCTCCCCAGACAGCCATTTTGCTTTTTTGCATTTCTTTTCCATGGGGATGGTCTTCATCCCTGTCTCCTGTACAATGTCATGAACCTCAGTCCATAGTTCATCAGGCACTCTATCAGATCTAGGCCCTTAAGTCTGTTTCTCACTTCCACTGTATAATCATAAGGGATTTGATTTAGGTCATACCTGAATGGTCTAGTGGTTTTCCCTACTTTCTTCAATTTCAGTCTGAATTGGGCAATAAGGAGTTCATGATCTGAGCCATGGTCAGCTCCTGGTCTTGTTTTTGTTGACTGTATAGAGCTTCTCCAGCTTTGAGCTTCTCCAGCTTTGGCTGCAAAGAATATAATCCATCTGATTTTGGTGTTGACCATCTGGTGATGTCCATGTGTAGAGTCTTCTCTTGTGTTGTTGCAAGAGGGTGTTTGCTATGACCAGTGCATTTTCTTGGCAAAACTCTATTAGTCTTTGCCCTGCTTTATTCCGTGTTCTAACACAGCAGATATCAAATTTTGTTGTACATGTGATTCTTTTGTTTGCATTTTGAATGGGTTTGTTTTTCCCACCATGACTCTTTTAGTTGTATATTTGAAGGCTATTATTTCTGTATTAACATTTTTTATGATCCTGAGTTTTTTCGTTCCTTGGGTTAATTTTACATTTGATTCTCTAGAGCTTTACAGATAAATATTATGTCTCACCTGTTAATAGAAGTTGTTTTACTCTCCAGTTCTTATGCATCTGATTGACTGTCTTAGGTGCTACTGCATTGCCTAGTATCTCCTTTATATTTATATAACACTGGAAAATAGTAGGCAGTCTTACTTTGTTTCTCATCCTGGTGTAAATTCCTGTAGTATTTCACTATTAAATAAGAAAGCTGAGTGCCGAAGAATTGATGTTTGAACTATGGTGTTGGAGAAGACTCTTGAGAGTCCCCTTGGACTGCAAGGAGATCCAACGAGTACATCCTAAGGGAGATCAGTCCTGGGTATTCATTGGAAGGACTGATGTTGAAGCTGAAACTCCAATACTTTGGCCACCTGATGTGAAGAGCTGAGTCATTTGAAAAGACCCAGATGCTAGGAAAGATTCAGGGCAGGAGGAGAAGGGGATGACAGAGGATGAGATGGTTGGATGGCATTACTGACTCAATGGATATGAGTTTGGTAAACTCTGGGAGTTGGTGATGGACAGGGAGGCCTGGTGTGCAGCAGTTCATTGGGTTGCAAAGAGTTGGACACGACTGAGTGACTGAACTGATACATATGCTTTCCTATTAAGAAAATTAAGGAACTGAAGATGGTGGAGTAGATGGATGTGCGTTCATCTCCTGTAAGAACACCAAAATCACACTAGCTGGTGAACAACCATTGAAAGGAGGATGTTGGAACCCACCAAAAAATAAATACCCCATGTTCAGGGACAAAGGAGAAACCACAACGAGATGTTAGGAGGGGTACAATCATGTTACAGTCACACCCCATATCTGCCAGAGACTCTTGTGCTGTGCTAAGTCGCTTCAGTCATGTCAGACTCTTTGCGACCCCGTGGACTGTAGCCCACCAGGCTTTTCTGTCTATTGGATTCTCCAGGCAAGAATACTGGAGTGGGTTGCGCTCTTCCTGAACCAGGGATCGAACCATTGAGCCTATAGCCCTACCATGAAGACTGCAGACTCCAGGACTGGGCCGCCTCAGGCCAAACTATAGGGAGGGAACACAACCCCACACATCAGCAGAAAATTGGATTAAAGATTTACTAAATATGATCCTGCCCACCAAAGTAAGACCCACAGCCAGCCCCTCACGTTAGGAAGCTTGCACAAGTCTCTTATCCTCATCCATCAAAGAGCAGACAGATTGAAAACCACAATCACAGGAAAGGTGCCAAAATGATCAC
This sequence comes from Bubalus kerabau, assembly GCF_029407905.1. Classification (NCBI taxonomy): domain Eukaryota; kingdom Metazoa; phylum Chordata; class Mammalia; order Artiodactyla; family Bovidae; genus Bubalus; species Bubalus kerabau. Next base: position 48,739,926 of record NC_073647.1, on the reverse strand, counting down.
ATGGATCACAGCCTTGTGTAACTCACTGAGACTATGAGCCATGCCATGCAGAAGAGCTGGCAAGAATACACAGAAGAACTATACAAAAAAGATCTTCACAACCCAGAGAATCACAATGGTGTGATCACTCACCTAGAGCCAGACATCCTGGAGTGTAATGTCAAGTGGGCCTTAGGAAGCATTACTATGAACAGAGCTAGAAGAGGTGATGGCATTCCACCTGAGCTATTTCACATCCTAAAAGATAATGCTGTTAAAGTGCTGCACTCAATATGCCAGCAAATTTAGAGCACTCAGCAGTGGCCACAGGACTGGAAAAGATCAGTTTTCATTCCAGTCCCAAAAAGGGAATGCAAGAGAATGTTCAAACTGCTGCACAAATTGCATTCATTTCACTTGCTAGCAAGGTCATGCTCAAAATCCTTCAAGCTAGGCTTGAACAGCATGTGAACCAAGAACTCCCAGATGTACAAGCTGGATTATGAAAGGGAGAAGAACCAGAGATCAAATTTCCAGCATCCATTGGCTTATAGAGAAAAGAAAGGGAGTTTCAGAAAAACATCTATTTCTCTTTCATTGACTATATGAAAGCCTTTGACTGTCTGGATCACAACAAACTGTGGAAATTTTTTAAGGAGGTTGGAATACCAGATCACCTCAGCTGCCTTCTGAGAAACCTGTATGCAGGTCAAGAAGCAACACTTAGAACCTGACATGGAGCAATGAAGTCATTCAAATTTGGGAAAGGAGTATGTCAAGGCTGTATATTGTCACCCTGCTTATTTCACTTCTTTGCAGAGTACATCATGAGCAATGCTGTGCTGGATGAATCAGAAGCTGGAATAAGGATTTCCAGAAGAAATATCAGCAATCTCAGATATGCAGGTGACACCACCCTAATGGCAGTAAACAAAGAGGAACTAAAGAGCCTCTTGATAAAGGTGAGAGAATGAAAATGCTGGCTTAAAACTCAGCATTCAAAAAACGAAGATTTGGTATCCAGTCTCATTACCTCATGGCAAAGAGATGGGGAAAAATGGAAACAGTGACAGAGTTTATTTTCTTGGGCTCCAAACTCACTGCAGATGGTAACTGCAGCCATGAAATTAAAAGATGCTTGTTCTTGGAAGTAAAGCTGTGACAAAGCTACACCACGTATTGAAAAGCAGACACATCACTTTGCCGACGAAGTGGCAAATAATCATAGCTCTGTTTTTTCCTGTAGTCATTTATGAATGTGAAAGTTGGACTGTAAAGAAGGTTGTGTGCTGAAGAACTGATTCTTTTGAACTGTGATGTTGGAGAAGACTCTTGAAAGTACTTGGACAGCGTGGAGATCAAACCAATCATTCCTAAAGGAAACAGATTCTAAATATTCATTGGAAGAACTGATGCTGAAGCTGAAGCTCCAATACTTCAGCCACATGATGTGAAGAACTGACTCACTAGAAAAGACCCAGATGCTGGGAAAGATTGAAGGCGAGAGGAGAAGGGGACGACAGGATGAGATGGTTGGATGGCATCACCAACTCAATTGTTTTGTGTTTGAGGAAGCCCTGGGGGATGGTAAGGCTTTTGTGCTTCAGTCCACAGGGTCAGAAGGAGTCAGACACAACTTAGCGACTGAACAGCAAATTAAGAAAATATCTATAAATCCTTCATAATTACCTCTTTTTTTTTTCTGTGTTTGTTCAGGAATGACTGTTGAGTTGCGTTAAGCTTTTCAGGACCTATGAAGGTAATTCAGGCTTTCTTTAGATCTGTTAATATGGTATATTATATTGATAGATTTCCTACTATTGAACCAAGCTTGGCTTCCTGGGAAAATATGCTATGAGGTTTTCCTAATGTGTTATTGGGATGTTTTTGCCAATATTTTTAGTTTTTGCTTTTGTATCAAGTCATAAGTGATAACTTTTTGGAATTTTTTTGTATTATTAGGTTTAGGTTTCCATATCATGCTTTGTTGGGATAGTTCCTCTGTTTCTTTTATGGTAGTAGATCTACTTATGCTTTTTTTTCCTAATGAGGTCAGTTTTTATTGACCTGTATTTTCTTAAGAACTTATTCATTTTGTCTCATTTTCAAATTTATTTGCATAGAGATCTATCTACCAGAGAGTCTCTTATGGTATTTTAAATCTCTTCTATTTCAATAGTTACCTCCCCCTAGTCATTGTTAATTTCCCCCCAAACATTTTTATGTATTAGTTTGTTCCTACTCACATTCTCACAAATTTTTACTTTATCTTTCATTATTTCCTTTATGTTTTTTCTTTCTCAAATCTTCTGAATTTTATTTCCTTATGTTTTATTTTGGTTATTATCCTGTACTTTATCTTAACCTTTAGAGTTTAGAATTTATTTAATATATTTTTTGTCTTTCATTTTTATTGATGTAAGTGCTTAAGGCTGTGAATTTCCACTGGTCTCAGCTTTAAGTATATCCCATGCTAGGATAGTAGCAGTATTTTTATTTTCATTATTTGTTAAAAAGTGGTTTAATTTTGGTTTTCATTTTTACCCACCCATTGTATTCCTGTCTTTTTTTCCTTCTATTTGGTATCTATGCTATAGCTTTTCTGAAATGGTCCTGATCCATAATATAAAAAAAAAAAAATAGAACTCAAACCTGAAGCCCTTCATTGTTTGCCTGTTTCTCCAGCCATTGCCTGGCTAACACTCATCTTTGAGGACTAAGCTCAAGTTTAAGAATTCTTCTCTGATACCTGTCAGCCTTCAATGTCAATCCAGTTAAGTACTCCTTCTGAGAAGTAAATGGAATCCCTTCAGCTGTAGACTTCAAAACTCTATTCTGACTTATGAGTTCCAGCAAACTCGAGAGCTTCTTCATAACCTTAGTTTGGTTTGTTGATTTTAGCTTTTCAGTGGAAGTGTAACACAGAGACAGAAAAGCACACTAATTATGTGTCCAGCTCAATCAGTTTGCATAAAGATACCTACATAACCTCAACACAGGTCACGAATGTGCCTATGAAGCTAAAATATATATCAGGAAATAGAAACTTACTAGCTCCCCAGAAGCCCCTTGTGTGGCTGCTCTCGATTGCTAAGCCTTTGCTCCTTTCCAAAGGGAACCATTACGCTGATTTCTAAAAATACAGATTAGTGATTCTGTCTCATAATGGCTGCTTTAAAGTTTTGTCAGATATTTCCAGCATATGTTTCATTTTGCTTTTTTGTGTCATTCATTATCTTCTTCCATGCACGATAAGATTTCTGTGGTTCTTTATATGTTGAGTAATTTCGGTTCCTAGCTTGATTATTTTGGATATTACATTGTAAGTTCTGAAGTCTTGTTTATATCCATGGCTTGTATGGTATTTTGAATTTTGGTGTCCTTCCCTAATCCACCTGTTATTATTTGCTTTGCAGAGTTCACAAGTAGCCAGGCCTGGAATTCTGTCTGGGTTTTAGAGTTGAATTCAGTGCAAGATAAGGATAGTATGTGTTTATTTCATCTTGTGTGTGAAGTCATCCAATGTTTTGAGGTCTAATAATATACTTACAAATACCCTCTGAATCAAAGAATAAATCAGAAGGGAAATCAGAAAATATTTTGAGCTGAATGATCATTTTTGTAAAAAAGTAAAATTTGGGATGCAACTAAATGGGTACTTAGAGGGACATTTATAGGTCTTTGGATCTTTCAAAGAGAGCAGTCAAATTAATAAGCCCCCAGGAAGACCAATCAAGGTAAAAATACAGAGCATAAACTTACAAATGTAGAGAATGTAAAAGGGAAAATCACTTGTAATCTTACATATTTTGAAAGGATAAGAATATATTATGAAGAATGTAAGTTAAATGGATTCATTCCTAGAAAAGCACAACTTTCCAAAAATCAGAGCATATGCAGAATACATCATGCAAAATGCCAGGCTGGATGAAGCTCAAGCTGGAATCAAGATTGCCAGGAGAAATATCAAGAACCTCAGATATGCAGATGACACCACCCTTATGGTAGAAAGTGAAGAGGAACTAAAGAGCCTCTTGATGAAAGTGAAAGAGGAGAGTAAAGAAGCTGGCCTAAAACTCAACATTCAAAAAACTAAGATCATGGCATCTTGTCCCATCACTTCATGGCAAATAGAAGAGGAAGAAGTGGAAGCAGTAACAGATTTTGTTTTCTCAAGCTCCAGAAGTACTGCGGACAGTGACTGCAGCCATGAAATAAAAAGATGTTTGTTCCTTGGAAGGAAACCTATGACAAAACGAAACAGCATATTAAAAATCTGAGATATCACTTTGCTGACAAAGGTCTATATAGTCAAAGTTATGGTTTTTCCAGTAGTCATGTACAGATATGAGAGTTGGACCATAAACAAAGTGCTAAATAATTGATGCTTTTGAATTGTGGTGCTAAGATCACTAATGTGTTATAGTCTATCAAATGTTTAAAGAAAAAATAACAATCTTATCCACGCTGTTTCAGAAAATTGAGATGTGGGAAGACTTTGTATGCAGTCAACATAACCCTTACATCAAAATCTAGAAAGGGTAATTAAAGAAAAGAACATTTGGAACATACTCATTTACAACTAAGATGCCAACGTCCTGCCACACCCAGTATACAAAAGTTAACCTAAAATGTGACAAAGACGCATATAGAGAAGCTAAAAGTATAAAACTCATAGATTTAAATCTTTGTAACTTTGGACATGGCAAGGGTTACTTAAATATGTCACCAAATGTACAAGCAATAATTTTTTTTAAAAAAGATAAACTTGGTAAAAAATTTAAAATTTGGTACACTGAAGGACATTATGAAGAAAGTGAAAAAGTCCACACAGAATAGGAGAGAATACATGTAAATCATATATTTGATCATGGTATAGCATCCAGAATATGTAAAGAACTCTTACTCTAAACAATTAAAAGACAAGCAACTCAATTTAAAAACAGGCATTTAACATGGAACTGGAAGTCCTAGTCAGAGCACTAGGCAAGAAAAGGAAATAAACAGCATCCAAATTGCAAAGGAGGAAGTAAAATTATCTCTGTTGACAGATGACATAATATATGTAGAAAGCCTCAAAGACACCACTAAAAAACTATAAGAAGTAATAAATTCAACAAAGTTGCAAGATATTAAATCATACAAAAACATCTGTTTTGTTTGTATACACTAACAATGAACAATCCAAAAAGTAAATTAAGAAGAAAATCCATTTACAATAGCATCAAAATGAATAAAATACTTAGGAATAAACCTAACTAAAAAGTGAAAGACTTATACAATGCAGACTACAAACTGCTGCTGAAGAAAAGTAAAGAAGACACAAATAAATAGACATCCCATGTACATGGATTGAATAAGTTGACATATTATTGACCAGAGATGTATCAGTACATCTTTTGTTACCCAAACATTATTGACTGGAGTGTTTCAATATTCATTTGCATAACAAATCACCAGCCACAGGCATTAGTTTCTGCGAAAATCCCCAGGTCAATAATGTGTTAATATTGTTAAGATGTAAATACCACTCAAAGTGATTCACAGAATTAGTGCAATCACTAACAAAATCCCAAAAGCGCTGGTTTTTGTTTGTTTACAGAAATAGAAATGCCGATCCTAAAATACATATGGAATCTCCAGGGACCCTGAGTGGCCAAAACAATTTTTAAAAAGAATGAAGTTTGAAATCTCACACTTTGTCATTTCAAAACTTACTAAAAAGCCCCAGGAATCAAAACAGTGTTGTACCAGCATAAAAACGGACATAAAGATCAAAGGAGCAGAATAATAAATCCCAAATTAAACTGTCACATATGTGGTCAAATGATCTTTGACCAAGTTTCCAAGAATACTTGATGTGATGGACTTCCCTGGTGGTACTGTGGATAAGAATCCACCTGCCAATGCAAATGACATGGGTTGGATCCTTGGTCTGGGAAGATTCCACATGTTTCGGAGCAGCTGAGTGCATATGCCCCAACTATTGAAGCCCTTGTGCCTAGAGTCTGTGCTTTACAATAAGAGAAGCCACCCCATCGAGAAGCCTGCATACCACAAAAACAAAGAGTAGCCCTCGCTCAACACAGCTAGAGTAAAGCCTATGTGCAGCAACCAAAAACAAATAATTTACAAAGAGAATGTTAATTAAAAAAAGAACATGATGGGAAAAGGACTTCTCTTCAATAAATGATGCTAGGAAAAATGGAGAGTTGCATACAAAAGAATCAAGGTGGGTCCCTACCTTGTACAATATGCAAAAATTAACTCAAATGGAATAAAAACAGAAATGTAAGACTGAAAACTATAAAAGTCCCAGAAGAAAATCGGGAAAGCTCATGAAATCTAATTTGGCAATGACTTCTATTAGGGGACTTCCCTGGTGGCTCAGATGGTAAAGCATCTGCCTTCAATGTGGGAGACCCAGGTTCAATCCCTGGGTCGGGAAGATCTCCTGGAGAAGGAAATGGCAACCCACTCCAGTATTCTTGCCTGGAAAATCCCATGGATGGAGGAGCCTGGTAGGCTACAGTCCATGGGGTCGCAAAGAGTTGGACATGACTGAGGGACTTCCCTTTCACTCTTAGATATTACACCAAAAGCACAGGTTACAAAAGGAAAAACAGACGAACGCACTACATTAACCTTAAAAGCTTTTGATCATCAAAGGAAACAATTGAAAAGGCAACCTACAGAATGGGAGAAAATATTTTCAAATCCTATATCTGATAAGAGGTTAATAACCAGAATATATAGAGAATTCCTACAACTGAATGACAGAATAACTTAATTTAAACATGGGCAAAGGACTTAAGTAGACATTTCTCCAAAGAAGATAAACAAATGGCCACTAAACCTGAGAAGATGCTCAGCATCACTAATCATTAAAAAATGCAAATCAAAACCACTGTGAGACATTACTTCACACACTTTAGGATGGCCATTATCAAAAACACAGCAAAGAACAGATGTGTGGTGAGGATGTGAAGAAGTTGAAAGCCTTCTGCTGTGTTGGTGGGAATGTAAAATGGTGTAGTCAGTATGGAAAAGAATACAGAAGGTCCTCAAAAAAAACAAAAACAAAGCAAGAACTGCCATATGACCAGCAATGTCACTTGTGTATATCCAACAGCACTGAAAACAGAATCTCAAAGAGATATTTGCACACCCACATTCATTACAGCATTATTTAAAATAGCCAAGACTATGGCTCAGATCATGAGTTCCTTATTGCAAAATTCAGACTTAAATTGAAGAAAGTAGGAAAAACCACTAAGCCATTCAGGTATAACCTAAATCAAATCCCTTATGATTATGCAGTGGAACTGAAAAATAGATTTAAAGGATTAGACGTGGTAGAGTGCCTGAAGAACTATGGACAGAGGTTTGTAACACTGTAGAGAAGGCAGTGATCAAAACCATCCCAAAGAAAAAGAAACACAACAAGGCAAAATGGTTGTCTGAGGAGGCCTTACAAATAGCTGAGAAAAGAAGAGAGGCAAAAGGAAAAGGAGAAAAGGAAATATATACCATCTAAATGCAGAGTTCCAAAGACTAGCAAGGAGAGATAAGAACGCCATCCTCAGTGATCACTGCAAAGAAATCGAGGAAAACAATAAAATGGGAAAGACTAGAGATCTCTTCAAGAAAATTAGAGATTCCATGGGAACATTTCATGCAAAGATGGGCACAATAAGGGACAGAAACGGCAAGGACCTAATAGAAGCAGAAGAGATTAAGAAGAGGTGGCAAGAATACACAGAAGAAATGTGCAAAAAAGATCTTAATGACCCAGATAACCATGATGGTGTGATCACTCACCTAGAGCCAGACATGCTGGAATGTGAAGACAGTGGGCCTTAGGAAGGTGATGGAATTCCAGCTGAGCTATTTCAAATTCTAAAAGATGATGCTGTTAAAGTGCTGCAGTCAATATGCCAGCAAATTTGGAACACTCAGTAGTGGCCAGAGGACTGGAAAAGGTTACTTTTCATTCCAATCCCAAAGAAGGGCAATGCCAAAGAATGTTCAAACAACCACACAATTGCACTCATTTCAGATGCTAGCAAGGTCATGCTCAAAATCCTTCAAGCTAGGCTTGAATAGCATGTGAACTGAGAACTTCCAGATGTTCAAGCTGGATTTAGAAAAGGCAGAGGAACCAGAGATCAAGTTTCCAACATCCATTGGATCATAGAAAAAGCAAGGGAATTCCAGAAAAGCATCTACTCTGGTTCATTGACTACGTGAAAGCCTTTGACTGTCTGGATCACAACAAACTGTAGAAAATTCTTAGAGAGATGGGAATACCAAACCACCTTGCTCATTTCCTGAGAAACCTGTATGCAGGTCAAGAAGCAACAGTTAGAACCAGACATGGAACAGACTGGTTCCAAATTGGGAAAGGAGTACATCATGGCTGCATATTGTCACCCTACTTATTTAATTTATATGCAGAGTACATTATGTGAAATGCTAGGCTGGATGAAGCACAAGCTGGAATCAAGATTGCCAGGAGGAATATCAATAACCTCAGATATGCAGATAACACCACTCTAATGGCAGAAAGTGAAGAGGAACTAAATAGCCTCAAGATGAAGGTAAAAGAGGAGAGTGAAAAATCTAGCTTAAAACTCAACATTTCAGAAAACTAAAATCACGGCATCCAGTGCCATACTTCATGGCAAATTGTTGGAGAAAAAATGGAAACACTGAGATAGACTTTATTTTCTTGGGCTCCAAAATCACTGCAGATGGTGACTGCAGCCATTAAATTAAAAGATGCTTATTCCTTGGAAGAAAAGCAATGACAAACCTAGACAGCATATTAAAAAGCAGAGACATCAATATGCTGATAGAGGTCCATATAGTCAAAGGTATGTTTTTTCCAGTAGTCATGTATGGATGTGAGAGTTGGACCATAAAGAAGTCTGAGCACTGACAAATTGCTGCTTTTGAACTGTGTTGTTGGAGAAGACTCTTGAGAGTCCCTTGAATAGCAAGGAGATCAAACCAGTGAATCCTAAAGGAAATCAATCCTGAATATTCATTGGAAGGACTGAAGTTTAAGCGCTGATACTTTGGCCACCTGATGCGAAGAGCCAACTCATTTGAAAAGACCCTGATGCTGGGAAGGATTGAGGGCAGGAGGAGATGATGGTGACAGAGGATGAATGGTTGGATGGCATTATCGACTCGATGGACATGAGTTTGAGGAAGCTCTGGGAGACAGTGAAGGACAGGCAAGCCTGGCATGCTGCAGTCCAGGGGGTTGCAAAGAATTGGGCATGACTGGATGACTGAACAACTAAAAAGATGTGGAAACAACCTATATATACGTCATTTTGTGGAGAGATATTTTGAATGACATTTTTAAAAACTTCCATGTACAGATGTTCATTGATAGCATATAGAAACTGATCTGTGTCTATGTTAATCTTGTACTTTATGACCCTGCTAAACTCATATAGATAGTCATGTTGTGTGCAATAGAAGAAACACATACAGGATTTGTATGTTGAATAAAACTCATGAATAAAATCAAAGATATAAATAAATAGATTTACTATGTTCATGGGTTAGAAGAGTCAGAGCAGCAAACATATCAATTCTCTCCAAAGCTATAGATTTAATAGCAATCAAATTCCAGCAGAAAAAAATATAATTGTGGTTTACTACTGCAAAGTGTTTTGGGTATTTCTTTTATATGCAAAGGTCTTATGAGCCAATAAAACTTTCAAAGTAAAAAAAAAATTTTTTTTTTGAGATCAGACCTGCTATTCTAAAATTTTATGAAAGGGCAAAACAACCTTAATAGCCAAAAAGATCTGGTGAAACGTGTATAAATTTGGAGGAATCACATTCCCAGATACTGAGCTGCTATTAAGCTATAATAATCAAGACAGGTGGTATTGGTGAAAGGATCAGAAATCCAAAGAGCAGAAGAGAGATTATTGAAAGATACCCTCTTTTATAAAGATGCTAATTGACCCCATTCATGAGGGCTCCAACCTCATGGCCTAATCACCTCTCAAATGCACAGATATTGGAGGCCACATGAAGACAGAGACAGAGATAGGAGTTAGGCTGCTAGAAGCCAAGAATCTCTTCAAGCCACAAGAATGTGCCTGTGGCCAGGAAGGGTTTCCCATCTAGAGCTTTCAGATGTGGGGCCGTAATAGGTTTTTGGGGGCGAGGTGATGGGGGAGTATTAAGGGTTTTCTACATATAAGATTAACGCTTCTGCAAACAGAGAGAGTTTGACTTCATTTTTTCCAGTTTGGATACCTTTATTTGTTCTACCTGCAGAATTGCTCTGGCTCAGAGATCTAATGTTATTTTGAAGAGAAGTGGTAAGGGGGCCAGACATATTCTGCTGGGTGGTAAAGAGAGAGAAGGGAGCTAGATCTTATGTTGAGGTACCACCCTGGGCCAATGAAGTCACAGAGTACCAGGGACCCTCAACTTTGGATGCTCCATTGAACCCACTGTTAGGTGGAGATTAGGTGTATTTGGGGTGAGAAGTATTTAGAGGTAGATTGGTTGGCCTTGGAGTAACAAGCCTACTCTAGCATGAAAATGGAAATATTTGTATATTATGTACCTATTTCCTTCCAGGGGAGAAAATGGGAAATCAGGTGAACACTGAATTAGAACAAGTGATTATTTATATAAGTAATCCCTTCCATGTAACAAAGCTGATGGAGCCATTGAAGAGTCTCTAGTTCCTCTTCCCCCAGGCTTTGTGATCAGTGTTCCACCTCATTGGCAACTTTCTGAAAACAGTATTAATAAGCTATTTCCCTTGTCTGGGAAATGAGTATAAGGACTTTATTTTCTATGAGAATACTGGCTCTGCAAATGTACTTCCAAATTGCTCCCCACATGAGCTCAGTTTGAACCATATCCCCTTTGGAGTTACTAAATGAGTTATAGGAATGTTTAATGTTTGAAGCATACCATGTCCAAAAATTTCTTTTAAAACTATAGAAAACTTCAGATTATGACAACTCAGCATTAAAAACTTACCAACTTCTTGGTATATATCCAAAGGAAGTGAAATCAGAGTCTCAAAATAATATCTGGGGTCCCATGTTCATCGCAGAATTATTTACAGTAGTCAAGGAATGAAAACAACCTAAATGTATGTCAGTGGACAAATGGATAAAGAAAATGTGGTATATGCCTGCATATGTGTATATACATACCATTTTCAACAACATGGATGAACTTCGACTACATTATGCTGAGTGAAATAAGTCTGAGAAAGACAAATACTGCAATGCATGCCCTCACTTGCTAGGCTGGATGAAATACAAGATGAAATCAAGATTGCCGTGAGAAATATCAACAAGATGCCTGTGTGCTAGTCGTGTTCAACTCTTTGCAACCCTTTGGACTGTAGCCAGTCAGGCTCCTCTGTCCATTGACTTTTCCAGGCAAGAATACTGGAGTGGGTTGCCATTTCCTTCTCCAGGGGATCTTCCTGACCCAGAGATCGAACCTGTGTCTCCTACATTGCAGACGGATTCTTAACCTGCTGAGCCATTGGGGAAGCCCATCAACAAGATGATACAACTCTAATGGCAAAAAATGAAGAGGAACTAAAGAGCTTCTTGGCAAGGGAGAAAGAGGATAGTGGAAAAGCTGGCTTAAAACTCAACTTTCCAAAAACGAAGATCATGGCATCCAGTCCCATCACTTCATGACAAATAGAAAGGATAAAAGTAGAAGCAGTGACAGATTTTGTTTTTTGGGCTCCAAAATTACTGCAGATGGTGACTGCAGCCATGAAATTAAAAGACCTCTTGCTCCTTGGAAGGAAAGCTATGACAAACCTAGACAGCATATTAAAAAGCAGACATCACTTTGCTGACAAAGATCCGTATAGTCAAAGCTATAGTTTTTCCATTAGTCATTTACAGATGTGAGAGTTGGGCCATAAAGAAGGCTGAGCACCAGAGAATAGATACTTTCAAATTGTGGTACTGGAAAAGCCTCTTGAGAGTCCCTTGGACAGCAAGGAGATGAAACCAGTCAATCCTAAGGACAGTGAACTCTGAATATTCCCTGGAAGGACTGATGCTGAAGCTGAAGCTCCAATACTTTGGCCACCTGATGTGAAGAGCCAACTCATTGGAAAAGACCCTGATGCTGGGAAAGATTGAAGGTGGGAGGAGAAGGGGACGACAGAGGATGAAATGGTTGGATAGCATCACCACCAACTCAATGGACATGAGTTTGAGCAAACTCAGGGAGATAGTGAAGGACAGGGAAACCTGGTGTGCTACAGTCCATGGAGTCACAAAGAGCTGGACACAACTGAGCAAAGAACAATAAAAACAATGTTCTTACATGTGGAATCTAAACCCATCAAGCTACTAGACACAGAGAGGAGAATGGTGATGGCAGGGGTGGTAGAGGGGAAAATGAGGAAGTGTTGGTCTAAGGGTATGAGTTCGGGAGATCTAATGTCAACATGGTGAGTATCTACTTGAAATTTGTTAAGGGACATCTTAAATGTTAAATCAGCACAAAAATGGTAATTATGTGAGCTGATAGATATGTTGATGCACTTGAGTGTGTTGATCGTTTCACAATGTGTGTGTGTGTGTATATATATATATATATCATAATGTCAATTTGTATACCTTAAGAAGTGTAGGTATATAAGACAAATAAGAATTATATATATATATATATATGTATGTATATGTATATATATAAAATTTGGTGGCTCATACCGTAAAGTGCTGCCCGCAATGTGGGGGACCCAGGTTCGATCCCTGGGTTGGGAAGATCCCCTCAAGAAGGAAATGGCAACCCACCCCAGTACTCTTGCCTAGAAAATTCCATGGATGGAGGAGCCTGGTGGGCTACAGTCCATGGAGTCGCAAAGAGTCAGACACGACTGAGTGAGTTCGTGTTTTTTCTTTCTTTCTTTTCTTATATAGTTTGTCAATTTATTTGCCAACTATACCTCAATAAGTTCAGTTCTGTTCAGTCGCTCAGTCATGTCTGACTCTTTGCGACCGCATGGACTGCAGCTCACCAGGCCTCCCTGTCCATCACCAACTCCTGGAGTTTACTCAAACTCATGTCCATCGAGTTGCTGATGCCATCCAACCATCTCAGCCTCTGTCATCCCCTTCTCCTCCCGCCTTCAATCTTTCCCAGCATCAGGGTCTTTTCCAGTGAGTCAACTCTTTGCATCAGTTCAGTTCAGTTCAGTCCCTCAGTCGTGTATGACTGTTTGCGACCCCATGGACTGCAGCATGCCAGGCCCATCACCGATTCCCGGAATTTACTCAAACTCATGTCCATTGAGTTGGTGATGCCATCCAACCAACTCATCCTCTGTCATCCCCTTCTCCTGCCTTCAAGATACCTCAATAAAGCTGGAAACAAAAATTGACATGACCCGACCTGGTTGTCTTCCAGGTATGAAAGAATTGAAATCCCAATTCATATTGTACCTCATGTAACCATTGGGAAAGTATGCCTTGAGTCAGCAGTTGAGCTGCCCAAGATCCTGTGCCAAGAGGAACAAGATGCGTATAGGAGGATCCACAGGTAGAGACCCTCGCTGCTCATCTTTCTACTTCTCAGGGCCTGGTCCCCATTCCCTCCCGTCCTGTCATCTTTGGCAGCTCAACCTGCGAGCCCCCTTTGCTTTTTTGCTCTCTTATGAAAAAGCTTTACAGTAGTTTGCAGTCATCAGGTTTCTCACCCTGTATGATAACAGTCTCTTTACCACTTGTTTCTCTCCTGGTGCACTTTGCATCCTCCTGGGGCAAAGATAATTTTTTAGTTGCTAAAAAAAATTAACATCTAAGTTAACCCCATGTACTATGTGACGCCTTCAGTCAGAGACAGCAATTTCCAGATTATTTCTTTGAATTATTTCAGTGTTCGAAATGAAAGTACATCCCCCCATCATGAAAAATTTAACAAGAATGGAAAGTTAAATGATCCATATTTATCTGTTCTGGCAGCAGACTGGTGCCAGCTAGATTAGATGAACTGATGCTCTGCTACTAATCTATTTTATCCTATCCCTTTAGCCTTACACATCTGGACTCAGTAACCAAGATCCATAATGGCTCAGGTAAGACTTTTTTCCCCTAAAGTATAAACAGTAAAATACTCACATGACCGAAGCAAATTTAGCTGAAGTGACTGAATTGGTGAGTACAAATTACCCTGGAGTTTTCTTTCCCAAGAGCTTTTCCTTTTCTAAGCCTGCCCCCACAACTTTTCTGTTGAACCCTGCGGACAACTGAATACTATACATGCCACCCAAAGGAAGACTGGAATGTTTGCAGCAGCAGTATTTGCAATAGCCAGAAAGTGGAAACACCCAGCCGTCTGTCAGTAGGTGAATGGATCAACAAAGCGTGATCCATCCATACAACAAAGTATTGCTCAGAAATGAAGAGAACAAACTACTGATATGTGATGGAGAAGGAAATGGCAAACCACTCCAGTATTCTTGCCTGGAGAATCCCATGGACAGAGGAGCCTGGCAGACTACAGTCCATGGGGTCACAAGAGTTGGATATGACTTAGCGACTAAATCATCAAATCATCACATGGACAACCTTGATGAATCTCAAAACCGTTATGCCAAGTAAAGTGTCATGTAAACTGTTACATACTTTATAGTTCCATTTATATGAAATTCAAGAATAGGCAAGAGTAATGGGGCTTCCCTGGTGGCTCAGAAGGTAAAGAATCCACCTGCAACACGGGAGACTGGGGTTTGATCTCCAGGTTGGGAAGATCCCCTGGAGGAGGGAATGGCTACCCACTCGTTATTCTGGCCTGGAGAATCCCCATGGACAGAGGAGCCTGGTGGGCTACAGTCCAAGGGATTGCAAAGAGTCAGACACGACTGAGTAACTAAGCACAGAACAATCTATGGTGACAGCATAGATTATGGATTAGTGTGGGGAAGTCTTGAAAGTTGGGGAAAGAGACCCTTTTGGAGGTCTTAGCCCTTTCGCTATGAGAGTGAAAAGCTGGTTATGTTTCTGCTGTCTGCATAGGCAGGCTTCCCTCTGGATTATGGGTTCAGGGATGTTCAGGGTAGCCTCCGAATAGGTATCTTCCTTGCTCAGTTATCCTGCTATCCCCTGGCTGCCCATCCAAAGCTGTCTGCCAGTTCTACTACTATACTTTTTCTATGTTCTCCTTCCCCTTCTTCCTGTACTCCGTGGTGTGGGGCTGCTGATGGTGGAATGTTGTCCTTGTGTTTTGTTTCTGTTGAAGTATTTACCAAGAATCTGTGCAGTCAGATGTCAGCGGTCAGTGGACCTCTACTACAGTGGTTGGAGGACAGACTGGAGCAAAACCAACAGCATGTGCAGGAGCTGCAACAAGAAAAGGAAGAGCTTCTGCAAGAACTTTCTTCTCTAGAATAAAGCAGGAGACAGAACAGGGTAAAATGCTTTTCTTCCAATTTGTGTTAAACATGGTCTGCAATTTCACATATAGGATGTGTAGGAGTATGAGGGAGCAGCTCTTTTTATACCCCAATGGGTGTGTCTTATGCCTGCAATAAACAAACACAAGACATCTTCCAGAAAGTTTCATTTAGGGCTTAATAAACCCTCCTACCTGGAACTGGCCTACACAGAGCAAATGCAGGGTGATTTAAGTAGAATATGAAAGGTTTTTAAAGACTGTGGAAGGTACATTGGCAAGGACATTCTATAATAAAATGTCTGGGGAGTATATCTCAAATGTTCATTTCCCCCTGGAATGAGCTAAAGGAAGAAGAGTATTTCATGTTTGATTTTGTAGTTAGGATGCTTATATTGGACAAGTACATAAGTACATGAGGGTCAGTGGAAAGAAGTGACTCTACCTATACTTTTTGCCCCCACTGACAGGCATATATCTCGTGTCTTCCTTCCTGATCTCTAAAATAGGTATTCTGAGATACCTAGGAAAGGTTGAATCTATGTGGGTGCTCTTTATAACCAAAAACATAAGTTCTGACATATATGACTTTGAAGCAAATTCCTATTGAGCAGATCCTAGACCCTAAGAACTAGTATAATATAAATGTGTTTTTCCAGAAACATTTAGGACTTAGGATGTAACAGAAATCACACTTTAAAAAGTTCTGTTGCATCCTTCTTACCATGTGTAACCACAAATGATAAGTGTATCTTCAGAAAAGAGCCAAGCCTACCTCATACTAGAAATTACAGTGGGAATTGAAGGAGTTAGATGACAAAGAAAGTCCTAATCCCAACAGCAGTGACAAAGGGTTGGTTTTTGTTTTTTCTTCCTGTTTCTCCCTAAATTATTGCTTTTCACATTTCAAAGTATAGTCCAGAACTACCTGTACCATAATCATTTGGATGTCAGACTTCATCTCTTCATCTCAGAACCAGAAAAGGTCATGAACTTTCTTAGGACATATGTAGTCTAAATGTTGTGTTTTCCCTCATTTCCCACAGCCAGAGTTCTTCTCTATTCTTTTCTTTCCCTGTAGGAAGGATGAAGATATCCAGGAATAAAATTAATTAGGCTAAATCCATTTTGAAGAAGAAAAATTGGGGGGACTCACGTTACCTGACTTCAAGATTTACTATAAAGCTGTAGTGATCAAGACAGCCCATCCGATTTTGACAAAGGTACAGAAGCAATTCAACAGAGGAAGGATAGTCTTTTCAACAAACCATGTTGGTGCAGTTGGCAAAGAAAAGAAACTTTGACCTAAACTGTATACAATATACAAATTTGAAAACGTATCATGATGTTAGGTATAAGATGTAAAACTGTAAAACCTTTAGGGAAAAAAAATCATAGAAAAATCTTTAGGATCTTGGGCTAGACAACGAGCTCTTGGCCTTCACCCCAAAAGCACAGTCCTAAAAGGAAAAAGTTGATACACTGGACTTTTTCAAAAGGAAAAACTTCTGCTCTGCAAACAATTTAAGAGGAAGATGTTATTGACAGAAATCACTTGCAAACCATTTATCGTGATGAATCCAGAATATATTGTATAAAGTCAAGAGGAAAAAATAATACAGTTAGAAAATGAGCAGAAGGCATGAATAGACATAGCACTGAAGAGGGAATGTTGATGGCAAGCAAGCATAGGAGAAAATGCTGAATCTTATTAGTAATCGGGATGCAAATTAAAACCATAAGGAATTATGACTATGTACTTATCAGAATGGCTAAAGAAAATAATAATGAAAATGGGGACTTCCTGGCAGTTCAGTGGTTGAGACTCTGCCTTTCAGTGCCAGGGGCATGGGTTTGATCCCTAGTTGGGGAACTAAGATCCCACATGCCTCAGGGTGTGGCCAAAATTTTTTTAAAATAGTGAAAATAGAAGATGCTGTTAAGTATACAAATTGGAGATCTCTTACCTTGCTGAATGGAATGTAAAATGGTAAGCCACTCTGAAAAAAAAGAGTTTGGAAACTTCTAATAAACTTAAACATGAAAGTAAAAGCGTTAGCTGCTCAGTCATATCTGACTCTTAGGACCCCATGGACTGTAGCCTGCCAGGCTCCTCTGTTCATAGGGATTCTCCAGGCAGGAATACTGCAGTGGGTTGCCATTCCCTTCTCCAGGGGATTTTCCTGACCCAGGGATCGAAAGTTAGACATACATGTACTTTATTACCCAGCAACTGTTTTTCTGGACATCTATCCCAAAGAAATGAAAGCCTATTTTGGCACAAAAACTTCTATATAGATGTTATTAGCACTTTCATTTGTAATAGCCCCAAATGAAACAACCCAGATGTCCTGCAGTTGTGTGTGCAGTTAAACCAACCATGCACACCATGGGATACTACTCTGCAATGTAAAGAAACAGAATATTGATATACACAACTTGGATGGACCTCAAGTGTATTATGATGAATGAAAAAAGTCTCAACAGGTCACCTGCTGTATGACTGCATTTGTATAACATTCTAAATTCTTGAAATGAAAAAATGATAGAAATGAAGAACAGATTAATGGTTGCCAGGGATAGGGACTAGACTGGGTATGAGATATGCGTGATTATAAAGGGTAACAACACAAGCAGTTCCTTTGTGCTGATGGAACAGTTCTATTTCTTGATTGTGGTGCTGATTACATGAATATATATCTGTGCTAAAACTATATAGAGCTACACAAAAAAACCCCCACAAATGAGTGCATGTAAAATCTGGTGAAACCAAATAAGGTCTATAGTCTAGTCAGCAGTATTGTACCATTGTCAATATGTTGGTTTTGAAGTTGGACTATAATGATGTGTAAGATCTTACCACTGGGGGAAACTCAGACTCCCTGTACTATTTTTGCACCTTCCTGTTAATCTGTAATTATTACAAAATAAAGAGTTGTAAGTTTTAAATAAGGAACTAGGAGGTATGGTATGTACTTCGTGAAACAAGAGTAATAAAAAGAAAATTTGAGGGGAATAGGATGATTTGACTATTTTTACAGGCCAGCCTTCAGCATGTGTCCCTTCTGAGCTATTTACACTGATGCAGTTATGACCATTTGAAATTCTTTTTCTAACCTGATAATCTGGGTTGTAATTTGTAAAACAGGAATGTGGGGAGAGGAGGTGGGTACTCAGAAATGTCAAAGTAGATGCCATGCCTGAGGAAGCAGGGCTGGGATGAGGGCCTTGTTTGGGGCCAAATGATGTAGCAAATAAGTAAATATAGTGATGGAAATGGAAGCCAGGTTTGTCAAGTGTCAGTATTAATGTGAAAGTTTTTTCCAAGGAAAAATATATATATATACACAGATATAGGGCTGTATGCAGATATAGATGCATGTATTTCCTGGCTCTGTCCATTCAGATTAGAAGAAATGATACCCCAGTAGCTATGAGCACATTGAGCACCCAGATATTGGTTCTCACTAAATGTAACCAGGGCCCCCTCTGAGAGAAATGGCTGGTTCTGGAGCTGGGGGCAGAGAAAGTATGAGATAAGCCGAGACCAAAGTTCCTTTGTTAATGCTGACAAAAGGCCACTTAAAACAACGAGTAAATTCAGAGCAGTGCTTATTGGTACCAGCAGGTTTGTAGCCTCCCCACAAATCTCTCTCTCCTGTACCTTAACTTCAGCTTCTTTCAGAGATGACACTTTGATCAACTTCCAGCCTGACAGTGTGAGGCATTCTGTAGACACTCCTTCCCCAGTGAAAATGATAAAAATTATCTTTGAATTATTAAAGTCCCTGGGAGTAGTCTGAGGAGCAAACAGAAACTCAAGAAAATCCACAAAAATTCCCTAAGAATTTCTAGTATTCAAATTGAGATCTCTTAGGGGAAACACTGACTGGAACCGCTGACCCTGGCCAGGCACCATAGTAACCATTTGCGTGAGTTATTTTAGGACAGGAGGTAGTGGTAAGGAACACGAAACTAACAAGCCACCACCAACCAGAAGAGTTCAGGAAAAGTTCAAAAGGAGATGCCACATGTCCCACCACCTCCCAGAACCCTTGCTGGAATCCATCTTGGCTGAGCAACGTGTGCACCACCAGGAAGGACTCTGAGACAGAATAACTGGCCAAAGACAATCCAGAAACGAATCCTATCACCATAAAACCTGAGACTACAAGCCAAGTGGCAGAACAGTTCTCCTGGGTTCCCCTGCCCTACTGTTCTCTGCCCAGGTGCCCCTTCCTGATAAAGTCTCTTGCTTTGTCAGCATGTGTGTCTCCTCAGACAGTTGATTTCCAGGCGTTAGATAAGAGCCCTCTCTTGGGCCCTGCAACAGATCTCCTCTCTCCTTTCCTTCTCCTAGCTCAGTAAAGAGAAGATTCCACTCCAGACTTGTGCAGCCAAGAACACAGGGTTCAACCTACCCCTAGCGCCCAGCTGGAGGGCTTTCTTCCCATGAGAAACAGGACTTAAACATTTCTTATCCTGCCCCCAGCTCCCTGTTGCTTTGGCTAAGTCCTAGGAAAGAGAGATTAAGACATGGGAGGACACTCTAACTTGGATGTGGAGCACTGAGATCAGGGTCCCTGATCACCTTGCCTGCACTCATGAAGTGGTGGTTCTGTGCCTGAAAAAACCTCAGGCTACTGACCCTGGCCCTAACACTTTAGGTCCTAGAGCTGGAGTATCACTCAGAGAAGCTTGCCAGTATCCCCATGTGCTGTTCCAGAACCTTGGCTCAGAGATTTTTGCATAGGGAGAGAAACAGGCTATAAACTCTCCAGAGAGCAGGAATAGAAGGAACATACCTCAACATAATAAAAGCTATATATGACAAACCCACAGCAAACGTTATCCTCAATGGTGAAAAATTGAAAGCATTTCCTCTAAAGTCAGGAACAAGACAAGGGTGCCCACTTTCACCATTACTATTCAACATAGTTTTGGAAGTTTTGGCCACAGCAATCGGAGCAGAAAAAGAAATAAAAGGAATCCAAATTGGAAAAGAAGAAGTAAAACTCTCACTGTTTGCAGATGACATGACCCTCTACATAGAAAACCCTAAAGACTCCACCAGAAAATTACTAGAATTAATCAATGATTATAGTAAAGTTGCAGGATATAAAATCAACACACAGAATTCCCTTGCATTCCTATACACTAATAATGAGAAAATAGAAAAAGAAATTAAGGAATCAATTCCATTCACCATTGCAATGAAAAGAATAAAATACTTAGGAATATATCTACCTAAAGAAACTAAAGACCTATATATAGAAAACTATAAAACACTGGTGAAAGAAATCAAAGAGGACACTAATAGATGGAGAAATATACCATGTTCATGGATTGGAAGAATCAATATAGTGAAGATGAGGATACTACCCAAAGCAATTTATAGATTCAGTGCAATCCCTATCAAGCTACCAACGGTATTCTTCACAGAGCTAGAACAAATAATTTCACAATTTGTATGGCAATACAAAAAACCTCAAATAGCCAAAGCAATCTTGAGGAAGAAGGATGGAACTGGAGGAATCAACCTGCCTGACTTCAGGCTCTACTACAAAGCCACAGTCATCAAGACAGTATGGTACTGGCACAAAGACAGAAATATAGATCAACAGAACAAAATAGAAAGCCCAGAGATAAATCCATGCACCTATGGACACCTTATTTTTCACAAAGGAGGCAAGAATATACAATGGATTAAAGATAATCTCTTTAACAAGTGGTGCTGGGAAAACTGGTCAACCACTTGTAAAAGAATGAAACTAGAACACTTTCTAACACCATACACAAAAATAAACTCAAAATGGATTAAAGATCTCAATGTAAGACCAGAAACTATAAAACTCCTAGAGGAGAACATAGGCAAAACACCCTCCGACATACATCACAGCAGGATCCTCTATGACCCACCTCCTAGAAATTGGAAATAAAAGCAAAAATAAACAAATGGGACCTAATTAAACTTAAAAGCTTCTGCACAACAAAGGAAACTATTAGCAAGGTGAAAAGGCAGCTTTCAGAATGGGAGAAAATAATAGCAAATGAAGCAACTGACAAACAACTAATCTCAAAAATATACAAGCAACTTCTATAGCTCAATCCCAGAAAAATTAACGACCCAATCAAAAAATGGGCCAAAGAACTAAACAGACATTTCTCCAAAGAAGACATACAGATGGCTAACAAACACATGAAAAGATGCTCAACATCACTCATTATCAGAGAAATGCAAATCAAAACCACTATGAGGTACCGTTTCACGCCAGTCAGAATGGCTGCGATCCAAAAATCTACAAGCAATAAATGCTGGAGAGGGTGTGGAGAAA
The DNA here is from genome assembly GCF_029407905.1 of Bubalus kerabau. Classification (NCBI taxonomy): domain Eukaryota; kingdom Metazoa; phylum Chordata; class Mammalia; order Artiodactyla; family Bovidae; genus Bubalus; species Bubalus kerabau. The sequence continues at coordinate 48,718,189 of NC_073647.1, read as the reverse complement.
AGGGAACCCTCTTACACTGTTGGTGGGAATGCAAACTAGCACAGCCACTATGGAGAACAGTGTGGAGATTCCTTAAAAAACTGGAAATAGAACTGCCTTATGATCCAGCAATCCCACTGCTGAGCATACACACTGAGGAAACCAGAATTGAAAGAGACACGTACCCCAATGTTCGTTGCAGCACTGTTTATAATAGCCAGGACATGGAAGCAAGCTAGATGCCCATCAGCAGATGAATGGATAAAAAAGCAGTGGTACATATACACAATGGAGTATTACTCAGCCATTAAAAAGGATACATTTGAATCTGTTCTAATGAAGTGGATGAAACTGGGGCCTGTTATACAGAGTGAAGTAAGCCAGAAAGAAAAACACCGATACAGTATACTAACACATATATATGGAATTTAGAAAGATGGTAACAATAACCCTGTATACGAGACAGCAAAAGAGACACTGATGTATAGAACAGTCTTTTGGACTCTGTGGGAGAAGGCTAGGGTGGGATGATTTGGGAGAATGGCATTGAAATATGTATAATATCATATATCAAACGAGTTGCCAGTTCAGGTTCGATGCATGATACTGGATGCTTGGGGCTGGTGCAAGGGGATGACCCAGAGGGATGGTATGGGGAGGGAGGAAGGAGGAGGGTTCAGGATGGGGAACACATGTATACCTGTGGCAGATTCATTTTGATATATGGCTAAACCAATACAATATTGTAAAGTTAAAAAAAAAAATGCTCCTAATCTCTTCCCAGAAAACTAACCAGTCTGATCACATGGACCACAGCCTTGTCTAACTCAGTGAAACTATAAGCCATGCTGTGTAGGGCCATGCCATGTAGGGCCGTGCCGTGTAGGGCCACCCAAGACAGGTCATGGTGGAGAGTTCTGACAAAACATGGTCCACTGGAGAGGGAATGGCAAGCCACTTGAGTATTCTTGCCTTGAGAACCCAATGAACAGTATGAAAAGGCAAAAAGATAAGACACTGAAAGATGAACTCCCCAGGTTGGTAGGTGCCCAATATGCTAGTGGAGATCAGTGGAGAACTAACCCAGAAAGAATGAAGAGATGGAGCCAAAGCAAAAACAACAACCAGTTGTGGATGTGATTGGTGATGGAAGTAAAGTTCAATGCTGTAAAAAGCAATATTGCATAGGAACCTGGAATGTTAGGTCCGTGAATCAGGACAAATTGGAAGTGGTCAAACAGGAGACTGCAAGAGTGAACGTTGACATTTTAGGAATCAGCGAACTAAAATGGACTGGAATGGGTGAATTTAACTCAGATGACCATTGTATCTACTACTGTGGGCAAGAATCCCTTGGAAGAAATAGAGTAGCCATAATAGTCAACAAAAAGAGTGAAATGCAGTACTTGGAAGCACTCTCAAAAATGACAGAATGACCTCTGTTTGTTTCCAAGGCAAACCATTCAATATCATGGTAATCCAAGTCTATGCCCCAACCAGTAATGCTGAAGAAGCTGAAGTTGATCGGTTCTATGAAGACCTCCAAGACCTTCTAGAACTAACACCCAAAAAAGATGTCCTTTTCATTATAGGGGACTGGAATGCCAAAGTAGGAAGTCAAGAGATACCTGGAGTAACAGGCAAATTTGGCCTTGGCATACAGAATGAACCTGGGCAGAGGCTAATAGAGTTTTGCCAAAAGAATGCACTGGTCATAGCAAACACCCTCTTCCAACAACACAAGAGAAGACTCTACACATGGGCATCACCAGATGGTCAACACCAAAATCAGATTGATTATATTCTTTGCAGCCAAAGATGGAGAAGCTCTATACAGTCAGCAAAAACAAGACTGGGAGCCCACTGTGGCTCAGATCATGAGCTCCTTATGGCCAAATTCAGACTTAAATTGATAAAAGTAGGGAAAACCACTAGACCATTCAGTTCAGCTCAGTTCAGTCACTCAGTCATGTCCGGCTCTTTGCAACCCCATGGACTGCAGCATGCCAGGCTTCCCAGTCCATCACCAATTCCTGGAGCTTGCTGGAACTCATGTCCATTGAGTGGGTGATGCTATCTAACCATGTCACCCTCTGTTAGCTGCTTCTGCTTTTGCTTTCAATCTTTCCCAGCATCAGGGTCTTTTCTGAAGAGTTGGCTCTTCATATCAGGTGGCCAAAGCACTGGAGCTTCAGCATCAGTCCTTCCAATGAATATTCAAGGTTGATTTCTTTTAGGATTGACTGGTTTCATCTCCTTGCAGTCCAAGGGACTCTCAAGAGTCTTCTCCAACAACACAGTTCAAAAGTCAATTCTTCGGCTCTCAGCCTCGTTTATGGTCTAACTCTCACATTCATACATGACCACTGGAAAAACCATAACTTTGACTATATGAACTTTTGTTAGGAAAGTGATGTCTCTGCTTTATAATATGCTGTCTAGGTTGGTCAAAGCTTTTCTTCCAAGGAGCGAGCTTCCAAGACACATGGTGTCTCCTTTTAATTTCATGGCTGCAGTCACCATCTGCAGTGATTTTGGAGCCCAAGAAAATAAAATCTGTCACTGTTTCCACTTTTCCCCCTTCTATTTGCCATGAAGTGATGGGGCCGGATGCCATGATCTCAATTTTTGTAAGCTTTTCACTCTCCTCATTTACCTTTATCAAGAGGCTCTTTAGTTCTTCTTCACTTTCTGCCATAAGGGTGGTGTCATCTGCATATCTGAAGTTATTGATATTTCTCCTGGCAATCTTGATTCTGGCTTGTGATTCATCCAGCCCAACACTTCTCATGATGTACTCTGCATATAAGTTAAATAAGTCGGGTGACAATATATAGCCTTGACGTACTCCTTTCCTGATTTGGAACCAGTCCGTTGTTCCATGTTTGGTTCTAACTATAGCTTCTTGACCTGCATACAGGTTTCTCAGGAGGGAGATCAGGTAGTCTGATATTCCCATCTCTTTAAGAATTTTCCACAGTTTGTGGTGATCCACAAAGTCAAATGCTTTGGCGTAGTCACTAAAGCAGAAGTAGATGTTTTTCTGGAATTCTCTTGCTTCCTCTATGGTCCAAAGAATGTTGGAAATTTGATCTCTGCTTCCCTCTGCATTTTCTAAACCCAGCTTGTACAGCTGGAAGTTCTTGGTTCATGTACTGCTGAAGCCTAGCTTGAAGGATTCTGAGCATGACCTCCGTGCTAACATGTGAAATGAGCACAATCATGTGGTAGTTTGAGCATTCTTTGGCACTGCCCTTCTTTGGGACTGGAATGAAAAGTGACCTTTTCCAGTCTTGTGGCCACTGCTGAGTGTTCCAAATTTGCTGGCATATTGAGTTCAGCACTTTAACCTCATCATCTTTTTGGATTTGAAATAGCTCAGCTGGAATTCCATCATCTTCACTAGCTTTGTTGGTAGTAATCCTTCTTAAGGCCCACTTGACTTCACACTCCAGGATGTCTGGCTCTAGATAAGTGACCACATAATCGTTGTTATCCAGGCCATTAAGATCTTTTTTAGGTAGTTCTGTGTATTCTTGCCACCTTTTCTTAATCTCTTCTGCTTCTGTTAGGTCCATACCATTTCTGTCCTTTGTCATGCCCATCATTGCACAAAATGTTCCCTTGGTACCTCCAATTTTCTAGAAAATATTTCTAGTCTTTCCCATTCTATTTATTGGTTTCCTCTATTTCTTTGCATTGTTCATTTAAGAAGGCTTTCTTTTTTTTTCAGTCTGTGATATTAATTTTATTATACATGAGAAAGGTTCACAGGAAACAAAATTTTTCAGGTTTACTGTGACATAGCTAACAATAATTTATAGGGGATTTGAAATAAATATTCTCTTTTATTTTCAGGAAATTTCGGTTTTTTTTTTTTTCAGTTGTACTGTGTGTTATCCAACATGTTGACCAGAAAGAATGGTTTAGATGACATAAGTCACTGGGAAGAGAGGAATGCATTTGCCAAAATGAATGGGAACACCTTCTTAAGACAATAGTACATAGGTATACTGCAATCAAAGATTTAGAGACAAATGTGAATCTCCTAAAATACCTACAATTTTGGCCAAAGTAGAGCAGCAGCTCGCCCTTAAATTCACCTACTCTGATGAGAAAGTTAAGGTTGACTATTGAAATTGGTCTCACATTATTTTTTCCTAGGGTAGGATGAGTTTACCCTATTTTAAAGAAAGGGCAATCTGATACTTTCTCTGACACAGAGCAATGAAAATATGGTAGAACCAAATGAAAGTTTGCCACAAGATACCAGCCTAACTATTCCATGCTTTGGCGTGGCAGACTCTTTTCTTTGGATCTAACGTATTTGTGTGTGTGTGTGTGTGTTTTTCTTTACAATATTGTATTGGTTTTGCCATACATTGACATGAATCTACCATGGGTGTACATGTGTTCTCCATCCTGAACCCCCCTCCCACATCCCACCCCATACCATCCCTCTGGGTTATCCCAGTGCACCAGCCGCAAGCATGCTGTATCATGCATCGGACCTGAACTGGCGATTCATCTCACATATGATAATATACACGTTTCAATGCCATTCTCCCAAATCATCTCACCCTCACCCTCTCCCAGAGTCCAAAAGACTGTTCTCTACATCTGTGTCTCTTTTGCTGTCTCGCATACAGGGTTATCATTACCATCTTTCTAAATTCCATATATATGCGTTAGTATACCGTATTGGTGTTTTTCTTTCTGGCTTACTTCACTCTGTATAACAGGCTCCAGTTTCATCCACCTCATTAGAACTGGTTCAAATGTATTTTTTTTTTTAATGGCTAATAATCTATTGTGTATATGTACCACTGCTTTCTTATCCATTCATCTGTTGATGGACATCTAGGTTGTGTCCATGGCCTGGCTATTATAAACAGTGCTGCGATGAACATTGGGGTACATGTGTCTCTTTCAATTCTGGTTTCCTCGGTGTGTATGCCTAGAAGTGGGATTGGTGGGTCATATGGCAGTTCTATTTCCAGTTTTTAAAGGAATCTCCACACTGTTCTCCATAGTGGCTGTACTAGTTTGCATTCCCACCAACAGTGTAAGAGGGTTCCCTTTTCTCCACACCCTCTCCAGCATTTATTGCTTGTAGACTTTTGGATAGCAGCCATTCTGACTGGCATGAAATGGTACCTCACGGTGGTTTTGATTTGCATTTCTCTGATAATGAGTGATGTTGAGCATCTTTTCATGTGTTTGTTAGCCATCTGTATGTCTTCTTTGGAGAAATGTCTGTTTAGTTCTTTGGCTCATTTTTTGATTGGGTCATTTATTCATTTTTTGATTGGGTCATTTATTTTTCTGGAATTGAGCTGCAGGAGTTGCTTGTATATTTTTGAGATTAGTTGTTAGTTGCTTCATTTGCTATTATTTTCTCCTATTCTGAAGGCTATCTTTTCACCTTGCTTATAGTTTCCTTTGTTGTGCAGAAGCTTTTAATTTTAATTAGGTCCCATTTGCTTATTTTTGCTTTTATTTACAGTATTCTGGGAGGTGGGTCATAGAGGATCCTGCTGTGATGTATGTCAGAGAGTGTTTTGCCTATGTTCTCCTCTAGGGGTATTATAGTTTCTGGTCCTACATTTAGATCTTTAATCCATTTTGAGTTTATTTTTTGTATGGTGTTAGAAAGTGCTCTAGTTTCATTCTTTTCCAAGTGGTTGACCAGTTTTCCCAGCACCACTTGTTAAGGAGATTGTCTTCTCCATTGTATATTCTTGCCTCCTTTGTCAAAGATATGGTGTCCATAGGTGCATGGATTTATCTCTGGGCTTTCTATTTTGTTCTGTTGATCTATATTTCTGTCTTTGTGCCAGTACCATACTGTCTTGATGACTGTGGCTTTGTAGTAGAGCCTGAAGTCAGGCAGGTTGATTCCTCCAGTTCCATCCTTCTTCCTCAAGATTGCTTTGGCTATTCGAGGTTTTTTGTATTGCCATACAAATTGTGAAATTATTTGTTCTAGCTCTGTGAAGAATACCGTTGGTAGCTTGATAGGGATTGCATTGAATCTATAAATTGCTTTGGGTAGTATCCTCATCTTCACTATATTGATTCTTCCAATCCATGAACATGGTATATTTCTCCATCTATTAGTGTCCTCTTTGATTTCTTTCACCAGTGTTTTTTAGTTTTCTATATATAGGTCTTTAGTTTCTTTAGGTAGATGTATTCCTAAGTATTTTATTCTTTTCGTTGCAATGGTGAGTGGAATTGTTTCCTTAATTTCTCTATTTTCTCATTATTGGTGTATAGGAATGCAAGGGATATCTCTGTGTTGATTTTATATCCTGCAACTTTAGTATATTCATTGATTAGTTCTAGTAATTTTCTGGTGGAGTCTTTAGGGTTTTCTATGTAGAGGATCATGTCATCTGCAAACAATGAGTTTTACTTCTTCTTTTCCAGTTTGGATTCCTTTTATTTCTTTTTCTGCTCTGACTGCTGTGGGCAAAGCTTCCAAAACTATGTTGAATAGTACTGGTGAGAGTGGGCACCCTTGTCTTGTTCCTGACTTTAGGGGAAATGCTTTCAATTTTTCACCATTGAGCATAATGTTTGCTGCGGGTTTGTCATATATAGCTTTTATTATGTTGAGGTATGTTCCTTCTATTCCTGTTTTCTGGAGGGTTTTTATCATAAATGGATGTTGACAAGGCTTTCTCTGCATCTATTGAGATAATCATATGGCTTTTATTTTTCAATTTGTTAATGTGGTGTATTACATTGATTGATTTGAGGATATTGAAGAATCCTCACATCCCTGGGATAAAGCCCACTTGGTCATGATGTATGATCTTTTTAATGTGTTGTTGGATTCTGATTGCTAGAATTTTGTTAAGGATTTTTGCATCTATGTTCATCAGTGATATTGGCCTGTAGTTTTCTTTTTTGTGGCATCTTTGTCAGGTTTTGGTATTAGGGTGATGGTGGCCTCATAGAATGAGTTTGGACGTTTACCTTCCTCTGCAATTTTCTGGAAGAGTTTGAGTAGGGTAGGTGTTAGCTCTTCTCTAAATTTTTGGTAGAATTCAGCTGTGAAGCCGTCTGGACCTGGGGTTTTGTTTGCTAGAAGATTTCTAATTACAGTTTCAATTTCCGTGCTTGTGATGGGTCTGTTACGATTTTCTATTTCTTCCTGGTTCAATTTTGGAAAGTTGTACTTATCTAAGCCGTTTCCATTTCTTCCAAGTTGTCCATTTTATTGGCATATAATTGCTGATAGTAGTCTCTTATGATCCCTTGTATTTCTGTGTTGTCTGTTGTGATCTCTCCATTTTCATTTCTAATTTTATTGATTTGATTTTTCTCCCTTTGTTTCTTGATGAGTCTGGCTAATTGCTTCTCAATTTTATTTATCCTTTCAAAGAACCAGCTTTTGGGTTTGTTGATTTTTGCTATGGTCTCTTTTGTTTCTTTTGCATTTATTTCTGCCCTAATTTTTAAGATTTCTTTCCTTCTACTAACCCTGGGGCTCTTCATTTCTTCCTTTTCGAGTTGCTTTAGGTGTAGAGTTAGGTTCTTTATTTGACTTTTTTCTTGTTTCTTGAGGTAAGTCTGTATTGCTATGAACCTTCCCCTCAGCACTGCTTTTACAGTGTCCCACAGGTTTTGTGTTGTTGTGTTTTCATTTTGATTCGTTTCTATGCATATTTTGATTTCTTTTTTATTTCTTCTGTGATTTGTTGGTTACTCAGCAGCATGTTGTTCAGCCTCCATATGTTGGAATTTTTAATAGTTTTTCTCTTGTAATTGAGATCTAATCTTACTGCATTGTGGTCAGAAAAGATGCTTGGAATGATTTCAATTTTTTGAATTTACCAAGGCCAGCTTTATGGCCCAGGATGTGATCTATCCTGGAGAAGGTCCCGTGTGAGCTTGAGAAAAAGGTGAAATTCATTGTTTTGGAGTGAAATGTCCTATAGATATGAATTAGGTCTAACTGGTCTATTGTATCATTTAAAGTTTGTGTTTCCTTGTTAATTTTCTGTTTAGTTGATCTGTCCATAGTTGTGAGTGGGGTAATAAATCTCCCACTATTATTGTGTTATTGTTAATTTCCCCCTTCATACTTCTTAGCATTTGTCTTACATATTTCAGTGCTCCTATGTTATGTGCATATATATTTATAATTGTTCTATCTTCTTCTTGGATTGAACCTTTGGTCATAATGTAGTGTCCTTCTTTGTCTCTTTTCACAGCCTTTGTTTAAAAGTCTATTTTATCTGATTGTGTATTGCTACTCCTGCTTTCTTTTGGTCTCTATTTGTGTGGAATATCTTTTTCCAGCCCTTCACTTTGGTCTGTATGTGTCCCTTGTTTCAAGGTGGATCTCTTGTAGATAGCCTATACAGGGGTCTTGTTTTTGTATCCATTCAGCCAGTCTTTGTCTTTTGGTCGGGGCATCCAAGCCATTTCCATTTAAGGTAATTATTGATAAGTATGATCCTGTTACCATTTACTTTATTGTTTTGGGTTCGAGTTTATACTCCCTTTCTGTGTTTCCTGTCTAGAGAAGATCCTTTAGGATTTGCTGGAAAGCTGGTTTGGTGGTGCTGAATTCTCTCAGCTTTTACTTGTCTGAAAAGCTTTTGATTTCTCCTTCAATTTGAATGAGATGCTTGCTGGGTACAGTAATCTGGGCTGTAGGTTATTTTCTTTCATCACTTTAAGTATGTCCTGCCATTCCCTCCTGGCCCGAAGAGTTTCTATTGAAAGATTAGCTGTTATCCTTATGGGAATCCCCTTGTGTGTTATTTGTTGTTTTTCTCTTGCTGCTTTTTTACATTTGTTATTTGTGTTTGATCTTTATTAATTTGATTAATATGTGTCTTGGGTGTTTCGCCTTGGGTTTATCCTGTTTGGGACTGTCTGGGTTTCTTGGACTTGGGTGACTATTTCCTTCCCCATTTTAGGGAAGTTTTCAACTATTATCTACTCAAGTATTTTCTCATAGTCTTTCTTTATGTTTTCTTCTTCTGGGACTCCTATGATTTGAATGTTGGGGCATTTAACATTGTCCCAGAGGTCTCTGAGATTGTCCTCATTTCTTTTAATTCATTTTTCTTTTTTCCTCTCTGTTTCATTTATTTCTACCATTCTATCTTCTACCTCACTAATCCTATCTTCTGCCTCCTTTATTCTACTGTTGGTTCCCTCCAGAGTGTTTTTGATCTTATTTATTGCATTATTCATTATATATTGACTTTTTTATTCCTTCTAGGTCCTTGTTAAACCTTTCTTGCATTTTCTCTATCCTTGTCTCCAAGCTATTTATCTGTGATTCCATTTTGTTTTCAAGATTTTGGATCATTTTCACTATCATTATTCGGAATTCTTTATCAGGTAGATTCCCTATCTCTTCCTCTTTTGTTTGGTTTGGTGGGCATTTATCCTGTTCCTTTACCTGCTGGGTATTCCTCTGCCTTTTCATCTTGTTTATATTGCTGTGTTTGGGGTGGCCTTTCTATATTCTGGCAGTTTGTGGAATTCTCTTTATTGTGGAGTTTCCTCGCTGTGGGTGGGGTTGTATGAGTGGCTTGTCAAGGTTTCCTGGTTAGGGAAGCTTGTGTTGGTGTTCTGGTGAGTAGAGCTTGATTTCTCTCTCTGGAGTGCAATGAAAGAAAGTGAAAGTGAAGTAACTCAGTCGTGTCTGACTCTTTGTGACCCCATGGACTGTAGCCTACCAGCCTCCTCTGTCCATGGGATTTTCCAGGCAATAGTACTGGAGTGGATTGCCATTTCCTTCTCCAGGGGACCTTCCTGACCCAGGGATCGAACCCAGGTCTCCCTCATTGTAGACAAACGCTTTACTGTCTGAGCCTGAGTTATGAGATGTCAATGGGTTTCCAGTGACTTTGGGCAGCCTGTATATTGGAGCTCAGGGCTATGTTCCTGTGTTGCTGGAGAATTTGCATGGTATGTCTTGCTCTGGAACTTGTTGGCCCTTGGCTGGTGCTTGGTTTCAGTGTAGGTATGGAGGCGTTTGATGAGCTCCTATCGATTAATGTTCCCTGGGTCAGGAGTTCTCTGGTGTTCTCAGGATTTGGACTTAAGCCTACTGCCTCTGGTTTTCAGTCTTATTCTTACATTAGGCTCAAGACTTCTCCATCTATTCTTTACTTTCAGATAGTTCCTTGATCTGGCTTATACTTCTCAAGATCTATAGGCCCCTTTCTATGTAGTCATTGTTAAGAACAGGGTTTTAATCTGTTGCACCTGTCACTTCCAAGGTGGTTCCCTCTGTTTTTGCTTCTTCTGTTTGCTGGTCTCTTCAGTGTCTAATTTCCACCCTGACACACGGGGGTGGTGGTAGTCACTTTTTTAGGCTCACTTGTTCAGTCGTACTGTGGGCAGGGAAGAACACTGCAAACAAATATCACTGGCCTGTGTGGGGAGTGCTCGCAGTGTCTCTGCCACACTGGGTTTGCCCCCGCTCACGGCATGTGTGCTTTCCCAGTCTACACTGCTTAGGCTCTAGGTTGCTCTGCCGGGAACTGTCTGAGGCTGGCCCTGGGTTGTATGCACTTCTCAGGTCTAAGCTGCTCAGGTTCAGGTACTCGGGTCCTCCTCAAAGGTGCAGACTTAGTTGGGCCTGCGTTTTGTGCCCTTCCCAGGTCCGAGCAGCTCAAGTGACCAGGTGTTTGGTGAGCATGGTAGGTGCGACTTATCGCCTCCCCTGTCCCTGCCACTCGGTTTTCTGGGTGTACAACTGGCACACCTTCTCAGGCGGATGTCGACCATCCAGAATCCCAAGAAGTCTTGATTAGCAATGAAGCCTGCTTGCAGTTTGGTAGATAATGCCTCTCTGGGGCCGTGATTGACCCCTTCCGGCTCTGGCTGCCCTCGCCTGCCTGTCTCCGGTGGGGGAATGGGCCAGTCCACAGCCGGCTAGCTCTGCTCAGTCCTTTGTTCTGTGAGTGGGCCTGGCGGTATCTTAGGTTATGGCTTTTCGCATGGTAGCTATCCCATGGTCTGGTTTGCTATCCTGGCGAGTGCAGGCGTCTGCACTGCTTCTCCGTGGGGAGTTACCATTGAGCATGTAATCTGTAGGTTTTAATTATATATTTATTTTTCCTCCCAGTTATGTTGCCCTCTGAGGTTCCAAGGCTCGCCAAAGACTCGCAAGTGAGAGTGTTTTCTGGTGTTTGGAAACTACTCTCTTTTTTAAGTCTCCCTTCCTGGGATGGATCTCTGTCCCTGTCCCTACCTCTTTTGTCTCTCTTTTTATCTTTTATATTTTTTCCTACTTACTTTTGAAGACAATGGGCTGCTTTTCTGGGTGCCTGATGTCTTCTGCTGGCATTCAGAAGTTGTTTTGTGGAATTTACTCAGCATTCAAATGTTCTTTTGATGAATTTGTGGGGGAGAAAGTGGTCTCCCTGTCCTATTTCTCTGCCATCTTAGGCCCGCCCCTTTAAGAAGGCTTTCTTTTCTCTCCTTTGCCATTCCCTCTTCCACTGGACAAAATGTGGTTCACTGGAGGAGGAAATGGCAAACCACTCCAGTATTCTTGCCTCAAAAGCCCCATCAACAGTATGAAAAGACAAAAAGTAACCCATACACTCCAATTCGTATTAAAATATGTAAAAGAAGAAGAAACACTGAGTCTATTCCCCTCAGGCCTTGGTGACCTGGGGTGATGTCACATCCCGGGAGTCTGAGCATGCCTGGGGTCGAAGGCTGGAGTGTCCTGGGGCTGAAGAAGCTGGGAAGACATGACAGCCAAGGGGCCTGCCCCTCCCAATGGACCTGGACTGCCTGTTGCCCCTGCATAAGCCCACAGTCTCCAGGTCCAGGCGGGCCCTCCTAGAGAAACTGAGCTTACTGCACCCAAAGGATGGCAGAGCCTCTGGGCTGAAAGAGCTGTGAAAAATTCCCTGGGCTGACTCCTTGTCTCCTCATCATGGGATTCCCACCTCCAGCCTACTACCTTAGGGTCACCCCAGCAACAGATGACAGCACCCTCTGCAGAGCAGTCTTGTAGAAATTGGGGTGTGTCTAGCACATAAAACATAAGGGGGAAGAAGTAATGGGACACAAGCCTCAAGTGTTTCTTCTGGCACGTTCTACTCATTGACAATCCAGGAACAGGACTTTCCCTAAATGGCTTCCCTGGTGGCTCAGATGGTAAAAATCTGCTTGTGAGACCCAGGTTGGATCCCTGGGTCAGGAAGATCCCCTGAAGAAGGAAAAGGCAACCCACTCCAGTATTCTTGCCTGGAGAATTCCATGGACAAAGGACTCTGGTGGGTTACAGTCCACGGGGTCACAAAGAGTTGGACATGACTGAGCCACTAACACTTTCACTTTCTGCTCTCCAAGTAACCAGATTTGGGCATGAAGAAATGCTGCCACCTTGTGGCTATTTCCTGTAACAGCTTTAAAACCGATGCTGTAATGATCTGAAACTTCACAAGGCCCGCGGGGCTGTCAATGACACCTGCCCTCAAGTAATGTCCTCAGGTAAATTATCGGGAAAGAATTTAAAGATGGGCCGACTTTCAAGAAGCCAGTTTCAAGAGGTCAATTGTACTCACGTTGTATAAGATCAAAAAGCATGTGAAAGATACTCCACCTCGCTATTAAATCAAGGCAAATCAAAACTACAATGAAAAATTACCTCACACTGGAGGTAATTTAGGCCAGCATCAAAAAGATCTACAGAGAATAAATGCTCCAGAGGGTGGAGGGCAAATGCAATCCTCCTATACTCTTGTGGGAATGTAAATGGCTGCAAGCCAGGATGGAAAAGAGCATAGGCGTTCCTTAAAAAAATGAAACATAGAGGAACCATGGGATCCTGCAATGCAACTCCTGGGCTTAGATCCTGAGAAAACCATAATTTGAAGTGACACGTTCATCCCTGTTTTCAGGGCAGCACTATGTACAATAGCCAAGAAATGGAATCAACCAACATATTCATCAACAGAAAACTGAGGTCTAACTGGTACAACCCTACATGGGGATACTACTCAGCCATAAAACACAACAAAATGATGGCATTGGCAGCAGTGTGGATGCACCAAGACATTATCATACTAAGTGAAGTAGGTCAGAGTGAGAAAGACAAATATCATAAGATATCATGGATGGAATCTATAAATTCATACAAATGAACTAGTTTACAAAACAGAAACAGATTCACAAACATAAAACCAATTTATGATTATCAAAAAAATGTCAGGGGGAGGGGTTATTTAAGACTTTGGAATTAACATACACACACTAATGAATATAAGTAAGTAATCCAAAACTACCTCCTGAATAGCACAGGGAAATCTTCTGGACACACTGTAATAATTATATGGGGAAAAGACCCCCCCCCCCCAATAATAGATATACGTCTTTGTATAACTGAACACCAAAAACAAAAGTTCCTGAACACCTAAAACAAACCCTAACATTTGATATCAACTCTACTCCAATATGAAATAAAAATGAAAATGTTGTTCAGTTGCTAAATTGTGTCCGACTCTCTGAGACCCCATGTGCTGCAGCACACCAGGCTTTCCTGTCCTTCAGTATCTCCCAGAATTTGCTCAAACTCATGTCCATTGAGGCAGTGATGCTATCTATCTTATCCTCTGTCACCCCCTTCTCTTTCTGCCTTAAATCTTTCCCAGCATCAGGATCTTTTTCAGTGAGTCAGTTCTTCACATCAGGTGGCCAAAGTGCCGGAGCTTCAGCTTCAGCATCAGTCCTTCCAATGAATGTTCAGGGTTGATTTCCTTCAGGGTTGACTGGTTTGATCTCCTTGCAGTCCAAGGGACTCATGTCCGACCAGGTCTCAGAATCCTTCTCACTGGCATCCATCTTGGCTGAGCAATGTGTGCTCTACCAGGAAGGACCCTGAGTCAGAATGATCGGACAAACACAATCTGGAAACTAACCCCATGACCATAAAACCCGAGACTGTGAGCCACTTGGCAGAGCAGTCCTCCTGGGTTCCCTTAACCTCTTGCTCTTCACCTGGGCGCCCTTTCCCAATAAAGTCTGTTGCTTTGTCAGCATGTGTGTCTCCTCAGACAATTCATTTTTGATTGGTAGACAAAAGCCCACTCTCGAGCCCTGGAAGGGGTCCCCCTTTCTGCAACAACACTTCACTGCCAATGGCCCAACTGAAAACTGCATCAGTTCAGTTCAGTTCAGTCGCTCAGTCATGTCCGACTCTTTGCAACCCCATGAATCACAGCACGCCAGGCCTCCCTGTCCATCACCAACTCCCAGAGTTCACTCAAACTCACGTCCATCGAGTCGGTGATGCCATCCAGCCATCTCATCCTCTGTCGTCCCCTTCTCCTCCTGCCCCCAATCCCTCCCAGCATCAGGGTCTTTTCCAATGAGTCAACTATTAACATGAGGTGGCCAAAGTACTGGAGTTTCAGCTTTAGCATCATTCCTTCCAAAGAAATCCCAGGGCTGATCTCCTTCAGAATGGACTGGTTGGATCTCCTTGCAGTCCAAGGGACTCTCAAGAGTCTTCTCCAACACCCCATTCAAAAGCATCAATTCTTCGGTGCTCAGCTTTCTTCACAGTCCAACTCTCACATCCATAGATAACCACTGGAAAAACCATAGCCTTGACTGGACGGACCTTTGTTGGCAAAGTAATATCTCTGCTTTTTAATATACTATCTAGGTTGGTCATAACTTTCCTTCCAAGGAGTAAGCGTCTTTTAATTTCATGGCTGCAATCACCATCTGCAGTGATTTTGGAGCCCCCCAAAATAAAGTCTGACACTGTTTCCACTGTTTCCCCATCTATTTCCCATGAAGTGATGGGACCAGATGCCATGATCTTCGTTTTCTGAATGTTGAGCTTTAAGCCAACTTTTTCACTCTCCTCTTTCACTTTCATCAAAAGGCTCTTTAGTTCCTCTTCACTTTCTGCCATAAGGGTGGTGTCATCTGCATATCTGAGGTTATTGATATTTCTCCCAGCAATCTTGATTCCAGCTTGTGCTTCTTCCAGCCCAGCATTTCTCATGATGTACTCTGCATATAAGTTAAATAAGCAGGGTGATAATACACAGCCTTGATGTACTCCTTTTCCTATTTGTAATCAGTCTGTTAGAGGAGCTACCCCATGCTGGAGGTCAGGGGCGGTGGTTCAGAGGAGCTACCACATGCCTGAAGTCGGGGTGGGGGGGGGGCGGCTGTGAGGAAATACCCCTCATCCAAAGTAAGGAGCAGCAGCTGTGCTTTGCTGGAGCAGCCATGAAGAGATACCCCATGTCCAAGGTAAGAGAAACCCAAGTAAGATGGTAGGTGTTGCGAGAGGGCATCAGAGGGCAGACACACTGAAACCATAATCACAGAAAACTAGCCAATTTGATCACACAGACCATAGCCTTGTCTAACTCAATGAAACTAAGTCATGCCATGTGGGGCCTCCAAGACGGGAGGGTCATGGTGGAGAAGTCTGACAAAATGTGGTCCACTGGAGAAGGGAATGGCAAACCACTTCAGTATTCTTGCCTTGAGAACCCCATGAACAGTATGAAAAATTCATGGCATGGCCCCCCCAAAAAAAAAAAAAAAATTGGACTCTGACCCCCAGCTCAACAAAATGCTGCTGCTGAGGTTGCTATAATTTCTTACATGAATTGTTGACTGAAAAAATATACACAAAAGATATACACATAAAAGTTGAGAATTATGTTTTATTTGACAGAAATTTTTAGGACTTAAGCTCAGGAGGCAGCATCTCAAGTAACCCTGAGAGAAGTGATCCAAGGAGGCAAGTGGTAGGAGACAGAAGCCAGGTTATTTAGAAGTTTTGCAACAAAGGACAGGTAGTAGGAACAAAAGATTACTGTTAACAATAAAAAAAACAAAAACAAAAACAAAAAACACCTAGCTATCTCAAGTTAAGGAATTTGGTGCTTTCCTATGTATGGGAAGATGCAAGAGTCTGGGCTCACTGAAATCATTCCTTTGACATGCAGCTCAGCTATCTGAGGCCAGTATCCTGTGTTTTTTTATGCTGAGTTTCCTCAGGGCTCACCATCGGGAGTGGCTGTAGTCTGAAGGCTGCTGGATGGCGGGTGTTCTTTCCTTCCTGAGTTCCCTCAGGGCTCATCAGCTCACCACGTGGTGGCTGCAATCGCTGATGACTGTGACAGCCTTCATTTACTGATAATGGCAGGAAATAATTCCATTTCTCAGAATGGCATGCCTATACTAGCCTGTCGTACACAAACCATTCTATATTCTTCAGTGTAAGTGGTAATGATGATGTCCTGGACTTCCTGCTGGTTTGTCAAGGCAGGGTATGTGCAGCCGCAAAATCCATTACTGTGCCTGGATCAGTGAGATACTTAACTGGTTTACTTCCCACTGGGGAGCCTGGCTGAAGTCTGTCCTCCAAGTGGGCCTGATCATAATACTAGCAAATCACAGTCATAGTCAGTCTGGTCCTGTGTGGATTGGGTATAAGCCTCTATCAGTACAATTAATTACAGTATACTTGATGGGGTGACCTATATTCCTGAGAATTCTTAGTTGGGTATATGACAAGTCAGTGATGAAGATGTAGAGAATGGGCCTACCAAAGTGCCCTCATGACCTTCCATGTATCTGTTCAAGCAGAGCTCAATCTGTGACTTATCTGGGTCTTGGAAGGATGTCTTGTGATCCAACTGAAACATGAGGATGGGAGGTTTGTGAGTCTATCTCCCTCTCACCTTCTTTTCTCCTCTGGGAGGCTGTCCTGGGACAGTTTTTCTTTGCCTTCTGGATTCTGCTGATGTATGAGTCTCCGAGCCCTGCACCAGTCAGAGTATAACTACAGAATATAAACTCCTGAGCTGCAGTCTAGAGGGGGGTTCTTGGCAGTGGAGTGTCCCACAACTGGTGCTGCAGTCATCTTTATCTAAAAAGCAGGTGTTGTTTGTACTTTACAAGCACAATTAGGCACTCTGGTGCTTGGCCTTTTTTGGGTGGTGGGGAAGTAAAGTAAAAAGAAGTAGCTTTATTGCTTTGCCAGGAAAAGGGAGCCACAGTGGGCTCCTGCCCTCAAGACTGTGTGTCCCATCCTGGAGGGGACAGTGAGGAGTCTTATAGTGTTCAAGGAACAAGGCATGATCGGCTCATGGATGGGTTGGTGGTGAGGTAATTGGGTGTCAGCATCATCAAACTTCTGGTTCGAACCAGCCTAGAGGACTACATGCTTGTGGGTAGCATACTAGAGGGGATTTCAAAATCTGAAAAACAGCTCAAAGGACATGGTTCAGAATATTATCTATAGTCCTTGAGGAAGAACTAAAGGTCCTTGACTTTGTTTAATGGCTGCTGCTGCTAAGTCGCTTCAGTCATGTCCAACCCTGTGCAACCCCGTAGATGGCAGCCCACCAGGCTCCCCCTGGGAATCCCTGAGATTCTCCAGGCAAGAACACTGGAGTGGGTTGCCATTTCCTTCTTCAATGCAGGAAAGTGAAAAGTGAAAGTGAAGTCGCTCAGTCATGTCCGATTCTTAGCAACCCCATGGACTGCAGCCTACTAGGCTCCTCCATCCATAGGATTTTCCAGGCAAGAGAAGTCGCTCAGTCATGTCTCACTCTTTGCAACCCCATGGACTGTAGCCCACCAGGCTCCTCTGTCCATGGAATTTTCCAGGCAAGAGTACTGGAGTGGGTTGCCATTTCCTCCTCCAGGGGATTTTCCTGACCCAGGGATCGAACCCAGGTCTCTCTTGCCTGACTGTTTTCCTTTCTTTCTTCATTTTCTCACTTCTCTCATTAAATGTATTCTTTGACTAAAGGTTTTCTAAAAACACGCAAAAGACAGGTGGAGGACATAGGTGGGGGGGTCTGTACTATGAAGGCCTCATAGGGTCCTGATCAGTTACAATTGAATCATAGTACTCCATACAGCTGTTTAAAAGTGTGTTTCCCCTCTCTCTTGTCCAAAGGATAGAATTCAGACTTCTTTGATTAGTATATCTCTACAATGGCACCCCACTCCAGTACTCTTGCCTGGAAAATCCCATGGACAGAGGAGCCTGGTGGGCTGCAGTCCATGGGGTCGCTGAGCGACTTCTGACTGAGCGACTTCACTTTCACTTTTCACTTTCATGCATTGGAGAAGGAAATGGCAACCCACTCCAGTGTTCTTGCCTGGAGAATCCCAGCGATGGGGGAGCCTGGTGGGCTGCCGTCTATGGAGTCACACAGAGTCGGACACGACTGAAGCGACTTAGCAGCAGCAGCAGCAGCAGCTGCCAGTGCCACTGCTGCTTATTTTTCCAGCTTCCTCTTCTATTCCTTGCATTATGAACTTCTCCACACTGAACTTTGGCACATTTGAATCCAACTCCCTCACAAATTCATTAGCTTGGAATGTTCTGCCTGCTCTTTCTTCACCTTTTTTGAGTAAACATTTATTTTGTATTGGAATATAGCTGATTAACAATGTTGTGATAGTTTCAGGTAGACAGCAAAGGGACTCAGCCATACATATACATGTATCCATTCTCCTCCAAACTCTCCTCCCATCCAGGCTGCCACATAATATTGAGCAGAGTTCCCTGTATGTGCTTGGCCTTTTGCTTGACAATGTGGTAGTTATGTACAAGAGTGTCCTTGATTTTTGAGAAGCACACATTAGAGTATTTAGAGGCGATGGAGCATGATGTCTGAAGCTTGTTCTAAAAAAACGGTTCAGAAAAAGCCTAATGATAAAGATGGTTCACACACACAAACACGTGCATGCACACTGCACAACTATGGCAGAATGTTAACAATGGAACAATATGGGTGAAGGGTATGTGGGAGTTCTTTGTACTGTTCTTCCAACTTTTCTGTAAGTTGAACATCATAAAGAATTATTAAGATCCTATATACGCATGTATGTACAATGTCTGAAATGCTACATGAAAGAATGATAATTGGCTAATTATCTTGAGAAAGTGAAAGTCACTCAGTCATGTCTGACTCTATGTGACCCCATGGACTAAAGCCCCCAGGCCCCTCTGTCCATGGAATTCTCTAGGCAAGAATACTGGAGTGGGTATCTGTTCCCTTCTCTAGGGGATCTTCCCAACCCAGGGAATGAACCCAAGTCTCCAGGATTGCAAGTGGATCCTTTACCATCTGAGCCACCAGGAAAGCCCAAGAATACTGCAGTGGGTAGCCTAAATCCTTCTCTTCCTGACTCAGGAATCGAACCAGGGTCTCCTGCATTGCAGGTGGATTCTTTACCAGAGAAACAGAATCTTATTCTTCACTTTTAAATCTTCTGTAAACTGTGTTTTGAATTTCAACAATGAACATGCACTACTTTCATAATAAAAACTAAAATAAAATGTCCAATGTTTAAAAGCACAAAAAGTAACATAAACAGACTCACAGACACAGAGAACAGACTTTTGATTGTCAAGGTGGAGAGGGGGGTGGGGGATGGAAGGAATGGGATTTTGGGGTTAGCAGATACAAACTATTATATATAGAATGGGTAAACAACAAGGTCCTACTGTATAGCACAGGGAAATATATTCAATATCCTGTGATAAACCATAATGGATAAGAAAAATAAAGCACAAAAAGTAATATAATAAAACTTGGAAAGTACAAAGGGAAACTCACCTGTAATCTCATCATTATAATACAATTACTATCACTTTTGCTATTCCTTTCTTTTCCTCTTTATTTATGTTTTTACCTAGTTCTAGTATTAATGCATCTTATATTTTTATATGTAGACTTCATTCATTTGACATAATCTTTAAAATTTTACATAGTGCACTGACTTCATAATTATCATCTTAAATAGTCACTTACTATTCTATCTGATGGCAGCACCATGATTTACTCAATCATTCACTAAATAAAGAACAACAGACCAGAGTTACATACTACAGTACTACAAATGTCCAATTTTCAACAAAAAATATGACAGCAAAAAAAGCAAAGTATGACCCACTGACAGCCAAAAAGATATTAATAAAAACTATCCTAGACAAAGCCCAGGCATTGGATTTACTAGACTAAGAATTTAAATCAACAGTTGTAAATACGTTCAATGAGCAAAAGGAAACCAATAGAATGATGTCTCAAAAAATGAAAGATAATAACAGGAGACAGAAAAAGTTTTAAAAGGAACAAAACAGAAATTTTGGAGCTGAAATGTATAATATCTGAAATTAAAAATGCCCTGCAGAGGCATAACAGCATACTTGAGCAGCCACAGCCACCGCCAAGTCGCTTCAGTCGTGTCCGACTCTGTGTGACCCCATAGTCGGCAGCCCACCAGGCTCCCCCGTCTCTGGGATTCTCCAGGCAAGAACACTGGAGTGGGTTGCCATTTCCTTCTCCAATGCAGGAAAGTGAAAAGTGAGAGTGAAGTCGCTCAGTTGTGTCTGACTCTTAGCGACCCCATGGACTGCAGCCTACCAGGCTTCTCCATCCGTGGGATTTTCCAGGCAAGAGTACTGGAGTGGGGTGCCATTGCCTTCTCCCACATACTTGAGCAGGCAGAAACAACCACTGACTTTAAGATAGGTCAGTTATCTGAGACTGAGAATCAGAAAGACAAATGAAAAGGAACAGGACCCAAAGACTCATCAGACAACATTAAGCCTACCAACATACGTAATTGGGGGTCCAGATAAAGAGAAGGGGGAGAAAAGAATAAGAAGTAATGACTTAAAATTTGCCAAGTTTGGTGAACTCTTTGAATCTACACATTCAAGAAGCTCAAAGATTCCAAATATGATAAACTCAAGAGACCCATACCTAGAACACATGGTCAAAATGTCTAAAGCAAAAGACAATGAATCTTGAAATCAGCAAAAGAAAAATAATTCATCACAAACAAGGACACTTCAACAATACTGACAACTGAATTCTTATTAGAAAGCAGAGGCCAGAAGGCAGTGGGATGATATATTTGAAATGCTGAAAGAAAAAGCTATGTCTAAGAAAACTATGCAGAAGTGAAGTTATAAAAAGACATTCCCAGAAGTGCATGAAACCCAGGGCCCACTTGGGACAGTTCCCCTGCAGAGCAACCTGGAGCCTGAGCAGTATAGACCGGGAAAGCACACACACCGTGAGCAGCAAACCCAAGTGTGGTCCATACACTGTGAACACAACCCACACATGCCAGTGATATTTGTTTGCAGTGTTCCTCCCTCCCCACAACACAACTGAACAAGTGAGCCTAAATAAGTGACCACCTTCGTCTCCTTGTGTGAGGTCAGAAATTAGACACTGAAGAGATTTTCAGACAGAGGAAGCCAAACTAAACAAAGAGGGAACCGCTCTAGAAGTGACTGGTGCAACAGATTAAAACCCTATAGTTAGCATTGACTAATCATTGGAAGGGGCCTATAGACTTTGAGAAGAAGCATAAGCTGGAACAAGGAACTATCTGAAACTGAACTGACCCCACACTGTCCCCAACAGCTCCAGACAAATTCCGAGATTTATTTTTACTATTATCATTTAAAATTTTTTTCTTTTTAAGTTCTTTATTACTAATTTTCATGTTTATAACCTATTACCTTGCAATAAAATACCCTATTTTTAAAGCAAATTTCACACACACATATATATATATATATATATATATATATATATAATTTTTGTGATTCATTTTGTTTTGTATTTTTAATATTGTATTTTTGAGGGTCTAACCTCTACTCTAGAGTTTTAATCTTTGCTTTTTGGTATTTGTTATCAATTTTGTACCTTTAAGAATCTATCTTAATCTTTAGTACTTTAATCTTTAATCTTCAGTACCCATTTTCACTTAGGGGTGTGATTACTGGCTTGATTGCTCTCTCCCCTTTCTCCTCCAGGTCACCTCAATCTCCTCCCTCCCCCTTCTCTTCTCTATGTAACTCTGTGAACCTCTCTGGGTGTTCCAGACTGTGGAGAGCACATAGGGAACTGATTACTGGCTAGATTGCTCTCTCCCCTCTTTTGACTCCCCTTCTCCTCCTGGTCACCTCTATCTTCCTCCGCCCTCTTCTCTTCTCCATGTAACTCAATGAACCTCTCTGGGTGTCCCTCACTGTGGAGAATCTTTTCACCATTAACCTAGATGTTTTATCATCTGGCCGTATGGATGGAGAAGTCTTGAGGCTACTGTAAGAATAAGACTGAAAGCCAGAGGCAGGAGGCTTAAATCCAAAATTGAGAACACCAGAAAACTCCTGACTCCAGGGAACATAAATCAACAAGAGCTCATCCAAAAGCCTCCATACCTACACTGAAACCAAGCTCCACCCAAGAGTCAACAAGTTTCAGAGCAAGACATACCATGCTAATTCTCCAGCAATGCAGGAACACAGCCCTGAGCATTAAAATACAGGCTGCCCAAAGACACACCAAACCCATAGACACCCCAAAACTCACTACTGGACACTTCATTGCACTCCAGAGAGACAATATCCAGTTCCACCCACCAGAATACAGATGCAAGTTTCGCTAACCAGGAAACCTTGACAAGCCACTAGTCCAACCCCACCCACAGGGAGAAACCTCCACAATAAAGAGGAACTACAAACTTCCAGCCTACAGAAAGGCCATGCCAAATACAGCTATCTAAAGAAAATGAAAAGGCAGAGAAATATTCAGCAGGTAAAAGAACATGATAAATGTCCACCAAACCAAACAAAAGAGGAGGAGATAGGTAGTCTACCTAAAAAAGAATTCAGAATAATGATAGTAAAGATGATCCAAAATCTTGAAAACAAAATGGAGTTACAGATAAATAGACTAGAGACAAGGATTGAGAAGGTGCAAGAAATGTTGAACAAAGACCTAGAAGAAATAAAAAAGAGTCAATCAATAATGAATAATGCAATAACTGAGATCAAAAGCACTCTGGAGGGAAACAACAGTAGAATAACTGCGGCAGAAGATAGGATTAGTGAGGTGGAAGATAGAATGGTGGAAATAAATGAAGCAGAGAGGAAAAAAGAAAAATGAATTAAAAGAAATGAGGACAATCTCAGAGACCTCCGGGACAATGTTAAACACACCAACATTCAAATCATAGGAGTCCCAGAAGAAGAAGACAAAAAGGAAGTGCATGAGAAAATACTTGAGGAGATAATAGTTGAAAACTTCCCCAAAATAGGGAAGGAAATAGCCACCCAAGTCCAAGAAATCCAGAGAGTCCCAAACAGGATAAATCCAAGGTGAAACACCCCAAGACACATATTAATCAAATCAATGAAGATCAAACACAAAGAGCAAATGTTAAAAGCAGTAAGGGAAAAACAACAAGTAACACACAAGGGGATCCCCATAAGGATAACAGCTGATCTTTCAATAGAAACTTCAGGCCAGAAGGGAATGGCAGGACATACTTAAAGTGATGAAAGAGAAAAACCTACAACCCAGATTATTATACCCAGCAAGGATCTCATTCAAATATGAAGGAGAAATCAAAAGCTTTACAGATAAACAAAAGCTGAGAGAATTCAGTACCACCAAACCAGCTCCTCAACAAATGCTAAAGGATCTTCTCTAGACAGGAAACACAGAAAAGGCTTATAAACTTGAACCCAAAACAACAAAGTAAATGGCAAAGGGATCATACTTATCAATAATCACCTTAAAAGTAAATGGGTTGAATGCCCCAACCAAAAGACAAAGACTGGCTGAATAGATACAAAACAAGACCCCTGTATAGGCTATCTACAAGAGACCCACCTTAAACTGAGGGACATATACAGACTGAAAGTGAAGGGCTAGAAAAAGTCATTTCATGCAAATTGAGACAAAAAGAAAGCAGGAGTAGCAATATTCAGATCAGATAAAATACACTCTTAAATAAAGGCCATGAAAAGAGACAAAAAAGGACACTACATAATGATCAAAGGATCAACCCAAGAAAAAGACATAACAATTATAAATATATATGCACACAACATAGAAGCACTATAATATGTAAGGCAAATGCTAACATATGAAAGGGGAAATTAACAGTAACACAATAATAGTGGGAGACTTTAATACCCCCACTCGCACCTATGGATAGATCAACCAAACAGAAAATTAGCAAGGAAATACAAACTTTAAATGATACAATAGACCAGTTAGACCTAATTGATATCTATAGGACATTTCACCCCAAAACAATGAATTTCACCTTTTTCTCAAGCGCACATGGAACCTTCTCCAGGATAGATCACATCCTGGGCCATAAATCTAGCCTTGGTAAATTCAAAAAGCTGAAATTATTCCAAGCATCTTTTCTGACCACAATGAAGTAAGATTACATGTGAACTACAGGGAAAAAAAAAACTATTAAAAATACAAATATATGGAAGCTAAACAACATGCTTCTGAACAACAAACAAATCACAGAAGCAATCAAAAAATAAATCAAAATATTCATAGAAACGAATGAAAATAAAAACACAGCAACCCAAAACCTGTGAGACTCTGTAAAAGCAGTGCTAAGGGGAAGGATCAGAGCAATACAAGCTTACCTCAAGAAACAAGAAAAAAGTCAAATAAAGTACATAACTCTACACCTCAAGCAACTAGAAAAGGAAGAAATGAAGAACCCCAGGGTTAGTAGAAGGAAAGAATTCATGAAAATTAGGGCAGAAATCAATGAAAGAGAAACAAAGGAGACTATAGCAAAAATCAACAAAACTTAAAGCTGGTTCTTTGAGAAGATAAATAAAATAGACAAACCATTAGCCAGACTCATCAAGAAAAAAGGCAGAAGAATCAAATAAAAAAATTAGACATGAAAATGGAGAAATCACAACAGACAACACAGAAATACAAAGGATCATAAAAGACTACTATCAGCAAGTATATGACAATAAGATGGACAACTTGGAAGAAATGTATGAATTCTTAGAAAAGGATAACTTTCCAAAACTGAAACAGGAAGAAACAGAAAATCTTAACAGACCCATCACAACCATGGAAATTGAAACTATAATAAAAAATCTTCCAACAAACAAAAGCCCAGGACCAGGTGGCTTCACAGGTGAATTCTACCACAAATTTAGAGAAGAGCTAACACCTATCCTACTCAAACTCTTCCAGAAAATTGCAGAGGAAGGTAAACTGCCAAACTCATTCTATAAGGCCACCATCACCCTAATACTAAAACCAGATAAAGATGCCACAAAAAAAGAGAACTACAGGCCAATATCACTGATGCACATAGATGCAAAAACCCTCAACAAAATTCTAGCAAACAGAAGCCAACAACATATTAAAAAGATCATACATTATGACCAAGTGGGCTTTATCTCAGGGATGCAAGGATTCTTTAATATTTGCAAATCAATCAATGTGATACACCACATTAACATATTGAAAGATAAAAACCATATGGTTATCTCAATAGATGCAGAGAAAGCCTTTGACAAAACTCAACACCAATTTATGATAAAAACTCTCCAGAAAGCAGGCATAGAAGGAACATACCTCAACATAATAAAAGCCATATATGATAAACCCACAGCAAACATTATTCTCAATGGTGAAAAATTGAAAGCATTTCCCCTAAAGTCAGGAACAAGACAAGGGTGCCCACTCTCACCACTACTATTCAACATAGTTTTGGAAGTTTTAGCCACAGCAATCAGAAAAGAAAAAGAAATAAAAGGAATCCAGGTTGGAAAAGAAGAAGTAAAACTCTGTTTGCAGATGACATGATCATCTACATAGAAAACCCTAAAGACACCACCAGAAAACTATAAAAGCTAATCAATGAATATAGTAACTTTGCAGGATATACAATTAATAGACAAAAATGCCTTGCATTCCTACACACTAACAATGAGAAAACAGAAAAAGAAATTAAAGAAACAATTCCATTTGCCATTGCAATGAAAAGAATAAAATACTTTGGAATAAATCTACCTAAAGAAACAAAACAACCTATATATAGAAAATTATAAAACACTAATGAAAGAATTCAAAGATGACACAAATAGATGCAGAAATATACTATGTTCATGGCTCAGAAGAATCAGTATAGAGTAAATGAGTATACTACCCAAAGCAATCTATAGCTTCAATGCAATCCCTATCAAACTATCAATGGTATTTTTCACAGAGCTAGAACAAATAATTTCACAATTTGTATGGCAATACAAAAAAACTCAAATAGCCAAAGCAATCTTGAGGAAGAAGAATGGAACTGGGGGAATCAACCTACCTGACTTCAGGCTCTACTACAAAGCCACAGTCATCAAGACAGTATGGTACTGGCACAAAGACAGAAATATAGATCAATGGAACAAAATAGAAAGCCCAGAGATAAATCCACGCACCTATGGACACCTTATCTTTGAAAAAGGGGGCAAGAATATACAATGGAGAAAAGACAATCTCTTTAACAAGTGGTGCTGGGAAAACTGGTCAACCACTTGGAAAAGAATGAAACTAGAACACTTTCTAACACCATACAAAAAATAAACTCAAAATGCATTAAAGATCTAAATGTAGGACCGGAAACTATAAAACTCCTAGAGGAGAACATAGGGAAAACACTCTCTGACATACATCACAGCAGGATCCTCTATGACCCACCTCCCAGAGTAATGGAAATAAAGCAAAAATAAACAAATGTGACCTAATTAAACCTAAAAGCTTTTGCACAATGAAGGAAACTATTAGCAAGGTGAAAAGACAGCCTTCAGAATGGGAGAAAATAATAGCAAACAAAGCAACTGACAAAGAATTAATCTCAAAAATGTACAAGCAGCTCATGCAGCTCAATACCAGAAAAATAAGCGACCCAATAAAAAAATGGGCCAAAGAACTAAACAGACATTTCTCCAAAGAAGACATACAGATGGCTAACAAACACATGAATAGATGCTCAACATCACTCATTATCAGAGAAATGCAAATCAAAACCACAATGAGACACCATCTCACGCCAGTTAGAATGGCTGCAATCCAAAAGTCTACAAACAATAAATGCTGGAGAGGGTGTGGAGAAAAGAGAAACCTCTTACACTGTTAGTGGGAATGCGAACTAGTACAGCCTCTGTGGAGATCAGTGTGGAGATTCCTTAAAAAACTGGAAATAGAACTGCCATATGACCCAGCAATCCCACTGCTGGGCATACAGTCCGAGGAAACCAGAATTGAAAGAGACACGTGTACCCCAATGTTCATCGCAGCACTGTTTATAATAGCCAGGACATGGAAGCCACCTAGAAGTCCATCAGCAGATGAATGGATAAGGAAGTTGTGGTACATATACACAATAGAATATTACTCAGCTATTAAAAAGAATGCATTTGAATCAGTTCTAAGGAAGTGGATGAACCTGGACCCTATTATACAGAGTGAAGTCAGTCAGAAAGAAAAGCACCAATACAGTATATTAATGCATATATATGGAACTTAGAAAGATGGTAATGATGACCCTATATGCAAAACAGCAAAAGAGACACAGATGTAAAGAACAGACTTTTGGACTCTGTGGGAGAAGGCGAGGATGGGATGATTTGAGAGAATAGCATTGAAACATGTATATTACCATATGTGATCACCAGTCCAGGTTTGATGCATGAGACAGGGCGCTCAGGGCTGGTGCACTGGGATGACTCTGAGGGATGGGATGGGGTGGGAGGTGGGTTCAGGATGGGCGACATGTGTACACTCATGGCTAATTCGTGTCGATGTATGGCAAAAGCCACTACAATATTGTAAAGTAATTAGCCTCCAATTAAAATAGATTAATTTAAAAAAGACATTCCTAAATTAAAAAAACAGATAATTCATTATTAATAGATCTGTCTTACAAGAAATACTAGAGTCCTTTAGGCTGAAATGAAAGAACATCAGAGAGTAACTCAAATTCACACAAAGAAATAAAGATCAGTGGTGAAGGCAACAACATAGGTAAATATAAAAGACAGTATAATTTTATTTTTGTAATTTACAAACTTCATACCAAGAAAATCCCAGGACCAGATGGTTTCACAGGTGAATTCTATGATACTTTCAAATTAATGCTAATTCTGAATTAACACCAATCCTTCAAAAATTATTCAAAAATAGAAGAGGAAATACTTCCTAACTCATTCTACGAGGCCAAAACTATTCTATGTCAAAACCACACAAAGTGTTCATAAGAAAAGAAAACCAGAGACAAGTATGAAACTGGACCCGTGCCTGACAACATATACAAACAGTAAGTTAAGATGTATCACAGACCTCCCTGTTAAGAGCTAAAATTATAAAACTCATAGAAGAAGACATGGGGTAAATACTTGTAACACTGGATTAGGCAATGATTCTTTTTAAAATTAATTTATTTATTTTAATTGGAGGCTAATTACTTTACAATATTGTAATGGTTTTGCCATACATTGACATAAATCAGTCATGGGTGTACATGTGTCCCCCATCTTGAACCTTTTCCCACCTTCCTCCCCATCCCATCCCTCAGGGTTGTCCCAGTGCAGCAGCTTTGAATGCCCTGTTTCATGCATCGAACTTGGACTGGTCATCTGTTTCACATATGGTAATATACACGTTTCAATGCTGTTCTCTCAAAATAGCCCACACTCGCCTTCTCCCACAGAGTCCAAAAGTCTGTTCTTTACATCTGTGTCTCTTTTGCTGTCTCACATATAGGGTCATCGTTACCATAGGCAATGATCCTTTAGGTATGGCACCAAAGCATAAACAGCAAAAGAAAAAATAGATAAATTTGACTGGAATACTGTCCAAGATAGATCATAATTGGAGAACAAAAGGCTTAAATTTATGACAAATGCAATCACATTAAGTATCTTTTATGACAACAATGGTATGAAATCAGAAATCAGTAACAGGAGTAAAATGTACTCATATGTGGAAATTAACACATTCCTGAATAATCACTGGGTCATAAAATAAATCAAAGGAAAATTTTAAAAATACCTTGAGACAAATTAAAAATTGAGACAACAAATCCTATGGGATGTGGTGAGAGCACATCCATGAAGGAATTTTAGAGTAAGAAATGCATGGATTACGCAAAAAGAGAGACATCAACAAAACAACCTAATTTTACACTTCATGGAACTAGAAAAAGAACAAACTGAACACAAAGGAGAAAGAAGGAAAGAATAAAGATTAGAGCAGAAATAAATGGAATAGAGACCAGAAGGGCAACAAAAAGATCAACACAATTGAGTTGGTTTTTTAAGATAAAATTGACAAACCTTTAGCTACTTTAATGAAGAAAAAAAAAGAGAGAAGACTTAAATAATAAAGTCAGAAATGAAAAGGAAGACATTACAACTGATACCACAGAAATACAAAGGATTATAAGAGAATACTATGAAAAATTATATGCCAATAAGTAAGATGACATAGAATGGATAATTTCTTAGAAACTTACAACCTACCAAGACTGAATCATGAATAGAACATCTGAACAGACCAACAATAAATAAGATTGAAGCAGTAATCACAAAACTCCCAGTACAGAAAAGCTCATGACCAGATGGTTTCATGGGTGAATTATACAAAGCATTTAAAGCATAATTGATGACAATCCTGCTTAAACTGTTCCAAAAATTTGAAGGGGAAGGAACATATTGATTTTCATTTAGTAAGGCCAGCATTATCCTTATACCAAAGTCAGATACAGACACTACAAGGAGGGAAAATTACAGGGCAAAATCCCTGATGAATAAAAATGGAAAAAATCCTCAACAGAATGCTAGCAAACTGAATTCAACATCATGATAAAAGGATCAAACAAAACGATCAATTGGAATTTATCCCCAAGATGCAAGGATTGTTCACATACACAAATCAATAAACATAATATACTACATTAACAGAATGAAGGATACAAATCATATAATCATCTCAACAAATGCAGAAAAAGCATTTGACAAAACCCAACATCTCTTCATGATAAAACTCTACAGATTTTTTTTTTTAGGAGAAATGTATCTCAACATAATAAGAGCCATATAACAAGCCCATAGCTAACATCATCCTCAGTGGTAAAAAGTGATCTTTTTCTCAAAGATCAGAAATAAGACAAGGGTGCCTATTTACTACTTCTTTTTAACATAATACTGGTAGTCCTCTGTAGAGCAATTAGGCAAGAAAAAGAAATAAAAGGCATCCAGATTGAAAATAAAGATGAAAAATTATTTGTTTGCAGATGACATGGTCTTATTTGTAGAAAAACCTAAAAACTCTACCAAAAATTTCTAGAATTAATAAACAAATTCAGTGAAGTTGCAGGATACAAAATCAACATACAAAAATCAGTTGTATTTCTGTACACTAATGAACTATCTGGAAAAGAATTTAAGAAAACATTCACATATACAATAGCATCAAAAAACACTTAGAAATAATTTTAGCCAAGCAAATGAAAGATCCACAAGTCTTCAGACCAGGCTTGATGCATGATACAGGATGCTTGGGGCTGGTGCACTGGGATGACCCAGAGGGATGGTATGGGGAGGGAGGTGGGAGAGGGGTTCAGAATGGGAACACATGTACACCCGTGGCGGATTCATGTTGATGTATGGCAAAACTAATACAATATTGTATTTTTATTTTATTGTAAAGTAATTAGCCTCCAATTAAAATAAATAAATTTATATTAAAAAAAGATCTTGTGCCTTGAAAAATATAAGATATTAATGGAAGAATTTGAAGATGATACAAATAAATGGAAACATATCCTGAGTTCATGGGGAATTCCCTGGCAGTCCAGTCATTAGCACTCTGCACTTACCAAGGGTCCAGGTTCAATCCGTGGAGGGAAACTAAGATCCCTCAAACTGCATGGCATGGCCAAACAAATAAAAATAAAAAAGAAATTCTAATATATCCTGTGTTCATGGATTGGAAGAAAGAATATTGTTAAAATGATCATAATATCTAAAGTGATCTACAGATTATGCACTGGAGAAGGAAATGGCAACCCACTCCAGTATTCTTGCCTGGAGAATTCCAGGGACGGGAGCCTGGTGGGCTGCCATCTATGGGGTCGCAAAGAGTCAGACACAACTGACGTGACTTAGCAGCAGCAGATCTACAGATTTAATGCAATCCCCATCAAAATTCCAATGGTATTTTTAACAGAAATAGAAAAAACAATACTAAAAATCATATGGAACCATGAAAGACCCCAAACATCCAAAATGATCCTGAGCAAAAAGAATAAAGCTGGGGGCTTCTAGATTTCAAATGATATTACAGAACTACAGTTATCAAAGCACTATGGTACTGGCATAAAAACAGACTCAGAGATCAATGGAACAGAATAAAGTACAAGAATAAACCCACACATACACAGTCAACTAAATATTGGATAAGGGAGCCAAGAATGCACAATGGGGAAAAGGTAGTCTTCTCCATAAGTGGTGTTGGGAAAACTAGATATCCATAAGCAAATGAATGAAACTGGACCACTATCTTACACCATACACAAAAATTAACTCAAATGGATTAAATACTTAAATGTAAAATCTGAAAGGATAAAACTCCTAGAATTAAATCTAGGGGGATGCTCCTTGACATCCATCTGGGCAAAGACTTTTTAAATTTGACACTGAAAGCAAAAGCAACAATAGCAAAAATAAACAAGTGGTGCTACAACAAACTAAAAAGCTATACAGCAATGGATACCATCAACAAAATGAAAAGTTAACCCATGGAATGTGAGAAGGTATTTGTATATCATATATCTGATAAGAGGTTAATACCTCAAATATGGCTTCACTGATAGCTCAGCTTGTAAAGAATCTGCCTGCAATGTGGGAGACCTGGGCTCAATTCCTGGTTTGGGAAGATCCCCTGGAGAAGGGAAAGGCTACCCACTCCGGTATTCTGGCCTGGATAATTCCATGAACTGTATAGTCCATGGAGTCACAAAGAGCTGGACACGACGGAGTGACTTTCACTCTCAAATATATAAGGAACTTTTATAACAATAGCAAAAAAAAAAATGCAAGCAATCTAATTTAAGAATAGACCTGAGACCTGAATAAATGCTTTCCAGAGAAGACGTACAAATAGCCAACATGCACATGAAAACATGCTCAACACTGAGAATCATCAACGAAATACAAATCAAAACCACAATGAGCTACCTTCTCACATGTGTCAGGATGGCTGTTATCAAAAAGACAACAAAAAACAAGTATCCATGAGGATGTAGAGAAAAGGGAGCCCTCATACAGTGTTGATGGGAATATAAACTGGTATAGCTTATGGACGGAGGTTTGTGACATTGTACAGGAGACAGGGATCAAGACCATCCCCATGGAAAAGAAATGCAAAAAAGCAAAATGGCTGTCTGGGGAGGCCTTACAAATAGCTGTGAAAAGAAGAGAAGCAAAAAGCAAAGGAGAAAAGGAAAGATATAAGCATCTGCATGCAGAGTTCCAAAGAATAGCAAGAAAAGATAAGAAAGCCTTCCTCAGTGATCAATGCAAAGAAATAGAGGAAAGACTAGAGATCTCTTCAAGAAAATTAGAGATGCCAAGGGAACATTTCATGCAAAGATGGGCTCGATAAAATGGTATGGTATGGACCTAACAGAAGCAGAAGATATTAAGAGGTGGCAAGAATACACAGAAGAACTGTACAAAAAAGAGCTTCACGACCAAGATAATCATGATGGTGTGATCACTCACCTAGAGCCAGACGTCCTGGAATGTGAAGTCAAGTGGGCCTTAGAAAGCATCACTACAAACAAAGCTAGTGGAGGTGATGGAATTCCAGTTGAGCTATTTCAAATCCTGAAAGATGATTCTGTGAAAGTGCTGCACTCAATTTGCCAGCAAATTTGGAAAACTCAGCAGTGGCCACAGGACTGGACAAGGTCAGTTTTCATTCCAATCCCAAAGAAAGGCAATGCCAAAGAATGCTCAAACTACCACACAATTGCACTCATCTCACACGCTAGTAAAGTAATGCTAAAAATTCTCCAAGCCAGGCTTCAGCAATACGTGAACCATGAACTCCCAGATGTTCAAGCTGGTTTTAGAAAAGGCAGAGGAACCAGAGATCAAATTGCCAACAACTGCTGGATCACTGAAAAAGCAAGAGAGTTCCAGAAAAATATCTATTTCTGCTTTATTGACTATGCCAAAGCCTTTGACTGTGTGGATCACAATAAACTGTGGAAAATTCTTCAAGAGATGGGAATACCAGACCACCTGACCTGCCTCTTGAGAAACCTATATGCAGGTCAGGAAGCAAGAGTTAGAGCTGGACATGGAACAACAGACTGGTTCCAAATAGGAAAAGGAGTACGTCAAGGCTGGATATTGTCAGCCTGCTTATTTAACTTCTATGCAGAGTACATCATGAGAAACGCTGGGCTGGAAGAAGCACAAGCTGGAATCAGGATTGCTGGGAGAAATATCAATAACCTCAGATATGCAGATGACGCCAGCCTTATGGCAGAAAGTGAAGAGGAACTCAAAAGCCTCTTGATGAAAGTGAAAGAGGAGAGTGAAAAAGTTGGCTTAAAGCTCAACATTCAGAAAACTAAGATCATGGCATCTGGTCCCATCACTTCATGGGAAATAGATGGGGAAAGAGTGGAAACAGTGTCAGACTTTATTTTTCTGGGCTCCAAAATCACTGCAGATGGTGATTGCAGCCATGAAATTAAAAGATGCTTACTCCTTGGAAGGAAAGTTATGACCAACCTAGACAGTATATTGAAAAGCAGAGACATTACTTTGCCAACAAAGGTCCGTCCAGTCAAGGCTATGGTTTTTCTGGTGGTCATTTATGGATGTGAGAGTTGGACTGTGAAGAAAGCTGAGTGCTGAAGAATTGATGCTTTTGAACTGTGGTGTTGGAGAAGACTTTTGAGAGTCCCTTGGACTGCAAGGAGATCCAACCAGTCCATCCTAAAGGAGATCAGTCCTGGGTGTTCATTGGAAGGACTGATTCTGAAACTGAAACTCCAATACTTTGGCCACCTCATGCAAAAGGTTGACTCATTGGAAAAGACCCTGATGCTGGGAGGGATTGGGGGCAGGAGGAGAAGGGGACGACAGAGGATGAGATGGCTGGATGGTAGCACTGACTCGATGGACGTGAGTTTGAGTGAACTCTGGGAGTTGGTGATGGACAGGGAGGCCTGGTGTGCTGCAATTCATGGGGTCGCAAAGAGTCGGAGATGACTGAGCAACTGAACTGAACTGAACTGATAGCCATTTCCAAAACAGTATGGAGATTCTTCAAAAAAATTAGAAATAGAAGTACCATATGATCCAGCAATCCACCTTTTGGGCATATATCTGTAGGAAATGAAAGCAAGATCTCAAAGGTGTGTGTGTGTGTGTGTGTGTGTGTTTGTGTGTGTGTGTGTAGGCAGCCATTAAAAAAAGAAGGAAATTCTGCCATTTGTAACAACATACATAAGCCTGGAGGACATTATGCTAGGTGAAATAAGCTAAGCACAGAATGACAAATAATATATTATTTCACTTATATATGGAATCTGAAAATGTCGAACTTTTATAACCAGAAAGTGGAATAATGTTTGCTGGGGGCTGGAAGTGGGGGAAATGGGGAGGAGTTGATCAAAGGATACACATTTTCAGTTATATGATGAGTTCATTAAAAAAAGATGAATGAGTTCTAGGGATCTAACACACAGCATGATGACCATAATTAATAATATTGCATACTTGAAATTTGCTAAAAGAATAGATCATAAGTGTTCTAACCACAGAAAATATTTCAAGTATGGAGATGATGGATGTGTTAATTAACTAGATTATGGTGATCATTTCAGAGTCCTTATCTTTCACACCTTTAAAGAAAACATTATGGTGTACAACCTAAATATTTACAATTTTTATTTGTTAATCATACCTCAATAAAGCTGAAAAAAGATAAAGAACCAAAGTAAAAAATTAGCAAAGTATAAAAAAAGAAAAATATCAGCAAAGGATCAGAATGGACATTACTCCAAAGTAGATACACAAATTGCAATATGCACATGAAAAAATTATACTAAATTATTAGTCATCAGGAAAATGTAAATGAAAATTACAAAGGGATACCACTTCCACCCATTCAGATGGCTATAATTAAACAAATGGAAAAGAAATGTTGGCAAGGATGTTGAAAAATTGGTACCCTTACACATTGCTGGTGGAATTGTAATAAGGTTCAGTCCTATGGAAAATACTTGGCACTTCCTTATAAAGTTCAACACAGAATAACTATATGAACATGCAATTCCACTCCTAGGTATGTATCTAAAAGAACTGAAAAAGGGTATTGAAAGAAATACTTGCATGTGAAGCAGTATTCACAATAGTTCAAAAAGGGAAACAACCAAAATGTTCATCAATGAATGGATAAATTGTAGTATATCCATACAATGGAATATTATTTGGTCATAAAAAGAAAGGAAGTACTAATTAATGCCACAACATGAATGAAGCTGGAATATATGCTAAGTGAACAAGCCCAGTTTCAAAGGTCCACATATTGACTGAGTCCTTTCATATGAAATATTCAGAATAGGAAAATCTTCAGAGACATAAAGTAGAATAGTGATTGACTAGGGATGGGAGGTTTAGGTGGAAATGAGGAATGATGGCTAATGAGTGTGGAGTTTCTTTGTAAACTGTTGTAAATTGATCCTGGTGCTGGTCATACAACTCTGAATATACTAAAAACTACCAGTTTGTAAACTAAATGGGTGAATGGTATGATAGTGTACATGCTCAGTCACTCAGTTGTGTCTGACTCTTTGCAACCCCATGGACTGCAACCCTCCAGGCTCCTCTGTCCATGGAATTTTCCAGGCAGGAATACTGGATTTGGTTGTCATTTCCTCCACCAGGGGATCCTTACAGCCCAGGAATCAGACCTGGGTCTCCTGCACTGGTAAGTAGATTCTTTACCACTGCACCATGATATATGAATTAAATATCATCTATGAATTAAATACCAATAAAGTTGTTTGAGAAAACATATGCTGAAAGGATAGAAGAGATATTAAAGTAATGTATGTGCCTGTCTAAACAAACTTTAACATTCTGTAAAGGAATATATAAAAATATAGCACTCAGTGAAGCAAAATTAACAATATTTGACATCTATACAAAATTGCATGGGAAGAAGCAGAAAAAATGTTAGCTACGTCAAAGACAAAAATAAGTCAATAGAAACAGAGCCAGAAATGTCAAAGATGAAGGAATTGGTTGATAAGCATACAACCTTGATAGTTACTGTGCTATCCTCAAGGGTTTAAAGGAAAATGTTAACATAATGAAGAGAGCGTTGAAAGATAAGAATCAAATGGAAATTCTAGAGATGAAAAATACCTTATTGGACATGAAAAAACGGGATTAAGAGAAGATTAGACTCTGCAAAACTAAGATCAGTGAACTTGAAGACATAGCAAAATAAAGTCTCCAACCTGAAGTTCAGGGTTGGGGAGAAAGGCTATAAAAATGCAAATGAACAGAGCTTCAGTCACTTGTGATACAATACCAATAAAGGTAAAACACATTTAATTGAACACTGCATTGAGCAGGAAAAGAAAAATGCAGCTTTCAAAGACCTAAATGTAAGACCAGAAACTATAAAACTCTTAAAGGAAAACTTGATGACATAAGTGAAAGCAAGATCCTTTATGACCCACCTCCTAGAGGAATGGAAATAAAAACAAAAGTAAACAAGTGGGACCTGATTAAACTTAAAAGCTTTTGCACAGCAAAGGAAACTACAAGCAAGGTGAAAAGACAACCCTCAGAATGGGAGAAAATAATAGCAAATGAAACAAGTGACAAAGGATTAATTTCCAAAATATACAAGCAACTCAATACCAAAAAACCAAACAACCCAATCAAAAAGTGGGAAAAATAACCTAAACAGATATTTCTCCAAAGAAGACATACAGATGGCTAACAAACACATGAAAAGATTCTCATCATTGCTCATTATCAGAGAAATGCAAATCAAAACTACAAAGAGATATCACCTCACACTGGTCAAAATGGCCATTATGAAAAAGTCTACAGACAATAAATGCTGGAGAGGGTGTGGAGAATAGGGAATGCTCTTGCACTGTTGGTGGGAATGTAAACTGATACAGCCCCTATGGAAGACGGTATGGAGATTCCTTAAAAAAACTAGAAATAAAACCACCATATGACCCAGAAATCCCAATCCTAGGCATATACCCTGAGGAAATCAGGGTTGAAAAAGGCATGTATCCTATTGTTCATTGCAGCACTATTTACAATAGCTGGAACATGGAAGCAACCTAGATGTCCACAGACAGATAAATGGATAAAGAAGTTGTGGTACATATACACAATGGAATATTACTCAGCCATAAAAGGTATGCCTTTGAGTCAGTTCTAATGAGGTGGATGAACCTAGAACCTATTATACGAAGTTAAGTAAGTTGGA
This sequence comes from Bubalus kerabau, assembly GCF_029407905.1. Classification (NCBI taxonomy): domain Eukaryota; kingdom Metazoa; phylum Chordata; class Mammalia; order Artiodactyla; family Bovidae; genus Bubalus; species Bubalus kerabau. The sequence goes on along the minus strand of NC_073647.1, from coordinate 48,680,819 downwards.
AAGAGAAAGATAAATATCGTATTCTATTGCATATATACAGAATCTAGAAAAATGGTACTGAAGAATCTATTTACAGGGCAGCAGTGGAGAAACAGACATAGAGAATAGACTTATGGACATGGGGAGAGGGGAGGGGAGGGTAAAATGTATGGAAAGAGTAACATGGAAACTTACATTCAGTTCAGTCACTCAGTCATGTCCGACCCTTTGCAACCCCATGAATCGCAGCACGCCAAGCCTCTCTGTCTGTCACCAACTCCCGGAGTCTACTCAAACTCACATCGATTGAGTCAGTGATGCCATCCAGCCATCTCATCCTGTCATCCCCTTCTCCTCCTGCCCCTAATCCCTCCCAGCATCAGGGTCTTTTCCAATGAGTCAACTCTTTGCATGAGGTGGCCAAAATATTGGAGTTTCAGCTTTAGCATCAGTCCTTCCAATGAACACCCAGGACTGATCTCCTTTAGGATGGACTGGTTGGATCTTCTTGCAGTCCAAGGGGCTCTCAAGAGTCTTCTCCAACACCACAGTTCAAAAGCATCAATTCTTCGGTGCTCAGCTTTCTTCACAGTCCAACTCTCACATCCATACATGACCACAGGAAAAACCATAGCCTTCACTAGACGGACCTTTGTTGGCAAAGTAATGTCTCTGCTTTTTAATATGCTATCTAGGTTGGTCATAACTTTCCTTCCAAGGAGTAAGCATCTTTTAATTTCATGGCTTCAATCACCATTTGTAAAATAGCCAACGGGAATTTGCTGTATGGTTCAGGAAACTCAAACAGGGGCTCTGTATCAACCTAGAAGGGTGGGATGGGGAGGGAGATGGGAGGGACTGATTCATGTTGAAGTTTGCCAGAAAACAACAAAATTCTGTAAAGCAATCATCCTTCAATTAAAAAATAAATTAATTTAAAACATATGCAGCTTTCATGGATACACTGAACATTTACCTTGGTAGCGCATATATTCTGTTCTATAAAATAGATCTCAATTATATTTAAAAGACTGAAATAATATCTTTGACAGCAACAAAAGCTGTACTTAACCCTAATGTCCTATACTATAAAAAAAAAAGAATCTTAAATAAAGAATCGAACCTCTCTTCAGAAACTAGAAAGTGAAGAGGAAAATAAACTGCAAGCAAGTAGAAGCAATGGATTAATACAGATAGAAGTAGAAATCAATGACATAGAAAAGAGAATGAAATCAATGAAACCGAAACGTGGTCCTTTGAGAGGATCAATCAAATTAATAGTTGTCTAGCCAGATCGATTAAGGAAGAAAAAGAAGGCATACATTACTATCAGGAATGAGAGTAGTAAGATCACTACAGACTGCAGGGGTAAAGGAAATAGTATTAAGAAGTCTATGACCTTCCATATATGATGCTGGGTGAAGGGCTGAAGGCCAGGGATTTGGGCAGGATATAGATCCCGTTACCCGTGACCGTAGCCTCCCTAAGAAGGCCAGGTCAAGGATTTCCAAAGCACTGTCACATGACCGCTTAACTTCCTAAGACCAAAAGATCTCCAGATCTTTCATCTGTGGTCTGCAATATGTCCCTCTTTCTCATGATATTCACTCAATGGTGGTTGTTTATTCTCTTATTGAGGGTCTATCACACCATGAGTCTGCCTGGGTCGCCTGAGATGCTCCGCCTCACTCGGGGTTCTGCCCCGCCTGAACCCGCTATACCCGGACCCAGCACCTCGTGACTTCACGCCTCACCTCATAAATCTGCAGGCCTGAGTCAGGGGGCGCAGGACAGAGTGGCGGTGAAGGCCTGCTACCGTGCAAGGTCTTTCTTCCGTCATCTCAGGCGCCCCTCCCATCGCCCGGGTCCTGGCTCAGTCTGCTGGCCGGAAGAGGAGGGACCAGTTTCCGCTGCCTACCCTCGTGGCTGGCAGCTTGCGACGCAGTTATGGGGTCATCCGTGTCCAAGGCTGCCCTCGGGGCGACCACCAACGAGCCCACAGAACCCGAGCAGAAACACCTGGCGGGTGAGTAGGCTCCATGGCCTCGCAGGCCCTGCTGCAGCCCCAGCCCCCCCCACCGGCCCCCCCACCAGTTCCCCCCCCCACCGCCCCCCCCACCAGTTCCCCCCCCCACCGCCCCCCCCACCAGTTCCCCCCCCCGCCCCCCCACCAGTTCCCCCCCGCCCCCCCCACCAGTTCCCCCCCGCCCCCCCCCAGTTCCCCCCCCACCGCCCCCCCACCAGTTCCCCACCCCCCCCGCCCCCCCCACCAGTTCCCCACCCCGCCCCCGCCTCTGCGCCGGGAGGCCACGGGCGTGGAGGAGGGTGCGTTCGCACTCCAGTGCCTTTGATTGAGCCTGGAATCCAACCTATCTATGGTCTCTTTAACCCCAAACGTCGAACTCTTTACACTTTCCGCCTGAAGCTTGGGACATAATAGCCAGCGGAGTAACAACTCGGTTTTCTGAGAGGGGTCTCATTCTTAAAGTTATCTGTTGCCCAGAGACTCCCTGTGGAGAAAGTATGGGGGTCTGTGTGTGTGTGCATGCTCAATCATGTCTGACTCTTTGTGCCGGAACAGTGGCGGATGGGGGGTGTGTGTGTGTGTGTGTGTGTGTGTGTGTATGTATGTGCATGCTCAGTTGTGTGCGACTCTACGCCAGAGCAGTGGTTTATGGGTGTGTGTGTGCACGCACACGCTCAGTCATCTCCGACTCTTCACTGGAGCAGTGGGATATGGGTGTGTGTGCGCATGTGCACGCATGTGCATGCATACTCAGTCATGTCCAATTCTTTGTGCCAGAGCAGAGGCGTATGGCTGTGTGTGTGTGTGTGTGTGTGTCTGTGCTCATTCCTGTCCGACTCTTTGCACCAGAGCAGTGGCGTGTGTGTGCGCGAGCTCAGTCATGTCCTACTCTTTGTGCCGGAGCAGTGGCATATGGGTGTGCATGTGTGTCTGTGTGTGAGCTCAGTCGTGTCCGACTCTATGCACCTGAGCAGTGGTGTTGGGTGTGTGTGTGTGTGTGTGTGTGCTCAATCGTGTCTGACTCTTGGCATTGGAGCAGTGGTGGATGGCTGTGTGTGTGTGTGTGTGTGAGTGCTCAGTTGTGTCCGACTCTGCACCAGAGCAGTGGAGTATGGGTGTGTGTGTGTGTGTGCTCAGTGGTGTCCAACTCTTTGCACCAGAGCAGTGGCATATAAGGGTGTGTGTGTGTGTGTGCACACTCCGTAGTGTCTGCCTCTTTGTGGTGGATCAGTGGCATATGGGTGTGTATGTGTGTGTATGTGTGTGCATGTTCAATCGTGACTGACTCTTTTCACCAGAGCAGTGGTGTATGTGTGTGTGCATGCATGTGTGTATGTGTGTTCATGCTCAGTACTGTCCAACTCTGTGCTGGAGCAGTGGCATATGGGTGGGTGCATGTGTATGTGTGTGTGCTGTCATATCTGACTCTGCACCAGAGCAGTGGCATTGGGTGTGTGTGTGTATGTGTGTGTGTGTGCTCAGTCATGTCTGACACTTGGTGCCAGAGCAGTGGCATATGGGTGTGTGTGTGTGTGTGTGTGTGCGTGCTCAGTTATGTCCGACTCTTGTGCCAGAGCAGTGGCAGATGGGGGTGTGCATGTGTGTGTATGTCTTTGTGCGAACTCAGTCATGTTCTAATCTTTGTGCCTGAGCAGTGGTGTATGGGTGTGTGTGTGTGTGCTCAGTCGTGTCCGACTCTGTACCAGAGCAGTGGCAATATGTGTGTGTGTGTTCATGCTCAGTCCTGTCCGACTCTTTGCGCTGGAGCAGTGGAATCTGGGTGTCTCTGTGTGTGTGTTTGCACGTGTGCACTCAGTTGTGTCTGACTCTTTGTGATGGAACAGTGGCATATGGATGTGTGCATGTGTGTGTGTGTGTGTGCGCGCTCAGTCCTGTCCGACTCTTTGCACCAGAGCAGTGGCGTATGGGTGTGTGTGTGTGTCTGTGTGTGAGGTCAGTCATGTCCAACTCTATGGTCTGAGCAGTGGTGCTGGGTATGTGTGAGTGTGTGCATGCTCAGTCATGTCTGACTCTTTCCACTGGAGCAGTGGTAGATGGCTGTGTGTGTGTGTGTGAGTGTGCTCAGTTGTGTCTGACTCTGCACCAAAGCAGTGGCATATGGGTGTGTGTGCTCAATCATGTCCAACTATTTTCATTGGAGCAGTGGCATATGGGGGCGTGTGTGTGTGTATGCTCGTGCGTGCTAAGTCATATCTGACTCTGTACCAGAGCAGTGGCATATGGGTGTGTGTGTGTATGTGTGCATGCTCAGTCATGTTTGACTCTTTGCACTGAAGCAGTGGCATATGGGTGTGTGTGTGTGTGTGTATGCACATGCATGCTAAGTCATATCTGAATCCGAACCAGAGCAGTGGCATATGGGTGTGTGTGTGTGTATGTGTGCATGCTCAGTTGTGTCTGATTCTTTGCACTGAAGCAGTGGCGTATTGGTGTGTGTGTGTGTGCTCAGTTGTGTCCAACTTTTTGCACTGGCTCAGTGGCATATAGGTGTGTGTGCGTGTGCGCACGCGTGCGCACATGCATGCTCTGTAGTGTCTGACCCTTTGTGTTGGAACAGTGGTGTATGGGTGTGTGTGTGTGCTCAGTCATGTCCGACTGCACCAGTGTGGTGACATATGGGGGTGTGTGTGTGTGTGTGTGCGTGTTCAGTCATGTCTGACTCTTTTTGCTGGAGCAGTGGCATACGGGTTTGTGCGTGTGTGTGTGTGTGTGTGTGATCAGTCATGTCTGACTCTGCACCAGAGCAGTGGTGTATGGTTGTGTGTATGTGTGTTCATGCTCAGTCCTGTCTGACTCTTTGAGCTGGAGCAGTGGCATATGGGTGTGTGCATTTGTGTGTTTGTGTGTATGTGTGCTCAGTCGTGTCCAACTCTTTGCACTGGAGCAGTGGCTTATGGGTGTGTGCGTGTGTGTGTGTGTGGGCTCAGTCATGTCCAACTCTTTGCACTGGAGAAGTGGCATATGGGTTTGTGCATGTGTGTGTGTATACTCATTCATGTCCGACTCTTTGCACTGGAGCAGTGGTGGATATGTGTGTGTGTGTGTGTGTGTGTGCATGTGCTCAGTCATGTTCGACTCTTTGCGCCAGAGCAGTGGCAGATGAGTGGGTGTGTGTGTGTGTACATGCTCAGTCATGTCCAACTCTTTGCACTGAGCATTGGCATATGGGGGTGTGGGTGTGTGTGTATGTGCAGAGTCATCTCCGACTCTTTGTGCCAAAGCAGTGGCATATGGCTGTGTGTGTGTTTGTGTGTCTGTGTGCGAACTCAGTTGTTTCTGACTATTTGCACCTGAACAGTGGTGTATGGGTGTATGTGTGTGTGTGTGTGTGTTCAGTCATGTCTGACTCTGCACCGGAGCAGTGGTGGATGGCTGTGTGTGTGTGTGTGTGTGCTCAATCGTGTCGGACTCTGTACCAGAGCAGTGGCATATATGTGTGTGTGTGTGTGTATGTGTGCATGCTCAGTCGTGTCTGACTCTTTGCACTGGAGCAGTGGCATGTGGGTGTGTGTGTGTGCATGTGTGTGTGTGCATGTGCACTCAGTTGTGTCCAACTTTTTGCACTGGAGCAGTGGCATATAGGTGTGTGTGTGTGCGCACGCATGTGCACACTCTGTACTGTCCGACTGTTTGTGGTGGAACAGGTGCGTATGGGTGTGTGCGTGTGTGTGCTCGGTCAAGTCCGACTGCACCAGCACAGTGGCATATGGGTGTGTATGTGGGTGTGTGTGTGTTCATTCGTGTCTGACTCTTTTCGCTGGAGCAGTGGCATATGGGTCTGTGCATGTGTGTGTGCGTGTGTGTGTGTGATCAGTCATGTCTGACTCTGCACCAGAGCAGTGGTGTATGGTTGTGTGTTTGTGTTCATGCTCAGTCCTGTCTTACTCTTTGCGCTGGAGCAGTGGCATATGAGTGTGTGCGTGTGTGTGTGTGCTCAGTTATGTCCAACTCTTTGCACTGGAGCAGTGGCATATGTGTGTGTGTGTGTGTGTGTGTGTCCTCAGTAGTGTCTGACTCTTTGTGGTGAAGCAGTGGCATATGGCTGTGTGTGTATGTGTGCTTGGTCATGTCCGACTGCACCAGGCAGTGGCGTATGGGTGTGTGTGTGTGTGTGTGGGTGGGTGGGTGTGTGTGCTCAGTCATGTCTGACACTTGGTGCCAGAGCAGTGGCATATGGGTGTGTGTGTGTGTGTGTGCGTGCACACGTGTGCTCAGTTATGTCGGACTCTTTGTGCAAGAGCAGTGGCATATGGGTGTGTGTGTGTGTGTGTGTGCGTGCACTCAGTTGTGTCCAACTTTTTGCACCAGAGCAGTGGCATGTGTGTGTGTGTGTGTGTGTGTGTGTGTGTGAATGCTCAGTCGTGTCCATATGTGTGAATGTTCAGTTGTGTCCAACTCTTTGCACTGAAGCAGTGGCATATGGGTGTGTGTGTGCACATGCACATGCTCAGTTGTGTCCAACTTTTTGCACCAGAGCAGGGGCATATAGGTTTGTGTGTGTGTGTGTGTGCACACGCATATACACTCTGTAGTGTCTGACTCTTTATGGTGGAACAGTGGCATATTGGTGTGTGCATGTGTGTGCTCAGTCATGTCTGACTCTGCACCAGGCAGTGGCGTATGGGTGTGTGTGTGGGGGTGGGTGGGTGGGTGTGCTCAGTCATGTTTGACACTTGGTGCCAGAGCAGTGGCATATGGGTGTGTGTGTGTGTGTGCACACACATGCGTGCTCAGTTATGTCCGACTCTTTGTGCAAGAGCAATGGCAGATGGGTCTGTGCATGTGTGTGTGTGTGTATGGGATCAGTCATGTCTGACAATTTGAGCTGGAGCAGTGGCATATGGGTGTGTGCATTTGTGTGTGTGTGCTCAGTCATGTCCAACTCTTTGCACTGGAGCAGTGGCATGTGTGTGTGTGTGTGTGTGTGTGAATGCTCAGTCGTGTCCATATGTGTGAATGTTCAGTTGTGTCCAACTCTTTGCACTGAAGCAGTGGCATATGGGTGTGTGTGTGCACGTGCACACGCTCAGTTGTGTCCAACTTTTTGCACCAGAGCAGGGGCATATAGGTTTGTGTGTGTGTGTGTGCGCACGCATATACACTCTGTAGTGTCTGACTCTTTATGGTGGAACAGTGGCATATTGGTGTGTGCATGTGTGTGCTCAGTCATGTCCGACTCTGCACCAGGCAGTGGCGTATGGGGGTGTGTGTGTGGGGGGGTGGGTGGGTGTGTGTGCTCAGTCATGTCTGACACTTGGTGCCAGAGCAGTGGCATATGGGTGTGTGTGTGTGTGTGTGTGCACACACATGTGTGCTCAGTTATGTCCGACTCTTTGTGCAAGAGCAGTGGCAGATGGGTCTGTGCATGTGTGTGTGTGTGTATGGGATCAGTCATGTCTGACAATTTGAGCTGGAGCAGTGGCATATGGGTGTGTGCATTTGTGTGTGTGTGCTCAGTCATGTCCAACTCTTTGCACTGGAGCAGTCACATATGGGTGTGTGCGTGTGTGTGTGCTCAGTCATGTCCGACTCTTTGCACTGGAGCTGTGGTGGATGGGTGTGTGTGTGTGTGTCTACGTGCTCAGTTGTGTCAGACTTTTTCCACCAGAGCAGTGGCGGATGGCTGTGTGTGTGTGTGTGCTCAGTTGTGTCCGACTCTTTGTGCTGGAGCAGTGGCCTATGGTGTATGCGTCTGTGTGCTCAATCTTGTCCAACTATTTGCATTGGAGCAGTGGCATATGGGGGTTTGTGTGTGTATGTGCATGCATGCTAAGTCATATCTGACTCTGTACTGGAGCAGTGGCATTTGGTTGTGTGTGTGTGCATGTGTGTGTGCTCAGTCATGTCTGACTCTTTGCACTGAAGCAGTGGCATATGAGTGTGTGTGTGCGTGTGTGCACGCGTGCATGCTCTGTAGTGTCCAGCTCTTTGTGATGGAACAGTGGTGTATGGGTGTGTGCGTGTGTGTGCTCGGTCATGTTTGACTGCACCAGCACAGTGGCATAAGGGTGTGTGTGTGCATGTTCAGTCGTGTCTGAGTCATTTTGCTGGAGCAGTGGCATATGGGTCTATGCATGTGTGTGTGTGTGCGCGCGTGCACGTGTGTGTGTGTGTGATCAGTCATGTCTGACTCTGAACCAGAGCAGTGGCGTATGGTTGTGTATGTGTTCATGATCAGTCCTGTCTGACACTTTGAGCTGGAGCAGTGGCATATGGGTGTGTGCATTTGTGTGTTTATGTGTGTGCTCAGTCTTGTCCAACTCTTGGCACTGGAGCAGTGGCATATGAGTGTGTGTGTGTGTGTGTGTGTGCACTCAGTTGTGTCCAACTTTTTGCACCGGAGCAGTGGCATATAGGTGTGTGTGTGTGTGTGTGTGCTCAATTGTGTCCAACTCTTTGCACTGAGCAGTGGCATATGGGGGTGTGGGTGTGTGTGAACATGCAGAGTCATGTCAGACTTTTTGTGCCAGAGCAGTGGCATATGGCTGTGTGTGTGTTTCTGTGTCTCTGTGCGAACTCAGTCTTGTCCTACTTTTTGCACCAGAGCAGTGGCGTATGGGTGTGTGTGCATGTGCAGAGTCATATCCAATTCTTTGTGCCGGAGCAGTTGCATATGTCTGTGTGTGTGTTTGTGTGTCTCTATGTGAACTCACGGAGAAGGCAATGGCAACCCACTCCAGTACTCTTGCCTGGAAAATCCCATGGATGTAGGAGCCTGGTAGGCTACAGTCCATGGGGTCGCGAAGAGTCGGACACGACTGAATGACTTCACTTTCACTTTTCACTTTCATGCACTGGAGAAGGAAATGGCAACCCACTCCAGTGTTCTTGCCTGGAGAATCCCAGGGACGGAGGAGCCTGTTGGGCTGCCATCTATGGGGTCACACAGAGTCGGACACGACTGAAGCGACTTAGCAGCAGCAGCAGCAGCATGCGAACTCAGTTATTTCTGACTGTTTGCACCTGAGCAGTGGTTTATGGGTGTATGAGTGTGTGTGTGCTCAGTCATGTCTGATTCTGCACCAGAGCAGTGGTGGATGGCTGTGTGTGTGTGTGTGTGTGTGCGTGCTCAATCATGTCCGACTCTTTGCATTGGAGCAGTGGCATATGGGGGTGTGTGTGTGTATGCATGTGCATGCAAAGTCATATCTGACTCTGTACCAGAGCAGTGGCATATGGGTGTGCACATTTGTGTGTTCGTATGTGTGTGTGCTCAGTCTTGTCTAACTCTTTGCACTGGAGCAGTGGCATATGGAGGTGTGCGTGCGTGTGTGTGTGTGCTCATTCATGTCCAACTCTTGGCACTGGAGCAGTGGCATATGTTTGTGTGTGTGTGTGTGTGTGTGTGTGTGTGTGTGTGTGCTCAGTAGTGTCTGACTCTTTGTGGTGGAGCAGTAGCATATGGCTGTGAGTGTGTGTGTGTGCTCGGTTGAGTCCAACTCTTTGCATTGGAGCAGTGGCATATGGGGGGGGGTGTGTGTATGCACGTGCATGCTAAGTCTTATCTGACTCTGTACCAGAGCAGTGGCATATGGATGTTCGCATTTGTGTGTTTGTATGTGTGTGTGCTCAGTCGTCTCCAACTCTTTGCACTGGAGCAGTGGCATATGGGTGTGTGCGTATGTGTGTGTGTGCTCAGTTGTGTCCAACTCTGCACTGGAGCAGTGGCATATGGGTGTGTGTGTGTGTGTGTGCATGCTCAGTAGTGTCTGACACTTTGTGGTGGTGCAGTGGTATATGGCTGTGTGTGTGTGTGTGAGATCAGTCACGTCTGACTCTGCACCAGAGCAGTGGCGTATGGTTGTGTGTGTGTGTTCATGCTCAGTCCTGTCTGACTCTTTGAGCTGGAGCAGTGGCATATGGGTGTGCGTTTGTGTGTTTGTGTGTGTATGTGCTTAGTCATGTCCAACTCTTTGCACTGAAACAGTGGCATATGGGTGTGTGTGTGTGTGTGTATGTGTGCATGCTCAGTCGTGTCCAACTCTTTGCACTGAAGCAGTGGCATATGGGTTTGTGTGTGTGTGTGTGCACTCAATTGTGTCCAACTGTTTGCGTCGGAGCAGTGGCATATGAGGGGGTGTGTGTGTATGCACATGCATGCTAAGTCATATCTGACTCTGTACCAGAGCAGTGGCATATGGTTGTGTGTTTGTGTATGTGTGCATGCTCAGTCGTGTCCGACTCTTTGCACTGAAGCAGTGGCATATGAGTGTGAGTGTGTGTGTGTGTGTGTGCTCAGTTGTGTCCAACTTTTTGCACCGGAGCAGTGGCATATAGGGGTGTGTGTGTGTGTGTGTGTGCGTGTGTGCATGCTCTGTAGTGTCTGACTCTTTGTAGTAGAACAGTGGCGTATGGGTGTGTGCGTGTGAGTGCTCGGTCATGTCCGACTGCACCAGCGCAGTGGCATATGGGTATGTGCGTGTGTGTGTGTGTCCTCAGTAGTGTCTGAATTTTTGTGGTGGAGCAGTGGCATATGGCTATGTGTGTGTGCTCGGTCCTGTCCAACTCTGCACCAGAGCAGTTGCATATGAGTGTGTGTGTGTGTCTGCATGCTCAGTTGTGTCTGACTCGTTGCACGGGATCAGTGGCATATGGCTGTGTGTGTGTGTGTGTTTGTTTGCTCTGTCATGTATGACTCTGAACCAGAGCAGTGGCATGTGGTTGTGTGGGTATTGTATTCGTGCTCGGTCGTGTGTGACTCTTGGTGCCGGAGCAGTGCAGATGGCTGTATGTGTGTGTGTTTGTGCTCAATCGTGTCTGACTCTTTGCCAGAGCAGTGGCGTATGGGTGTGTGTGTTCATGCTCAGTCCTGTCCCACTCTTTGCGCCTGAGCAGTGGCATATGGGTGTGCATGCGCGTGTGTGTGTATGTGCACTTTCTCATGTCCAACTCTTTGCACTGGAGCAGTGGCATATGGGTGTGTGTGCGTGTCCATGCACTCAGTAGTGTCTGACTCTTTGTGGTGGAATAGTGGCGTATGGGTGTGTGTGTGTGCTCGGTCATGTCCAACTGCACCAGAGCAGTGGCATATGCGTTTGTGCATGTGTGTGTGTGTGTGTGTGCTCAGTTGTGTCCAATTCTTTGTGCCAGAACAGTGGCATAGGTGTGTGTGTTTGTGTGTGTGTGTGTGCGTGTGCTCAGTCCTCCATTACTCTGTGCACTGGAGTAGTGGTAGATGGGTGTGTGTGTGTGTGTGTGTACTCAATCATGTCCAACTCTGCGCTAGATCAGTCACAGACTGGTGTGTGTGTGTATGTGTGTGTGTTTGTGTGCATGCTCAGTCATGTCTGACTCTTTGTCCCAGAGCAGTGGCATGTGGAAGTGTGTGTGTTTGTGTGTGTGTGCACGTGTGTGCGTGCATGCTCAGTCATGTCCAACTCTGTGCTGGAGCAGTGGTGTATGTGTGTGTGTGTGCATGCTCAGTCATGTGTGATTCTGTGCAGGAACAGTGGCAGATGGGTGTGTGTGTGTGTGTGCTCAGTGCTGTCCAACTCTGCAGCAGAGTAGTGGTGGATGGCTGTGTGTGTGTGTTGTGTGTGTGCACTCAGTCATGTCCTACATTTTGTACCAGAGCAGTGGCATATGGGTGTGTGTTTGTGCATTTGTGTGTGTGCGTGCTCAGTCCTGTCTGACTTTTTGTCCCAGAGCAGAGGCATATGGGTGTGTGTGTGTGTGTGTGTGTGTGCATGCTCAGTTGTGTCCGACTCTTTGTGCTAGAGCAGTGGCCTATGGTGTGTGTGTGTGTGTGTGTGCGCTCAATCGTGTCCAACTCTTTGCATTGGAGCAGCGGCATATGGGGGTGTGTGTGTGTGTATGTGTGTGCATGCTCAGTCATATCTGACTCTGTGCCAGAGCAGTTGCATATGGGGGGGTGTGTGTGTGCTCAGTCATGTTTGATTCTGCACTGGAGCACTGGCGGATGGATGTGTGTGTTTGTGTGTGTGCATGCTCAGTCGTGTCCAACTCTTTGCTCCAGAGCAGTGGTGTATGGGTTTGTGCCTGTGTGTGTGCATGCTCAGTCATGTCCAACTCTGCTCCAGAGCAGTGGCATATGGGTTTGTGCCTGTGTGCATGCTCAGTCGTGTCTGACTCTATGTGCTGGAGCAATGGAGTATGTGTGTGTGTGTGTGTGCTCAGTCATGTCCGACTCTTTGCACCAGAGCAGTGGTGTATGGGTGTGTGTGTGTGTGTGCTCAGTCATTTCCAACTCTTTGCACCAGAGCAGTGGTGTATGGGTGTGTGTGTGTGTGTGTGCTCAGTCATTTCCAACTCTTTGCGCCAGAGCAGTGGTGTATGGGTGTGTGTGTGTGTGTGTGTGTGTGTGTGTGTGTTTGCTCAGTCATGTCTGACTCTTTGCACAGGAGCAGTGGCTTCATAAACAGTCTGTGCTGTTGGCAATAGATGTAAATCCCATTGCTATTACAACCTTTGTAGCTGATTCAGCCTTTTGATCAACTCTTGATTTTGCTCTTTGGCTTCAAAACTATTCATTGACCTAATGTGCGTTGGTCTCCTGAAGTTTTTTCTTACCATCATGATAACGGGTGTTTATTGCAGCAACTACCAGTTCACCACAGTTAAGCAGATTAATTTCCTCTTGCTATATATATTTTCAAAGTTTCCTGAAAATTATTCTCAACAGGTCCCATATTAGATTCTGGGACAGTATATATAATCCAGCCCTGTGGTAGGATGTAACATGTACCAGGATTAACTTTTCAAAACCTGAAGGTTAAGCAATAATTACCAATGTTAAGGGTGCATGGAACCAAACAGGAGCACTTGAATCAGTACCAGCATAACTGAAAGATTCAGTCCAAAGACTGAAATCATGCTGAAGCAGAAATGAAAAGGTTGCAGAGGAAACTGCATAGAAAGAGGAATGAAGCAGACCTAAAGATAAAAAATATAGCAGAGAATCTCATTCTTCATAACCTTAAACATGGCATGAACATGTGTGCTAAGTTGTTTCAGTCGTGTCCAAGTCTGTGCAACTCTGTGGACTGTACCTGCCAGGCTCCTCTGTCCATGAGATTCTCCAAACAAGAATACTGGAGTGGGTTCCTATGCCCTTTTCCAGGGGATCTTCCCCACCAATAATCAAACCCATGACTCCTGTATTGCAGGGAGATTATTTACTGCCTGAGCCACCAGGGAAGCCTGCCAAACATGGCACAGCAACTGGCACATATTAGGCATTGACGCTGAGTATATATGTTTGTTGAATAAGTAAATCTTACTTTGCAGGGTCAGTCTGTCACTTTAATCCACTAGCATATTTGTTAAGCCCCCTCCTCAGTACCTGTCCTACTGCTGTGCATATGAAGATGCTGCATAATGGATAAGTGCTATGGATGAAGTTGTTTTAGAATGATAGTTTATAGATGGTTTGGAAAGCAAGGAGAATTTTTGAAGTGATAAACAGCAAGGAATCATTGCATGTTCTTCAGTAGGAAAACGAAGCAATGAGACTTACCTTTTGAGGGGCTGTAAAAGTCAATTAATTAATGGTTATAACCTTGAGGCAGGAAAGCAGAAAGCTGTTGCAATAAACCAGGTATGAGGCTGTGGGGAAGTGGACTAAAGAAGAAGAAGCAGTAAGAAATTAAAAGGTGTAAACCAAAAAGTAAGTCTTAGGGAGACAAAGCTCCTTACTGAACCTTCATGGAATGACACTTTTCTTGAGTGAGGCACAATGACATAATATTTAATACCTTGATCTTCAAAGTCAAACAAACCTTATTTCAAATCCCAGCCCTTCCACTGAACTACCTGTATGACCTCGAGCATGTTACTTACCTTCTTGAGTCTTATCCATTTATTTAACAAGTATTTTCCTTACTTCTTCCAACTTGGTATGTGCCAGCTACTGTGCTGGGTCTTGAGGAGACACTGGTGAGCAGAGTCAATGCAATCACAATCCTCATTAACTCTATGGAACAAATAGGATAAACAGTCATTCAGTGTCACCTACCATGTTAGTACCAGGTGACTCAGTGGTAAAGAATCCGCCTGCAATACAAGAGAAGTGGGTTTGACCCCTGGGTTGGGAAGACCCCCTGGAAGAGGAAATGGCAACCCACTCCAGGATTCTTGCCTGGAGAATCCCATGGACAGAGGAGCCTGGTGGGCTACAGTCTGTGGGGTTGCAAAGAGTCAGACATGGCTGAACAACTGAGCATGGGCATGCACAAATTTTACTATTGGAAATGAAGAAAACGTTTCAGATGATTCTCTTTGTCATGTCTCTGAGATTTGATTGCATCTGTATTTCAGGTAAAGTTACCGATTTTGGTTTTGAAATTTTTTTTCCTCAGTCTGTGTTTTAATGCTTGTCACTGTCTCTAATTTAGATCTGATCCAGTACATAAATGGAACAAATATGAGTGTTGTTCATCTGGCTGACATTCTTTCTGAGAAAACTGGTAGCAGCAGCTGGGTGGTGGTGTTCAAAGCCCTGGTTACTGTCCATCACCTCATGGTGTATGGAAATGAGGTGAGCATGGTGTATATTCCTTCCTTTTAGTACAAAGGACTGTCGGGACACAACTGCTGAAAATGCTCAGTGTGTTAGGGGCTTACTACATTTTGCTTCCATTCATGACAAGTGGGGAAAGTACATAGAAGTAGATATTAAAACACCAATTTTTCCATTTTTACTTATGAATTTCTCCTTGCAATCAGTATTTAATAAAGTATACCATTTTGCTAGTAGAGGAAGTATACCATGGAATGATATTTAGAGTCCAATATAATTTCTATAAATGTTTAAAATTCAAACAATATTTGTCCATGTAACAGGTATATATATGAAACTATAAATAAAATAGGATGCAAAGATAACACATGAAAATTTTGATAATGTTTCCTTCTAGGTAGGAGAAGTAAATTGAACTTGAGGATGGGACAAAGGACACTATTAACTTGATCTGTAAGGCTTTATGCCTCTTATTTTAAAAATAGAGTTGAAGGGAATTTCCTGGTGGTCCAGTCGTTAAGAATCTGCCTTGCAATGTAGGGGATGAGAGTTCGATCCCCAGCTGGGAAACTAAGATCCCACATGCCACAGGCCAACTGAGCCTGTGCCACAGCTAGAGATTCGGTGCGCCACAACAAAAGATCCCGTGTAACAAAATGAAGATCCATTGTGCTGCAACTAAAACCTAACTCAGCCAAATAAATAAATGATAAATTCCTGCCAAAAAATAGAACTGAAGGAGATATGTGCAAAAGTTAGCAGTTGTCATTTCTGGGCATTGGGGTCCAGAGATGTACCACAGTATTCTTTTTATTTTTCCATTAATTGAATTGTTAAATAATTTAACATGAATGATTAAAATAATTAATCCTATAATTGCCACTGACCCTTGAATACCCCAGGTTTGAGCTGCACAGGTCCTCTTGTATGTGGCTTTTTTCCATTGTAAATACTACAGCACTACGATATTCATTCTTGGTTGATTCCACAGGCATGGATGGAATCACAGTTACAGTGGTATGGCATCTACAGATAGCTGACTGTAAATTATATGTGGGTTTTATTCCCTGGTGGCTCAGCTGGTAAAGAATCCACCTGCAATGTGGGAGACCTGGGTTTGATCCCTGGATTGGGAAGATCCCCTGGAAAAGGGAAAGGCTACCCACTCCAGTATTCTGGCCTGGAGAATTCCATGCACTGTATATAGTCGATGGGGTTGCAAAGAGTTGGATATGACTGGGTGACTTTCACTTTATATACTATGAATTATATGGGAATTTTCGACTGCATGGTGGGTCAGTGTCCCTAATTCCTGAGATGTTACTGATAGAAAGACGTGGGTGAAAAGTGTGTATTCACATTAGCTTTAATGTTTAACCCCTTGTTTATTTGGTGGGTATGTCAACAGACTTGGCAGCACTACAGATCCTTATGTTGGCTATCCCAGGGTGTGATGGTGCTCACCTTAATCAATGCCCCTGAAAGAGATAGAAGATACGTGCGATAGAATTATGTTAAGTATGTATCCACAAAGACAAAATCACGAATGAACTCTATTTGTGAACTGAAACTAATTTTGAGAATTTGGCACACTTGTTTGACAGCGTTTTATCCAGCATCTTGCATCGAGAAGTTCTTTGTTCACTTTACACAACTTTCTGGATACAAGTGTCGTAGAAGGTAAGATGATTCTTTGATGGAAATATTTCTTTGTGGCAAGGAGGGAAATGTTCTGGAAACCATGCCTAGTTTATAAAAATGGTTCTGAATGATGAAGGGTGTGATGTGGTGTACGTTTTATGATGGAAAGTAATTTCTAAATTCATTGACACAACACATATGCAGGTATTTACTCAGTGAGGCTTTCCTGCCTCAGCCTCCCAAAAATCATGGTCCCTTTATCCCTTCTCTGCTTGAGTTTTATTCTTTCCACTTCTCAGCAACTAAACATCTCTGTATTTTTCTTTTCTTTTGCTTGTCTATCAATCACCATTGGAGTATAAGATCCATGTAGGCAGATTTTTTCTTTTCTTTTTTTTTTTTTTGGCGGGGGGAGGTCTCTGTTGTTCACTACTGAACCTACAGCATCATAGTGAACACTGAATAATTGTTGAATGAATAAGTAAATTGAATAAATGAATCAAGGCCCATAGTGAGCAGCTGAGTTTCAGTCATGGCCTTTCTCTTTACATTTTGTCTATGAAGTAGGGGCAAGGTCGTTTGTTGAATGAAAGGAAGACCAGAGCAATGGTAACAAGGGGATAGCGGGTGTCAGGAAAATGCTAAGGATTTATAATAGTGTCTATGAAAATGTGAAAAGAACTAATAAAGTTCAGTTATTTCTCCGGTTCAGAAATGTCACCATCAATACCACATCCAAAGGTGATATCAACACTTTGAGGAAGGGCTGGTGCACTGGGATGACCCTGAGGGATGGCATGGGGAGTGAGGTGGGAGGGAGGGTCAGGATGGGGAACACATGTACACCCATGGCTGATTCATGTGAATGTATGACAAAAACCACCACAATATTGTGAAGTAATTAGCCTTCAATTAAAAATAAATAAATAAACATAAATTCATTTAAAAAATAATCTTTAACAGAAAGTTTTAGGAATACTGTACTTGATGAGTAATAAAAGCCATTCTAGTGTTTTATGCGTCAAAGATACTGTTGAGGGGTATGTGTGAATGTGGAATGATAAATCTTTGCATTTGATGACATATGTTGTAAATGGTTAACATTGGTTAAACTGGAAATAATAAAAGGTATTTCATTTTTAGGCTATGCTATGTCAGCTTTCATCAGACGATATAGCAAGTACTTGAATGAAAAGTCACTCGCGTATAGACTGATGGAGTCAGACATCACCAAAATCAAGAGAGGGTAGGTAAATATTGTTAGTTTTTAAGCAAGAAGTACTGCAGTACATATCTATTCTGATATGTAGTTTGGCAAAAATGCAGCTGTTTTTCAAGATGCCAATGTCACTGTGCTTCTCAAACTCTTAATTAGCATTGATGTTATGAACTTTTTTTATCTTTTATAGGACAGACGGTGTGATGAGAACTATGAACACTAAGAAACTGCTGAACACTCTTCCAGTTATTCAAATTCAGTTTGATGCTCTTCTGAATTTTAATGTAAGAGCTTTATAAATCCTTTTTTAAGAAAATATTGTTAAGCAGCATTGTTTGACTGTAGGTGGAAGAGGGAAAAAACCATGGTGGTAATTGATTCCTCTTTAATTTCCAGGCAAATGCTGATGAACTAACTAATGGTATAATACATGCTGCTTTCATGCTCCTCTTTAAGGATTCTCTTCGCCTCTTTGTAGCCTATAATGAGGGGATCCTTAATCTGCTAGGTAAGCTAAAGAATAGACATGACTTTTTAAAAACTAAACTGGCAAAAATTCTTTATTTGTAAAAACCTTTTATATCTACATTTAGATTCATCTGTGTTTTAGGTTCAAAATAGAAGATCCTTACAAGGTCATATATATTTACATAACTAGACATCATATTGCTTTTTTTGTTAAAAATAATTAATCACCCACAGAACTTTTCAATTTGTATATAAGTGCTAACTGATACTTCTGGGAAATTTATTGGGAAATTAACATGGATTGCCATATTTATTCATTACACAGTAAGTCCCACTCAACTAATGTTAAATAGTACAATTCTAACTTTCCTAAGATACAGCCTACAAATTATTGTTTTGATCATATACAAGCAAATGTTTCTTAGGCTTTTTAAGAAACTTCAGTCATCATTTAGCCCTAACCAGTTTCATTGTTGACAATTTGAGATATTTCTTACATTTAGGAAGTGCCTGGTACATTTGTTGAGTTATAAAGGGTAGGAAATAACAGCCTCTCTGTCAGAGACCATCAGAACTTGATGTTAATCAAAAAGATTCCAGGCTAGAATTTGTAGAAATTAAACAAAACTATCTAAATTATATGTGTATGCTATTAAATGCCATATATATTACCAGCACCAGTGTTCAGCATGCAGTAGTTCCTGTATAAAAAATCTGTTGTTTATACTTAGATGTGCAGTGTTGTTTGATAAAGCAAAACATTATTGGATTAAAACTATAATTGTTTTCAAGAAGTTAAAATAATATCCAGAATTAACATATAATCATCAGAAAGGAATTAAACTTGGGATTGCTAAAATACTGGCTACTTTGTCATTTTTTTCTATTTTTAGATAAATATTTTGACATGGGAAAGAAGCAATGCAGGGAAAGTTTGGATGTTTACATCAAGTTCCTCGAAAGAATGACCAAATTGGCACAGTTCCTTAAAGTTGCAGAGGTACAGAAATCTATTTCTAGCCACAGCTTTTGTGCTATTTTCTGTATTAGTTTAGTATCCTGTACAACTATACCTCCACCCCACAATCACTGCCACATAAACAGAAATGGGTAGTTTTAACTATTTTGTAAACAGTACAACTAAAAACTAGGAATAGGTACTTCAAATGTACCCTCCAGTGCACTTGTGATCAAAAACAATCTTACAATGATTTCTGTTTGTGACTTGAGGATAATTTATACCAAGCTTACCTTCCTACCAGAAACAGCTCTAAAACCAGTGAGATAAGGAAACATATGAGGTGGGCCACAGGTTTGCCCTAGTAGCTAATTCTGAGTGTTTGAAAAGTTAGAACACATTTGTATGATATCCAAAATGAAGCCAAGCTCTTCACAAAACAACAAAGACTCAAAATCTGACAGGTCTTTTTAAATTTTACCCTAAGAGCAAATATAAGTTTATGCTTAAGTGTGCAAGGAATTCTTTTGTGGTTGTTGCTCAGTCGCTAAGTTTTGTCCAATTGTTTGCGACCCTGTGGACTGTAGCCCACCAGGCTCCTCTGTCCAGAGGATTTCCCAGGCAAGAAAACTGGAGTGGGTCGCCATTTCCTCCTCCAGGGGATCTTCCTGACCCAAGTATCAAACCTGCGTCTCCTTCATTGGCAGGTGGATTCTTTACTGCTAAGCCACCTGGGAAGCCCCACAAGACATACTTTAGCCTGCCATTTTTCTTGATCTGGGTGTGTACCAGTCCAGCAAGGCACTCTTGCTCTTGGAGTCCTTTCTCTTTAGTGTACAAATTGGTCTCACACTTACTTTTCTTTGTTAACAATCCTTGCTGTAATGTTTGCTCCCCACCCTCCCCTTTTTTTTTCTATTTTCAGCAAGCTGGAATTGACCAGAATGACATTCCATATCTTTCTCAGGTCAGTACATCTCTTGTCTGTCTTTAAGTGGCTTTTTGTCTTTGGGCTGTGTTTATCACCTGAGATGCCATCATTTTCTGTATGGTTACATGTGTATTTTCATTTCCCTGAGAGTAACATTTATATTTCTACTTATATATACATAGACTTGTGTCTTTGGAACAGGTCTGTGAGCTGTAGGTCTTACAAAAGAGGTCGTTCCCCGCTGAGTGCTAAATGGTGACTTATAGTGTAACAACTCCAACATGCTTTTTCAGTGGACAGAACTGATTGGTGAAAATAGCAAGGTATTCTTTACATCTGTGTCTCTTTTGCTGTCTCGCATATAGGGTCATCGTTACCATCTATCTAAATTCCATATATATACATTAATATACTGTATTGGTGTTTTTCTTTCTGACTTACTTTGCTCTGTATAATGTAAAGAACAGACTGTTCAACTCTGTGGGAGAAGACGAGGGTGGGATGATTTGAGAGAATAGCATTGAAACATGTATATTATCATATATGAAATAGATCGCCAGTCCAAGTTCGATGCATGAGGCAAGGTGCTCAGGGCTGTTGCACTGGGATGACCCTGAGGGATGGGATGGGGAGGGAGGTGGGAGGGAGGGTTAGGATGGGGAACCTATGTACACCCATGGCTGATTCATGTGAATGTAGGGCAAAAACCACCACAAAATGGTAAAGTAATTAGCCTCCAATTAAAATAAAAAAATAATAATAAAAAAAAAAGAAAATATCAAGGTATTGCAAACAGTGAGTTTAAACTTGAGGCTGCGTTATCTGCCTTTCAAGTGTGTCACCTCAAGCAACTCATTTGCATTCTCTATGCCTCCTTTATGCAAATGCAGAATGAGGGTGATGCTATTGTCTGCCTTACAGCAGAGTTGTGAGCATCAGATGAGCTCAGGCTTTTTCCTTCCCCCAAAGTCTCTCGTCAGGAATCCCTCAGATGGCAGGCGGTGCAGGTGAGGATGAAATGCGGGTCTGGCAGTCTGCTCATGCAGCCCGTGGGTGCCCTGTGGACCTGCCTGCTCTCCATCCCACGTGTATTGTAGGGCTCGAGCAGCAGGAGTTGCAGGCCCAGCCTACTGACCCGCTCTGGGACCCAGACTAACACAGCAAGCTACTTTAGGTCATTTGGAATATGAGCCAAAGCAGTCTTTCCTGGTCTCCAGATCTCCAAGAGACCTCCCAGTACTCATGTTTCCTTTTTCATGGTGAGACGTGTGAGATAACACTTTATCTTCTATTTTGAATGGGATTTCCTGGTAGACCCCTGGCCGCTGATGCTCTAAAAATTTTACTGCTATGGAAGCCTCCTGAATCTTTGTAGGGTTGACCTCCCATCCCCTGGAGTGCATATCACTTTCCAAGGTCCCCTTTCTGCTCATCTGGTCCATTTAGCATGACATCATGAATGGAAGTAGATCAGTGCAATATTCTGAGGGGTAACCAAAGGGTCTAAACTTCTTCTGACCATATTCTGACCAACATATGGGTTGAGAGAGTTAACACAGCCTGAACAGGATCATAAATGTATAGCATTGTCCATTTCATCTGCCCACAAACTCTTACTGATTCATACTTTAGATGGCAATGGAAAGCACAGCACTCACCAGACTGTTAGCCACATACCATGTTCCTGAGACTACATTAACCTACATCTACTGAAGAGCTATGACAAACCTAGATAATATATTAAAAAGCAGAGACATCACTTTTCCGGCAAAGGTCTTTAGAGTCAAAGGTTTGGTTTTTCCAGTAGCCATGTATGGATGTTAGAGCTGGATTATAAAGAAGGCTAAGCACTGAAGAAGTGATACTTTTGAACTGTGGTGTTGGAGAAGACTCTTGAGAGTCCCTTGGACTGCAAGGAGATCCAACCAGTCAATCCTAAAGGAGATTAGTCCTGGGTGTTCATTAGGGGAACTGATGTTGAAGGTGAAACTCCAATCCTTTGGCCACCTGATGCGAAGAGCTGACTCATTAGAAAAGACCCTGATGCTGGGAAAGTTTGAAGGCAGGAGGAGAAGGGGATGACAGAAGATGAGATGGTTGGATGGCATCACCGACTCAATGGACCTGAGTTTGGGTAAACTCTGGGAGTTGGTGATGGACAGGGAGGCCTGGCGTGCTGCGTTTCATGGGGTCACAAAGAGTCAGACACTACTGAGCAATTGAACAACAGCAACAAAAACCAAAGAAACTATAGTGGCTGCAACTGGGTTACTACTTGATTGATTATGCTGCGGCTTGTCATTCTTCAGGGCCTGACTGGTTTGGGGGCCATACTGGTGAGTTATATGGAGATAAAGTAGGGACCATCACCCCTGCATCCTTTTTACTTTTAAGATTGGCACGGATTTCTGCAATCCTCCTAGGAGGTGATCTTGTTTATTTTTACTGTTTTTAACTGGAATGTAGGTAGAGGAGCATGTCCCCAGCTGGCAATGCTGTGACTTAACTGTAGTTAGAGGCCTAGAGGCCAGGAAGGGGGTGAGGACATATCCTGATGAGGCATTCAACTTGGGGGGGTAGAACTCTCCATAGCATCTCCAGCAAGGGAGGAGGAGAAAGCTTCTTCAAGTTCAGAGCCTTCTGGGGAATCTGGGGACTCAGAACTTCCATGGCTATCCCCCAGGTCTCCCCATCCCATAAGTCAGGTCCTTAACTCTAGCACAACCTGCTGCCTGACTCTGGTGTTGCAGAGCTGCCTTGGTTGAGACTGGAGGAATGGGAGGTGGTCAGGCATGTATGGGGGGAAGCTTGTGAAGAAAAAACCCAATGGACCTTGGGAGGACAGGATCATTGCAGCTGCAAAGAAATGTTGAGTTTGGTGTCAGGAGAAGGAGGGAGTGTCTATCTGATGACTTCTCAAAAACCTTTGAGGGAAACATACGTGTCTTCACAAGCATTCCTTCATGTGTGGAGAGGTACCAAAGTGACCTATTTTCTGCACAGACATTGAACCCCATCAAATGGTCCACAATGGGAACCACTGTTGGATGCTATAAGGCACAGCTTCTGGAATGAGAATTCCACTAACCAGACAGAGAGACAATGAGAATGTCTGCCTTAGTAGAGGAGAAGATGGGATTTCATTGCCCAGAGTCACTATAATTAGTGATATCTCCCCAGATATCATCCTCTGACTTTCTCTGCCTTGACCTCCCTTCCTTGAGGGTGGTGGCAAAGGTGGGAATGGTTCCCCTGCTGAGAATTTCGAAGCCCAACATGGTGACACAGACCAGCTTCAGTTGAATCGGCCCATCATGGCAGCAGACAAGCTTCAGTTGAACTGGGCTTTGGCGTCTTGGCCTTGGCCCCCTTCAGTGCTCAGTGCCTGCGGCCGGAGCTTTGGAGGAGGGGCCCATCTGGACAAGACAGACCCCGGTTAGAGATCCTTTCTTCCCATGAGACCCTCCTCTGTCCTCCTTACCTCCACTCTTCCTGGTTCCTAGGATCCCCAGGACCCCTGAATCAGAAACCAAAATCGATGGCTGGGGGAGAGACCACAGAAGTCAGGCGAGGCACTTTGATGTTCAAGTATCACGCAGGTCTCCACTCCTTGCCCCGTGAATCAGCTGCTTTTACTGCAAGGGCTTCCTTATCAGCACACTGGCTTGGGGCCCTCAGCCAGTGCAGAGAGTCATCTGTCCCAGCCTTGGGCTGGCTGAGCTGCTCACTGGGCATGTGCTTTCTGGGGCATTCTGGAAAGCCCGGGATGGACTGAGACGAAGGCTCTCTGGGATGGGAGGGAGGCGGGGAGTCACTTGATCTTTTAATTCAATGGATCACATTTGAAAAGAGCCAGAAGAATGGTCCCCTGGCTCCTCTGATGACATATTGATTCAAAGTTCAAGATGAGGTCTTCCTTCCTTCCTCCTCTTTGCCCCCTCGGTCAGCCCCCTTGAGAAAGGTCCATGCATCCTTGGGAGGAGCGTTTGCAGTCAATCTTGATGTTCGACCCCTGCAAGGCTGCGGAGGTCTTCCTCTGCACCTCTGCATCACTTGGCTAGTTTCTCTCATGCTTCCGACAATCTTGACTTTACGTGGAGGAAGGGAAATGTTAAGTGCACGCTCCCCATGTTCAGACTCAGCTAAACCCTTCGTTTTCTGAAGAGGCGTCTACCTCACTTCCTTGGCTGATCCTTCCTCCTCGGTCTCAACCCCGTCTCTGGCTCATGGAGCATCCTTCCATGAGTGGCTGTCCGTTGTGTCTGTCTGGGTCTACCCCTTTTCTTGCCACCCTTCCCCACTCTTTCATTCGTGTTGGGTTCAACTCCCCTAAAACTCACGCATTGGCTGCACTGCTTGCAATTCATTTTTCACCCAAGCACTTCAAACCTGGGCTGCACCCCTCAGCAGAGTTCCAGGAGCCCAAACTCAGGGGGACCTACCGGATGGCATGGCCATGGTTTTGGTGGGCAGAGGGCTACTGGGTGCTTCCAGAAGAGCTCGGAGAGCCTCCCGCCTACCCTTTTGCTGGAATCGTTGGAAAGCAAATTGGATGAAAAAAGAATGTTTCCAACCCACATTGTGCAGGGAAAGGCAACTTCTCTCTGTTTATAATTTTGTCATGTGTTTGTTGAATGACTGAGTGACTGATCCAGAAATTCTTTGTGCCTTTGCTGTACATGTGTGTTTGCCCTGCTGATGTTGGCAGTCCCCTCATCATTTTGGGTCCCTCTCCCTCTTTTTTTCCCATCTTGTATGTTTGAACATTTGAAGCTCACCCTGGACTCCAGACCTCCTAGTTTCCCTGCTGCTCAGGGGCCTGTGGCCTCTGGCTAGGGACATACTCGCCAATTCCTTTGTGCTGAGAGTGCCCACGTGTTTAAGAGGCGTCTGTGGGGAAGTCTTCTCCTTGTCCCCATACTTGGTGTGATGGGAAATTCCTCTGAACAGATTTCTGCTTTGCTGCATCATCCCAGCAGCCCATGAGTGATACCCAGCCTCCTCTGAGTCTTCTCAGACTCATGTGTTTGCTGCTTTGCTTTTCTTTTAAAAAAATTTTTTTAATTTAATTGGAGGATAAGTGTTGCCCTTCTTGATAACTTTTGTGCCATTATCCCTGTTGCTCTCAGAATGGTCCCTTAGCCCTGCCACACCTCTGTGAACATTTCCTTCGTTAAACCCTTTTCCAGCTGCTAGTTCAGCCGCATTGGGGTTGGTCTCTGCCACCTTAAGCTCAAGAACTAGCTTCAGCTCACTTCTCCGCTGCTCTACGTCCATGTACTTTGCCCCCTGCTGATTGCTTTATGCAATGCAACCAGGATGCTGGTCTGAGAACTTTCACAATACAGATCTAATCATTTCATTCCTCACTTCAAAGCCATCCAGTAGTCATCCAGTATTCTCAAGGTGTCTAGGTTTGTCATAGCTTTCCTGCTAGAAAAATCGTCTTCTAATTTCATGACTGCAGTCACCATCTGCAGTGATTTTCAGTTCAGTTCAGTTGTTCAAAGAGGCGTGTCTGACTCTTTACAACCCCATGGACTGCAGCATGCCAGGCTTCCCGGTCCATCACCAACTCCCAGAGTTTACTGAAACTCATGTTCATCGAGTCAGTGATGCCATCCAACCATCTCATCCTCTGTTGTCCCCTTCTCCTCCCACCTTCAATCTTTCCCAGAATCAGTCTTTTCAAATGAGTCAGTTCTTCGCATCAGGTGGCCAAAGTATTAGAGCTTCAGCTTTAGCATCAGTCCTGCCAATGTATATTCAGGACTGATTTCCTTTAGGATTGACTGGTTGGATCTCCTTGCAGTCCAAGGGACTCTCAACTGTCTTCTCCAACAGCACAGTTCAAAAGCATCAGTTCTTTGGTGCTCAGCTTTCTTTATAGTCCAACTCTCACATCCATACATGACTACTGGAAAAACCATAGCCTTGACTAGACGGACCTTTGTTGGCAAAGTAATGTTTCTGCTTTTGAATATGCTGTCTAGGTTACTCATAGCTTTTCTTCCAAGGAGCAAGTGTGTTTGAATTTCATGGCTACAGTCACCATCTGCAGTGATTTTGGAGCCCCCCCCAAATAAAGTCTCTCACTGTTTCCACTGTTTCCCCATCTATTTGCCATGAAGTGATGGGACCAGATGCCATGATCTTTGTTTTCTGAATGTTGAGTGTTAAGACAGCTTTTTCACTCTCCTCTTTCACTTTCATCAAGAGGCTCTTTAGTTCTCTTCACTTTCTGCCATAAGGGTGGTGTCATCTGCATATCTGAGGTTATTGATATTTCTCCCGGCAATCTTGATTCCAGCTTGTGCTTCATCCAGCCCAGCCTTTCGCACGATGTACTCTGAATATATTAAATAAGCAGGGTGACAATATACAGCCTTGATGTACTCCTTTCCCACTTTGGAGCCAGTCCATTGTTCCATGTCTGGTTCTAACTGTTACTTCTTGACCTGCATGCAGGTTTCTCAGGAGGCAGGTCAGATGGTCTAGTATTCTCATCTCTTGAAGAATTTTTCACAGTTTGTTGATATCCACACAGTCAGAGGCTTTGGTGTAGTCAATAAAGCAGATGTAGATGTTTCTCTGGAACTTTCTTGCTTTTTCGATGATCCAGCGGATGTTGGCAATTTGATCTCTGGTTCCTCTGTCTTTTCAAACTCCAGCTTGAACATCTGGAATTTGGGCAGTGATTTTAGAGCCCAAGCATAGGAAGTCTGTCACTGCTTCTGCTTTTTCCCCTTCTATTTGCCATGAAGTGATGGGGCTGGGTGCCATGATCTTAATTATTTTAATATTTAGTTTTAAACCTAGACAGTGTGTTAAAAACCAAGGACATCACTTTGCTGACAAAGGTCCAAATAGTCAAGGCTGTGGTCTTTCCAGTAATCATGTACAGTTGTGAGAACTGGACCTTAAAGAAGGCAGAGCGCTGAAGAATTGATGCTTTTGAACTGTGATGCTAGAGAAGACTCTTGAGAGTCTCTTGGACTGCAGGGAGATCAAACCAGTAAATCTTAAAGGAAATCAACCCTGAATACTCTTTGGAAGGACTGATACTGAAGCTGAAGCTCCAAACTTTGGCTGCCTGATGCAAATAGCTGGATCATTGGAAAAGACCCAGATGCTGGGAAAGATTGAGAACAGGCAGAGAAGAGGGCGACAGAGGATGAGATGGCTGGATGGCATCACTGATACAATGGACATGAACTTGGGAAAACTCTGGGAGATGGTGAGTGACAAGGAAGACTGGCATGCTGCAGTCCATCGGGTCTCCAAGAGTTGGACCTGACTTGGCGACTGAAAAACAACAATTTTCAGGTTAATGTCCAAATGCCACAACGTTGACATGAGTTTAAGGTCTTGCACCATTGAAAACCCTCCCAGTTTCATCTCCTCCACGCTCCCCTTGGCTCTCCCTGCCCCGGCAACATAGTTCACCTTTACTTGTGGTCTGTGCCATATGCCCCCCTGTCATCCTCATTCATTTCATACCATCCTACTTTTCTCCCTCAGCTCTCATATCAGCTGTTATGTTGTTCAGCTTGCTTGTCTCTCATCCCTCACTTGATCAGATTCACCTAAACACCGATTATCATGTACCTCTCCTTCATAGTACTTTTCACAGCTTTCATTTGACATTTATTCGTTTGGTTATTTGTTATCTCTCCTCTCCCACACCCCAGGTCATGAGGCCTGCTGTATTCTTTGTGCCTGGTGGTTTCTAGTAGTTTATTAACAAACTCCTCCTGAGGAGTGAGTGATTGGATCAGGGGAGACATACTGGGACACACAGAACCCTGGTTGGGAATTGACCTTATGTAAGAAACACACTTCTCCCATCTTTAATTGGAGTGGAAAATGAAAGGATGCATCCACATTCATTTGGCAAATACCAATTAAGCAGTTATTATATGCCAAACACCAAGATTCATCAATGAACAGACAAAATTGCTGTCTTTTTCAGTTCAGTTCAGTTCAGTCACTCAGTCGTGTCCAACTCTTTGTGACTCCGTGGACTGCAGCATGCCAGTCCATCCCTGTCCATCACCATCTCCCAGAGTTTACCCAAACTCATGTCCGTTGAGTCGGTGATGCCATCCAACCATCTCATCCTCTGTCACCCCCTTCTCCTCCCACCTTCAATCTTTCCCAGCATCAGGGTCTTTTCCAATGAGTCATCTCTTCACATCAGGTGGCCAAAGTATTGGAGTTTCAGCTTCAACATCAGTCCCTTAGAGTTTTATATTTTACTGCAAGGAGACAGGCAATAAACATACACAGAATGAAACCTATAATTTCAAGGATGATCATTGCCATGAAGAAAAAAAAAGGTGGTGATGGTAAAGAGATTGTTGGTAGGTACTGTTTTCTCTAGGACACCCAAGGAAATCCTGGTTGAGGAGGTGACATTCCAGGGGAGACCAGAGACCATGAATGAGCTTCTCTGTTCCCTGCTGTGTTTCTTTCTCTGTCTCTCTGTTTTCTTCTCTCCTCCTCTCCCTCTTCCCCACTAGGCTTAATGTTTTACTGAAATTTATCTAATAATCTAGTGACTCATGAAAGAGCCATAAGTAATGAATAATTTCAAGCCCAGTGTCGTTTCCAAAGGAGACAGATATTTTAGCAGCTGTTTGATCATCTTAAGGGACTTTTGTTGTTTCTTTAAAAAGGTATGTAAAAGCATAGTCTGAAAATCTGATTTCATACCAAGATGCTACTTTTAAGAATGAATTTACTTGTAGCAATGATTTCACTTTAATCATTTGCTGGACAGGTGTCCTAATTGTTTTTCAGAAACTTTTCATGATATCAGAGAGTCTGAATTTGCTAATAACTATCAAAAAACAACTTTTTCCTAATTATCTTTAGGCACCCTACAGTTTACTTGAAGCACTAAAACAGCATTTGGCTTCTCTGGAGGACAAACATGACATTCTACCTCCTTATGGGTAAGTTGATAAATTTCGTAATATAGATTAATTTTGTTTTCATCTAAATAATTTGTCTTAGTTTAGCAACATCTGATTGACTAAAGAAATTTTGGGCTTTAAATATGGTGAAATAGTATATAGCCATTTTTTAATGATAATATGGAATAGAGGTTTTCAATCTTTTGTGGGATTCCATACTCTTCACAGAGTTGTCGGCCTCCCAGAGGAACATCTTTTGTTATACTGAATGATTCTGAAAGTCATAAGTTGGCCCTAGAAGAACCTCTCTTTGAAGAATTTGATTTATTCCCTTAGGGACTCTGCTAGGGAGAATTAACTATTGTGGATGATTATTTAATGGTATGGCAAACTGTTTATCCACAAACATACATGTACTCTTCTACATACATACAAATTAAATAATATAAACTTTGAGGTGCATCACTTCAAAATATTCATGTTAGCTATTTCTGAGTAGAATAATCATGGTTGATTTCAGCTTCCTGTTTTGTCCTTTTCAGTATTGTTCAAAGATTTCTATCAGGGTCATGTATTATTCATTCAGTCTACTTTTTAAGGTTATGTTAATTATATTTGATTTATACTATCAACCTCTACTAGACAAGTCTGTTGACTATTAATTATCTCTTTATCATAGGTAGGTATGTAGTTAGTATATAATAGAATGGATAGATAAATAAATGAAAGAAATGCAGGCTCAGCCAGGTAGGATATTTGTATCTCTCTTGATTGCCTAGCATGACTCATCTTTCCTGTGATCTCTTTAGCATGCAGCGTGCATTGATTCCCTCCATACCAAACGGTCCAGTTGTGAGAACCTCAGCAAGCAAAGTCAGGTTTTCAGGTGATATGACTCTGTTCTATGATTATGACAGTGATAATTGAGGGCAGGATTAGAATCTTTAATTCTTTAATTTCCTAACCACTCACTATATGTGCCGCCTCTTCCTAAAGCAATCTTTGACCTAGCAACTTCATTTCTAGGAAGTTATCCCATATATATTCATAGTTGTGAAATGTCATATGAACAAGGATATACCTTACAACATTGTAATAACAAAATGACCCTCTATAAGGGGCACTGGAATGGAATGACCTCCAACATGTATTGTAAAATACATGTATTTTCTATTGTTGAATAGAAAATGAGCAAGGTGGGAAACAGTGTATAGTATGCTATTGCTTATTCTTTTTAAAAACAAAAAAGAAAGCATATATATTTCTTTAATTTCTTAGAGAATATTTCTGGAAGGATATCTGAGAAATGAATAAAATGGAAAGGGATGGGTGAGCGAGTCTTCACTGTATCCATTTTTGTAATTTCTGAATTTTGTACCTTCAAATATTACTTAGAAGATAAGTGTTAAAAAGTAAACACATAATACATACATAAATCAAGTGTGATGTCTGTACGTGGAGCAAGTCTTGCTTACCAGGGAAGTCCAAAGGTTAGTTAGCCTTATACTCAGTGAGTATACAAGATACAACTCAGACCAGCTTGCAGGAGCCCAACTGCTATTGTCTCAGGAAATCTGGAAGCTAGTTGATGACACAGTGGTAACTTGAAATTGGCTGTGATGTAAGCATTTATACCACAGAAATAAATGGACGGATGCGACAAAACAGGCCTTTTCCTAGATAGCTGGTTGTTGTACATTTACTGGTACATGACTGCACATAATCAGCCATATACTGTTTTTTTTAATGGCTGATTATATTTCAGTGATATTACTTGGCCCTCTATGCTAGACAAAAATTCCTGTAGTAATGAGGTATACTCTCATGGGGTTTATATGTATTAAAATTTGCTTGCTCTTAATTTAACTTGAAGACTTAAACTGTCTATTTTAAATGATGTTTTTTAATTTTTCTTTTGTATATATTTTCTCAATGGACACACTTTCTGCATTTCCAATGGGTGACTTTGACCAAAACTATGATGAACGTAAGTCCTTTGAGTAACACTAAATGTATGGTAAACATTTGCTTCATTTCCAAAAGAAGGACTTTTTCTGAGGCCCTATGGTTTTGGGATCATTAGTGCTTTTAAGAAGGTTAAACATAAAACAGTTATTCACTCAGTCGTGACTGACTCTTTGCGACCCCATGGACTGCAGCATGCCAGGCCTCCCTGTCCATCAACTCCCAGAGCTTGCTCAAACTCATGTCTATTGAGTTGGTGATGCCATCCAGCTATCTCATCCTCTGTTATCCCCTTCTCCTCCCATCTTCAATCTTTCCCAGCATCAGGGTCTTTTCAAATGTGTCAGTTCTTCGCATCAGGTGGCCAAAGTATTGGAGCGAGCTTCAGCTTCAGTATCAGTGCTTCCAATGAATATTCAGGACTGATTTCCTTCAGGATGGACTGGTTTGGTCTCCTTGCAGTCCAAGAGACTCTCAAGAGTCTTCTCCAACACCACATTTCAAAAGCATCAATTCTTTGGCGCTCAGCTTTCTTTATAGTCCAACTCTCACATCCATACATGACCACTGGAAAAACCATAGCTTTGACTAGATGGACCTTTGTCTGCAAAGTAATGTCTCTGCCTGAGTCCCAACAGCCCAAAACTGGCTTCTGGTGATCTCTGCCCATGCTGTCATGAGCACTTAGCTGCTGCTAAGTCACTTCAGTCGTGTCTGACTCTGTTTGACCCCATAGATGGCAGCCCACCAGGCTCCTCCGTCCCTGGGATTCTCCAGGCAAGAACACTGGAGTAGATTGCCATTTCTTTCTCCAATGCATGAAAGTGAAAAGTGAAAGGGAAGTTGCTCAGTCGTTTCTGACTCTTTGCGACCCCATGGACTGCAGCCCACCAGGCTCCTCCATCCATGGGGTTTTCCAGGCAAGAGTACTGGAGTGGGGTGCCATCACCTTCTCTGTGAGCACTTAGTTTTGGCTGCCTAATGCTCGTTTCTTGAGCCAGTTGTATCAAAAACTGTGTGGCCAGCTGAAACTACTTTTTCTCTTCAGTCACTGTGAAATAAAAATACTGGCCATGGAACCAGAGTACTTGACTTTAATTTTCACTCTGTCATTCATGGACTATGTGACTTAACTGCTCTGTGACTCAGCGTCCTTATCCTCAGAAGGTTCCTGTCAAGATAAAAGAGTCAATATAAATGTAGAATGCTTAGAACAGGACCTGGCCCATGTGTTACTTAGAAGTATATATTTAAAAGTTCGTGTATATGAGACCCTTCTAATTACCTTTTTTGTAGTTATTGAAGTATAGCTTACTTGCACTATGTCAGAGCACCTTCTCTATATTTTAATACTTCGGAAATTTGTTGATACTTGCCTCATGGACAAGTATATAACCATGATTTTTGGTAGATATTTAATGTGCACTTGAAAACTGTGTCCTGCTGAGGTTTTTAATTCTGTTGTTCAATCCTCTGTATTTTCACTGATTATTTTGTCTGCTTGTTCTTGTAGTTAAGAAGGCGGATTCATGTTGATGTATGGCAAAACCAATACAATATTGTAAAGTAATTAGCCTGCAATTAAAATAAATAAATTTAAATTTTAAAAAAAGACAAAAAAAAAGAAAGGTGTGTTCACATTTTCCCTGCTTTCTCTTAAACTACTTTAAGTATTGATACTTTAATAGTTGTGTAGTACTAATGAGGGTTTTGTTCCCACCACACCACTAAAATGGCTCTAGTCAAAGTCACCAGTGGCCTCTAGGTTGCAAATAAAGTGGTAATTTCTCAGCCTTCATCTTACTGGACATGACTCATGACTCCCTCTTCTTTGTTACATTTTCTTCAGTTTCCCTGTTGGTTTTCTTCTTGTCTAACTCTTGCCTCCCTTAGACTGTTTTCCACTGATTCCTGCTCATCTCTCTTCTTTATCCATATACACTCATTCCCTAGATGACCTCATCCAAGTCAATGGCCTTAAATACCATTTACATGATAAGAACTCCCAGCTGCAGCCACTGCTCCTGAACTCCAGGTTTGTATATCCAAGTGTCCATTCTGTGATAGCACTTGAACATCTAGTAGGGTTCCCAAACTCCATGTGTCCAAAATTAAGCTTTTGACCCTTGACCCCAAGCCTCCTTTATCCATGGTTTTCCCCCATGTCAGTTAATGGCAAATAGCGACTCATTTCTTCCAGGAAGAATGTGACTAGGACCAATGCAACTCAGGCTTGGAGTCATCTTGATTCCTTTATTTCTGTAACACACCCACATCCAATACATGAGGGAATGTTTTGACTTTACCTTCAAAATGTATGTAAAAGCTGACCACTGTAGTCAGAGTTACCATCACCTACACTACCGCAAGGGCTTTCTGCTTCTACCCTTGCCCTCTGCAGTCCACTATTTACATACCAATCAGAATGATCCCATTAAAATACAAATCAGAGATATTCAGTTCAGTTCAGTTGCTCAGTCATGTCTGACTCTTTGTGACCCCATGCCCATCACCAAATCCTGGAGTCCACTCAAACCCATGTCCATTGAGTCAGTGATGCCATCCAACCATCTCATCCTCTGTTGTCCCCTTCTCCTCCTGCCCTCAATCTTTCCCAGCATCAGGGTCTTTTCCAATGAGTTAGCTCTTCGCATCAGGTGGCCAAAGTATTGGAATTTCAGCATCAACATCAGTCATTCCAATGAACACCCAGGACTGATCTCCTTTAGGATGGACTGGTTGGATCTCCTTGTAGTCAGAGAGATTCTGTCTGTTCAAATCCCTCCAGTGACTTTCCCATCTCAGAGACCTTGGGCTGAAATGGCAGCCTGAGAGTGAAAACCAATTCCTTACAAACCCATTCATCACCTTCTGACTCTGACCACTTTGACTCCAGATACACTGGAGTCACTGTTCCTCAAATACACCAAGCACAGTGTTTCTTCAGGGCTGTTTATGCTGTTCCTTCTGGTGGATTTGCATGGGTCACTCTTTACAAGCTTCAGGTCTTTATATAAAAGTCCCCTTCTCAGTGAGCCTTTCTTGTCTAAAATTTAAATGCCCACTCTCCCACAAACATATTATATTCCTTTCCCTGCTATTTTTTCCTTAGCACTTATTACCATCTAACAGTTTTATGTGGGCTTCCCTGGTAGCTCAGCTGGTAAAGAAACTGCCTGTAATGCAGGAGACCCCAGTTCAATTCCTGGGTTGGGAAGATCTGCTGGAGAAGGGATAGGCTACACACTCCAGTATTCTTGGGCTTCCCTGGTGGCTTAGCTGGTAATGAACCTGCCTGCAATCCAGGAGACCTGGGTTCATTCCCTGGATTGGGAAGATCCCCTAGAGAAGGGAACAGCTACCCACTCCAGTATTCTAGCCTGGATAATTCCATGAACTGTATAGTCAGTCCATCAGGTCGCTAAGAGTCAGACACGACTGAGCGACTTGCACTTTAACATGTTACATACTTCATCTTGGTTATTGTTGGTCTCCAACGGAACGTAAGCTAAATGAAGGCAGAGATTTTTATCTTCTTTATTCACAGCTGTATCTTTAGCACCTAGTACAGTGTCTAGCACATAACAAGTGCTCAATTTAAATTTAACAAATAATTTTAAATGACCTTATTTATACTAATTAGCCTAGTAATTTAAAGTACTGTTACTTTGTAATGGGAAGGTATAGACATAGATATCTCATTACTGTATTGATGGAAATTTGGTTTAGGTTTTCGTCTGGTTCTTATTTTCAGATTCTTTTCTCTGTGCTTTATGACAACCAACATTGCCTTCACAAGCCCGCAAACATGTTGAAGCCAGACAGCAAAATGAAAAAGTTGTAGCAAATGACCTGGACGGTTCAGTTGTTAGCCTTGTAGAAAGTAAGCATCTATTTTTAAACTAATATTTTACATATATATTTATATGCATTTTAATAGTATTTACATAAAATAATATGAAATTTGTGTTTGTTTTATAAAACAGATCTTAACTTTGGAGAAAGCGCAGTTAACAGGTGAGTTATTTTAAAAAAAGACAGCCAATAAATACATGTTAGAGGAAGGGACTGATGAGCATAGCACCTAGAAAAAAAGGTCATTTTTTACTTTGATTTAACCCTTCATGGTTTGTCTGAAGGCTCTTCTTTGGCTAAGTATGTCTTATGTATTGGCATTCTTTGTAGTTCTTTGTATTCTTGGTTATTTTCTTACTTTATGGTAGAAACTGTAGTAAATGATTGATACTTATTTTATTACTTTATTAAACAAAGACAATAAAACTACCAGTTGGAGCTCCTCAGCATTGTAAGGTAATCAGCATTACTTCAGTGAGTGATTCCCTACGTTTTTGCCAAAAAATTGCCACAAAAAAAAAGGGCAAATGGAAATCAGAGGAAGGCCGAACTGATAATATTAACAAGAAATGGTGTGGAATGTAAGGTTAAAAGCACTCAACAGAATAAGACACTATTTTGGGAGATAGAACAGTCTTAATAGTGTATACACAAAGCTTAATACTTAAAGCAAAATGTTCATTTTCTTCCAAGGAATCCCAAAGAAAATCTTAAAAACAAACAAACAAACAAACAAAGAATTTTATGGACTACATTTTATCATAATCCAATAAAATTATATCTAATTAATGAAAAGTTGACCATGAAAATCTGAATGAATCAGTAATCCTTTGGCAAGAATTAATGCGAATTGCAGGACACGTTGGGCTTCCCTGGTGGCTCAGATGGTAAAGAATCCGCCTGCAGTGTGGGAGACCTGGGTTCGATCCCTGGGTTGGGAAGATCCCCTGGAGGAGGGCATGACAATCTGCTCCAGTATTCTGGCCTGAAGAATCCCAATGGACAGAGGAGCCTGGTGGGCTACAGTCCACAGGTTGAAAAGAGTCAGACACGACTGAGCAACTATGCATAGAACACAATCCTTTTGCCAAACAGGAAATCAAAAGGGAAGTTATCAATTATCTTTGTCATTCAGTCGCTAAGTTGTGTCCAACTCTTTGCAACCCCATGGACTGCAGCACACCAGACTTCCCTGTCCTTCACTATCTCCTGGAGTTTGTTCAAACTCATGTCATTGAGTCGGTGATGCCATCCAACCATCTCATCCTCTCGGCCCAATTCTCCTCCGGCCTTCGATCTTTCTGGGCATCAGAATCTTTTCTGAGTTGGCTCTTCACATCAGGTGGCCAAAGTATTGGAGCTTCAGCTTCAGCATCAGTCCTTCCAGTGAGTATTCAGGGTTCCTTTCCTTTAGGATGGACTGGTTTGATCTGTTTCCAGTCCAAGGGACTCTCAAGAGTCTTCTCCAGCACCAT
This sequence comes from Bubalus kerabau, assembly GCF_029407905.1. Classification (NCBI taxonomy): domain Eukaryota; kingdom Metazoa; phylum Chordata; class Mammalia; order Artiodactyla; family Bovidae; genus Bubalus; species Bubalus kerabau. The sequence goes on along the minus strand of NC_073647.1, from coordinate 48,644,885 downwards.
AGTTCAAAACCATCAATTTTTCAGTGCTCAGCCTTTTTTATGGTCCAGCTCTCACATCCATACATGACTCCTGGAAAAACCATTGCTTTGACTATATGGACCTTTGTTGGCAAAGTGATGTCTCTGCCTTTTAATATGCTCTCTAGTTCTGGAGGTGATGAAAAAGAGAACTTAATATCAGAGTTAATGGGGCAATGTGAAAGCTGAATAGAAAAAAAATCATCATTGTTAAAAAAGATAGATTAATAAGAACTTAATTTTATCTTAAGAAAAAACATCTAAACTAATAAAAATATATTACAAAGATAAAATTTATAAAGATAAAATCTTAAATTAATAAAATTGCAGGAATAATAAATCCAAAACAATGATTTAAAGTCCAATAAAATAAGCTCCTCTGATTAAACCGAAAGGAGAATGTATACAAGGTGAGGAATAAGAGGGCTGACAAAACCACAGATGTAGGAGAGATTAAAACAATTATACATCAATAGTTTGTTCAACTGTTTGGTAACAACATATTTGAAAATCTAAAGGAAATTGATGGTTTTCCAAATTAAATATAATGACAGAATTCATCCAAGAAGAAGCAGAAACATGCATAGGCCCATTGTCACATGAAGTTGAGCTTTATCTATCCTTAAAGAGTTCAGTTCAGTCACTCAGTTGTGTCCGACTCTTTGTGACCCCATAAATTGCAGCACGCCAGGCCTCCCTGTCCATCACCAACTCCCGGAGTTCACTCAGACTCACGTCCATCGAGTCAGTGATGCCATCCAGGCATCTCATCTTCTGTTGTCCCCTTCTCCTCCTGCCCCCAATCCCTCCCAGCATCAGGGTCTTTTCCAATGAGTCAACCCTTCACATGAGGTGGTCGAAGTATTGGAGTTTCAGCTTTAGCATCAGTCCTTCCAATGAACACCCAGGACTGACCTCCTTTAGGATGGACTGGTTTGGTCTCCTTGCAGTCCTAAGGACTCTTAAGAGTCTTCTCCAACACCACAGTTCAAAAGCATCAATTCTTCGGTGCTCAGCATTCTTCACAGTCCAACTCTCACATCCATACATGACCACCAGAAAAACCATAGCCTTGACTAGATGGACCTTTGTTGGCAAAGTAATGTCTCTGCTTTTTAATATGCTATCTAGGTTGGTCATAACTTTCCTTCCAAGGAGTAAGCATCTTTTAATTTCATGGCTGCAGTCACCATCTGCAGTGATTTTGGAGCCCCCAAAAATAAAGTCTGACACTGTTTCCACTCTTTCCCCATCTATTTCCCATGAAGAGATGGGACCGGATGCCATGATCTTCGTTTTCTGAATGTTGAGCTTTAAGCCAACTTTTTCAGTATCCTCTTTCACTTTCATCAAGAGGTTCTTTAGTTCCTCTTCACTTTCTGCCATAAGGGTGGTGTCATCTGCATATCTGAGGTTATTGATATTTCTCCCAGCAATCTTGATTCCAGCTTGTGCTTCTTCCAGCCCAGCATTTCTCATGATGTACTCTGCATATAAGTTAAATAAGCAGGGTGACAATATCCAGCCTTGACGTACTCCTTTTCCTATTTGAAACCAGTCTGTTGTTCCATGTCCAGTTCTAACTATTGCTTCCTGACTTGGATATAGGTTTCTCAAGAGGCAGGTCAGGTGGTCTGGTATTCCCATCTCTTGAAGAATTTTCCACAGTTTATTGTGATCCACACAGTCAAAGGCTTTGGTATAGTCAATAGAAATAGATGTTTTTCTGGAACTCTCTTGCTTTTTTGATGATCCAGCAGATGTTGGCAATTTGATCTCTGATTCCTCTGCCTTTTCTAAAACCACCTTGAGCATCTGGAAGTTCACAGTTCACGTATTGCTGAAGCCTGGCTTGGAGAAGAGTAAGCGATTTCAATTCCAGGCTATTGAGAAGAGGGATGATCTACAATACAGTCTAGAAAATGACATAAATTTAATATGTTAGTTGCTCAGTCATGTCCAACTCTTTGCAACCCCATGGACTGTAGCCCGCCAGGCTCCTTTGTCCATAGGGTTATCCAGGCCAGGATATTGGAGTGGGTTGCCATTTCCTTTGCCAGGGGATCGTCCTGACCCAGGGATTGAACTCAGGTCTACCTGCATTGCAGGTGGATTCTTTACCATCTGAGCCACAAAGGAAGCCTGTAACTTTAATATGAAAGCCCAAAAAGATAGAGCAAAGAATGGAAACTACTGACTAAGCTCACTTATTAATTATAAATATCAGAATTGTACATAAAATATTCACAAATAAAATCCAGGAATATATTTAAAAATTCCACTACCTGTACAGACTGCTTTGAGTGTGCACATGAAATACTCTGTCTGGAATGGTGGTCATGCAGGGGGTATAATGGAAAGTGGACACCCCTGGGACATATTTTGGAGGTAGAGTTGATAATAATTGCTATCAGAGGTGAGGAAATAAGAGGGATCAAGCTCTCAAGGAAATATAAGGGATAGATTCAGACACCCAAAAGTTAAAAAAAAAAAATGCCTACCAAGAACCTTTGCTGAGAAAGATCCCACAGCATGTGCTCCAACAAAACAGTGGTTTTCTTAAATTAAGAAAGAGGAACACATGGGTTTCAGGGAAACAGAGAGCCCTACTTAAAGAGGTGGAGGGAATTCCCAGTATAACAATGGAAGTCCAAGGGTTGTATTTACTTGTACAGAAGCTAATTTGGAATGGAATAGAAGGATGTAGATAGATCTCCAGGACAAAAATCAAAATGACATATTATATGGTGCTAAGATTTGTTTCCTCTGAGCCAGATACTGTTCATCCTAAGTATTTTACACATGATGACTCAGTCTTTCTACTTGGGAAAGTTATTATTTCCACTCGATTATAAGCTCCATGAAAGCAAATATTTCCATCTGTTTTATATAAGACACTAAGGATGCTGCCTTGCACCTACTAGATATTGAATGGGTATTTGTAGAATGAATGCAATGAATTCACATTTAACATATGCAGAAACTGAGATACACAGATTCTGTAACTTCTCCAACATACATATATGAAATGACTGAAATGGAATTTGAACCCAGGCAGTCTTGCTCTAGAGCTGGGGCCTGTATTGTCAAGATATAGCGGAGTGAGAGGGGAAGACATAGTAGCATAAACATCTTCTTTATGATTATGGAATTAAATACCATAAGGAAAAGAGTGGCTGCTTTTGTGATGACTGGTGTTTTGGTTTTAGGTCTTTTAGCACTATTTGACTTTTTAAACTCTGGATTACTTGGATAAAAACTAAATTTTAATAAATCAAATTATGAATACAAAATAAAGATGAGCTTGTAGAGACAAGAAACATATCTTAGAATTAAAACTAAAGTGTATACAGAATAGATTATTATATAATTTGGTAGAGGAGTTGAAATAGATGAAGAAAACAGGGATAATAACCTTTACCAGTGATATAGAATATGGGCTTCTAGGCCTGCCACTAATTGACTATAAGACTTTGAGCAAGTTATTTGCCCTCTCTGAGAGTCTTGTCTCCTCATCCATAAAACGAGACTTTATGATACCTACTTCACACAGTTATTATGAAAACTAAATATTTAATATTGTGAAAACACTTAACACAGAGCCTAGTAAGAGTTCAATAAGAGTTTGTTTCCTTTTTGCTGTATTTATTCTCTTATTTATACAAAATAGTACATGTGTTACATTATTTATTCTCTTAATAACTCTAATTCTATGAATCATAGTTTATCTTAATTTTACAAATAAAGAGTTTAAGTTGTTTAGTCAAGGTTGCTGCTACTTCTAAGTCACTTCAATCGTGTCCAACTCTGTGTGACCCCATAGACGGCAGCCCACCAGGCTCCCCTGTCCCCGGGATTCTCCAGGCAAGAACACTGGAGTGGGTTACACAGCTCCAATACTTCGGCACCTGGTCTTTTCATTGGAAAAGACCCTGATGCTGGGAAAGATTGAGGGCAGGAGGAGAAGGGGATGACAGAGGATGAGATGGCTGGATGGTATCACTGACTCAATGGACATGAGTTTGAGCAAATTCCAGGAAATAGTGAAGGACAGGGAAGCCTGGGATATGGCAGCCCATGGGGTTGCAAAGAGTTGGACATGACTTAGCGACTGAAATAAAATTTTAAAAAATAAATAAAATAAAGTAAAAACTAAGAAATAAAATAAAAACTAAACTGAAATATGTAGCTTTGTAATGATACCTTAATTTCATGTAGAAAATAGCCACGGTCTTTTATTTTTTTTACCTTTTTTACTGGTTCCTTCATATTAATCTTTTACCTATTGATGAGCATAAGCATTGTCTCAAAGGCTATGTCCTGACTAGATGTTTACACGGTAGACTTGTCATCTCCCAAAGTGAGCTGATTTATCAATTGCCCTTTAGATCTGATGTGAAGTGGCGTCACCCCTCAGAGATGGAAATGACCAGTGAAATGAACTGGCAGTTGAGTAACTGCACCTGCATGTCAACCATCTGGGACCCAGTTTCTGTTTCTTCCATCTCCTACATGGTAATGTGTCTGATGTATTACTACCTTCTTTCTTTTTTGATATATACAGGTAGCATATACATTTGTATTAGGGAAGTAGGTCAAGCAAGAAATGTCTTCTCTCTCTCTCTCTCTTTTTTATTTGCCCATACTGCATGGCTTTTGGGATCTTATTTCCCTACCCAGGGACTGAACCTGGGCCCTCAGCAGTGAAAGCACTGAGTCCTAACCACTGGACTGCCAGGCACTCCTAGAAATGTTTTATTTTTCATCAGTTTTTTTAAAAGACTTTATTAAATGACATACATTGACATGAATCAGCCATGGGTGTACATGTGTTCCCCATCCTGAACCCTCCTCCCACCTCCCTCCCCATCCCATCTATGTATTCTGCTAATATTTGCTGTAGACAGGCTGAGCTCACTCTTCCTCTTTTTGTGGAAGAGTGGATTCCATGATGGGGAGAGAGCTACAGAGTTACCCAGCTTTGCTCCACATTTCTTGAGCATCTATTAGGCATTTAGGCAGCAGGCTGACAGGTCAAGATACAGGGGCTGCAAGGGTAGATAGACATGTCATCAATTAGAGGCACTGACTATTCCAAGTGGAATGAAGACTTCACAGGGTGTGTGGGCTACTTTGATAAAGAAGCTGAACGTGAGGGAAAAGGAGATGAGGTGGATTGACAGTAACTGGTTGGCAAATGGAAGCTTGGTGGGTTATTCTGGGAACTTGGAGTAGTTTAGCATGGGCATACTGTCATGGATGATGGGTGCAACAAGAGATAAAGCTCAAGCTTAGAGTTACTGGATCTTGTAGGAACTTGTATAGAAATTTAGGCTTTGTTATATAAGCAGTGGGGAGTCAAAGCTACCACACAGTCCTTTTTACAGTTTTGAAAGATTAGTCTGGGAGGAGAGTGGAAGATGATTAGTAGGGAAATAAGACAGATCAGGGAAGTCAATTAGAAGTCTTTTCAAGTCATCCAGGCCAGAGATTTAGAATAATCTGGTCTAGAATGCTAGAATGTTGGCAGTAGATCTAAAGAAAGAATTTCAAGAAGCTTGATCTGCAGATATGATTGATAGGAGTTGCTGATAAGTTGAAGGTTGAAATATGGGTCCCCAATAAATTGTCTGCAAATATAAAATTCAAAAAACTCCAGGAAACAAGATTTGTTAAGTTTGCAGCAAACGCTTTTGGTCACAGAACTGTACTTGAACTATAATGAGGCTACAGTCATTGTTTATCTTACTAAGTGTAAATATTCATATGTAAATTTGGCATTTGCATTTTGGTACAAAAATAAATATTAGTGTGTTTCATTACAGGGTGCTATTTCAGTCCCTGTGGGGTATTACTAGCATGTTCTATGTGTAAAACATTCTGAATTCCAAAACACATCTGGCCCCAAGGACTTAAATGATGTGCACCTGCTATTTTTGCACAATTTTGCTTTAAAACTTAATTGCTCCAATGATATAACCAACTGCACATTCACTCTGAGTACATAGTAACTTTGTTCTTATATGCAACAGAGCTGCATTTAGGAATGAGAATTTTGATAGGATTTTGGAAGAAGTAATTTTGAAATGTACTGAGCAAATATGTGGCTATGCACCTAGGAAGAGTTTAGCAAGAAAGTTTGGGGTTTCAAGGGAAAAAAAATCACAAAATGAAGAAGCAACATAATGTGGGCCAAATTTATGTTCACTAAGCTATTAATAGCTCCTGTGATTCTGATGAAAAATACATAGTCATCATAATCATAGATGTTGCATCATTTTTTCAAAATTTTTGCTGTTTCATTTTGAGAAGTTTGATTATGAATTTGCTTTGGCATGGATTTGCAGGGCGGGGTATTATTTTCAGGTTCATACAACTTGAGTCTTTGGTTTTGTCTTTTCTCAAACTTGGAACATTTCCTGCCATTATTACTGCACTGATTCTTTTCCCTTTCCGTGACTCTAATAACACAAATATTAGAGCTTTAGATGTTGTCCCAGCTGGTCCTTGAGGCTCTATTTGGTTCTTTAAATCTCTCTCTTTCTGTTTTGCAGAATGAGTGATTTGTGTTCATCTATCTAAAGTTTCACTGAATCTTTCCTTTTTCATCTCCCTTCTGATAATTTGTCATTCCATTAGATATTTTTATTCCAGTTAATTATATTTTTCAGTTCTGAAGGTTCTATTTGGCCTTTCACTGTATCTTCTATTTCTTGGCTGATGCTTTCTATTTTAACTTTTGTTTCAAGTGTTCATGATTACTCATGCAAGCATTTGTGTACTAGCCACTTTAAAAGTCTTTGTCAGATAATTCCATCATCTATGTCATGACTGTTAATGGTTTTTTCCCACGGAAGTTGAGATTCTCATGGTTCTTCATGTGCCAACTAATTTTGGATTTTATCCTGGATTTTTTAAAATTATTTTTTTAATTTATTTTAATTGGAGGCTAATTAATTTACAATATTGTAGTGGTTTTTGCCATACATTGACATGAATCAGCCATGGGTGTACATGTATCCTGGATGTTTTGACTGTTAATTTAAAAGACCCTTCTTCTTCTTCTTCTAAGTCGCTTCAGTCTGGCCAAATTATGGAGAATGTTGATATCTGTGCTTTAGCAGACACTTGACCTGGTTCAGTTTAAGCTACACCTTCCAGCCTGCTTCTTTGACCTGTGGTCCTAGTGGCAGCTCAGTTTCTATAGCCTTTGCTCTGCTGTTCCTGTCTGTCCTGCATGTACTCCATTCAGCAGTCAACCTGGGACCTGGGCTTTGGTCTCTCCAGGGGCTTAGTAATCAAAGTCTTTGGTGTGTTCATTAAGAGCCCATTCACTCACGTACAGGAGTGGGAAGGGGACTGATGAACCCGGGAGGTCATAACTAGCTTCCCCGAGCTTCTCTATCTCTGTGATTGAAACAAGTTTCCAAGTAGTGGTAGGACAGAGAGAGAATTGAAAAATATTTTCTGTCAGCCAGTTCACGAAGCCACAGCTCTGCCTAATGAAGAAGAAAGTTCCTCTCGCTCATATGTTCGGCTCTTTTTATTTTATTTTATTTTTTTTTTTAAGTTTGGGCTTCCCTGGTGGCTCAGACCACACATGGGTTTGATCCCGGGGTCAGGAAGATCCCTTGGGGAAGGGAATGGCTACCCACTCCAATATTCTTGCCTAGAGAATCCCATAGACAGAGGAGCCTGGCGGGCTATAAGTCCCTGGGGTCCCAAAAAGTGGGACATGACTGAGCAACACTTTCACTTTCATATTGTCACCTTAGTTCTCTTTTGTGTTGTTGGTTTTTCCAATTTTGAACTTTATATAAATGGAATCATACTGTACATATTCTTTTGTGACCTCCTTCTTTCAATCAGTAAGTATTATGTTCAATTCACAGTCGCTCAGTTGTGTCCAACTCTTTGCAACCCCATGGACTGCAGCACCCAGCCTTCTCTGTCCATCACCAACTCCCAGAGTTTACTCAAATTCATGTCCATTAAGTTGGTGATGCCATCCAACCATCTTATCCTCTGTCGTCCCCTTGTCCTCCTGCCTTCTATCTTTCCCAGCATCAGAGTCTTTTCCAGTGTGTCAGTTCTTCACATCAGGTGGCCAAAGTATTGGAGTTTCCGCTTCAGCATCAGTGCTTCCAATGAATATTCAGGACTGATTTCCTTTAGGATGAACTGATTTGATCTCCTTGCAGTCCAAGGGACTCTGAAGAGTCTTCTCCAACACCACAGTTCAAAAGTGTCAGTTCTTCAGTACTCAGCTTTCTTTATAGTCCAGTTCTCACATCCATACATGAATGACTACTGGAAAAACCATAGCTTTGACTGTATGTACCTTTGTCGGCAAAGTAATATCTCTGCTTTTTAATATGCTGTCTAGGTTGGTCATAGCTTTTCTTCCAAGAAGCCAGTGTCTTTTAATTTCATGGCTGCAGTCACCATCTGCAGTGATTTTGGATCCTAAGAAAATAAAATCTGTCACTGTTTCAATTCTTTCACCGTCTATTTGCCATGAAGTGATGGGACCAAAGTTGGAAAACTCAGCAGTGGCCACAGGAATGGAAAAGGTCAATTTTCATTCCCGTTCAGAAGAAGGGCAATGCCAAGGAATGTTCAAACTACCACACAATTGCACTCATCTCACATGCTAGCAAAGTAATGCTCAAAATTCTCCAAGCCAGGCTTCAACCGTAAGTGAACTGTGAACTTCCAGATGTTCAAACTGGATTTAGAAAAGGCAGAGGAACAAGAGGCCAAATTGCCAACATCCGTTGGATCATATAAAAAGCAAGAGAATACCAGAAAAAAACATCTACTTCTGCTTTATTGATTATATCAAAGCCTTTGTGTAGATCACAACAAACTGTGGAAAATTGTTAAAGAGATGGGAATACCAGACCACCTTACCTGCCTCCTGAGAAATCTGTATGCAGCTCAAGAAGCACCAGTTAAAACCAGACATGGGAGAACAGACTGGTTCCAAATTGGGAAAGGAGTACCTCAAGGCTGTATGTTGTCACCGTGCTTATTTAACATATATGCAGAGTACATTGTGCGAAATGCCAGGCTGGATGAAGCACAGGCTGGAATCAAGATTGCGGGGAGAAATATTAATAACCTCAGATATGCAGAAGACACCACCTTTATGGCAGAAAGTGAAGAGGAACTAAAGAGCCTCTTGATGAAAGTGAAAGAGCAGAGTGAAAAAGTTGGTTTAAAACTCAATGTTCAAAAAACTAAGATCATGGCATCCAATGCCATCACTTCATGTTAAATAGATGGGGAAACAATGGAAAGAGTGACAGTTTTTATTTTCTTGGGATCCAAAATCAATGCAGATGGTGACTGCAGCCTTGAAATTAAAAGACACTTGCTCCTTGGAAGAAAAGCTATGACCAACCTAGATTGCATATTAAAAAGCAGAGACATTACTTTGCCTACAAAGGTCCATCTAGTCAAAGCTATGGTTTTTCCAGTGGTCATGTATGGATGTGAGAGTTGGACTATAAAGAAAGCTGAGTGCCAAAGAATTGATGCTTTTGAACTGTGGTGTTGGAGAAGACTCTTGAGAGTCCCTTAGTCCATCCTAAAGGAAATCAGTCCTGAATATTCACTGGAAGGACTGATGCTGAAGCTGAAACTCCAATACTGATGCGAAGAACTGACTCATTTGAAAAGACACTGATGCTGGGAAAGATTGAAGGCAGGAGGAGAAGGGGATGACAGAGAATGAGATGGTTGGATGGCATCACCAACTCAATGGACATGAGTTTGTGTAAACTGTGGGAGTTGGTGATGGATAGGGAAGCATGGTGTGCTGCAGTCCATGGGGTCGTTGGACACGACTGAGCGACTGAACTGAACTGAATACAAGTAATGGAAACTCTGAAGTCCCTTAGCCCACACAACCTCACAACCAGTTCACTCATGCTTTTACTGTTGGTGTCAGTTTGGAAAAACGTTTAAAATGTAGGAAAGTATAGAGGATAACAAGCATCTATGCTTCAACATTCTAAATTACTAAATATTAACATTTTATCATAATTTTTCCAGATCATTTTTTAATGAAATTTTACAAATAAGACCAAACTCTCCTTGGCTCATCCCTTTTCCCAATCACCCTCTGCCACTCCAGAGACAATGACTATGGTGAATTTTCTGTATAGCCTTTCAGAACATTTTCATTCTTTTACTAAGGAAAAATATGTAGTACTCTTCTACGTGATTTTAGAAAATTGATTATAATTGGTATTATTTTGTGTTTATGTTTTTGAGATCTGTATTTATGTTTTGAGATATTATGTTTTATAGATTGGTATATATTAACTATATATATAAAGGCTCAATGATATTTCACATAGGAATATACTACAATTTAGTGGTATATTTTATACCTTTACTGAAAAATTCCTTAAAAGAGTTCTTAAATATGCTATGTAAGTACTTCTTTTCTTTTCATTCTTTTTTTGAAATTTAAATCAAAATTTTTATTGGAATATAGTTGATTTACAATGTTGTGATAGTTTCTGCTCTATAGCAAAGGGAATCTGTTACACATATACATATATCCATTCCTTTTTAGACTGTTTTCCCAGTTAGGTTGTTACATAACACTGAGCACAGTTCCCTATGCTATACAGTAGGTCCTTGTTGGTATCTATTTTAAATACAGCAGTGTGTACACGACCATCCCAAACTCCCTAAGTATCCTTCCCCCTATCCACCCACCCCCCCCAGCAACCATAAATTCCTTATCTAAGTCTGTGAGTCTGTTTTGTAAATAAGTCCATTTGTATCATATTTTTAGATCCCACACATAAGTGATCACATATGATATCTGTCTTTCTCTGTCCAACTTATTTTTTAAGTTTTTTTTTTAATTGAAATATAGTTGATGTACACTATTATATAAGTTTCAGGTGTACCATATGGTCATTCACCATTTTGAAAGGTGATGCTCTGCAATTATTATAAAATATTGGCTATATCCACTGTGGTTTACAATATATGCTTGTAGCTTATGTATATTATACGTAGTAGTTTGTACCTCTTAATCCTCTACCCCTATCTTGCCCCTCCCCAGGTCCCTCTCCACACTGGTAGCCACTGGCTTGTTCTCTGTATCTGTGAGTCCGCTTCTGTTTTGATATATTCACTAGTTTGTTGGGTTTTTGCTCTCCTCCTCTCTTGAACCTGTTCCAGTAAGGATTCTGCCTGCCCCCCCTCATTGTCCTTATCTCAGTTACAAGTAACCCCCATATTACTGCATCCCTTCTACTTCATGGCTGTGCGTCATCTTTTCCTTTTTTTTCCTTGGAGATTTTTCTACAGCCTCTCCAGTGCCAGTATCTGTTGCTTCTTTAGAAACATCAGAGCACTTGATTTGTAAACTAGTGATATTTTATTGTCCTTGAATGCACAAAACGCTGTCAGCATCTGAGCAAAATACTTGAAATTTTAGTTCCATGTTTATCTCCAGGGTCTGCTGTGACTCAGCTGGCACCTTCTCATGTTTAAGGATGGAGGCATTTTCTCTTTTTTTTCATATCTGACATTTAGCATTTTCAGTGGACATCCTTTAAATGTAATATTTCCTCTAGAGCAGTTGTTTGTCCTCTTGGTACTATTGTTTTCAGTTTAGTTCAATCGCTTAGTTATGCCCGACTCTTTGCGACCCCATGGACTGCAGCATGCCAGGCCTCCCTGTCCATCACCAACTCCTGGAGTTTACTCAAACTTAAGTCCATCAAGTTGGTGATGCCATCCAACCATCTCATCCTCTGTTGTCCCCTTCTCCTCCTGCCTTCAATCTTTCCCAGCATCAGGGTCTTTTCAAATGAGTCAGTTCTACGTGTCAGGTGGCCAAAGTATTGGAGTTTCAGCTTCATCAGTCCTTCCAATGAACATTCAGGAATTATTTCCTTTAGGATGGGCTGGTTGGATCTCCTTGTAGTCCAAGGGATTCTCAAGAGTCTTCTCCAGCACCACGGAGTAATAAAATAGTAATTAAGTTTTTCCTTTGTTTTCTCTTCCATTTGAATTCATAGGTTCCAACTCCAATGAGACTCCCTTCTGTGATGGCACCTCAATCCATGAGTTACACCCAACCAGCCTTAAGCACCAGCAAGGCTTGTGCTGCACCCACAAGAAATAACGTATGTTTGAACTGTTGTTGTTTTGGCCCTTGGTAGACATGTGCAGGGGCTTCCCAGGTGGTGCCAGTGGTAAAGAATCTGCTTGCCAGTGCAGGAGACATAAGAGACATGGGTTTGATCCCTGGGTTGGGAAGATCCCTTGAAGGAGGGAATGGCTACCCACTCCAGTATTTTTGCCTGGAGAATTCCATGGACAGAGGAGCCTGGCAGGCTACAGTCCATAATAAAGTCGCAAAGAGTCAGACACGACTGAAGCGACTTAGCATGCATGCAGACATGTGCAATCACTGGAGGCAAGACCAGTGTAAGAACAGAGTTTTGCAGTCTTCTGTGTACTGTTGTTTCTTCATAGAAGAAAAAGGAATTGTCACATTTTCAGCCTTCAATTTCAGCACAACAGTTTCAGCATTCTAACATTTTATTTTTTGCATTCTAACATTTTAAAAAGACAAAACTGTAAAAACCCAATCCTCTACAAAGTTGTGTGGTGAAACCTCAACCAAGTTCCGATATGTAGTCAGCAAACCTTTTATTCATTCATTCAACAGACACAACTGAGAGCAGTGCTGAAGAGGTGGGTAGCTCAGTATGAAGGTTTTAGGCACCTGAGTTGCATGCTCAGACTTAAAAATGGGTAGTCAGTCAAGGGAGTGGGGAAGGGATCTTCCAGACAAGCATATAAACAGATAGGAAAGCCAAAGCACCATGGGAGATCACAGGAGGGAACAATTAATTCAGGGATAAAAGGTTTCAGGGCCTGCATGTGTGGCATTACTTATAAAATGTTAAGCAGAATTGCGACTAGTGGAGGTATGCATGATAGAAGTTTTACGTTAGACATAGAGAAAACAGCTTGAGCACAGAAGTGGAAGCAGGCAGTGGTAACATGGATGAGGTATAGCTAACCTCAGAAGCAAAAGGGAGTGTCATGATCCAGGTGTTCATTGCCTCTGATTATTGTTCTCTAGAAATCTTTACAAGGTTTCTACCTTCAGTCTTCAGACCATGCCCTGGGGGTCCCCTGGTTCCTGAAGGTTTTAAGAGGCCTGATAAAGCTTCAAGCATCAGATAGTGAGCAGACTGACCTGAGTTTTATGTAAAAATATTTGTAGTTTATTTTATAACCACAAGGAAAAGTATGTGGGAACAATGGAAGATTTATATATCTGTCTGTCTTTAACAGACAAAATCCATGTCGAAGTACCAAAGTGAAAATGATTCCGAATCAGAGGTCAAAACAAATGATGATCTTTCTGCAGCCTGAACTGAATCACCAACAGCTTCCAAGTCAATAAACATTCATTTGGACATTCAATACCCTTGGGATTCTTCAATTCAGTGTTTTTGAAGTGATGCACTCTCTTGTTTTAATAGTTATCCTGGAAACTTTACCTGTAAAATTATAAAAAAAAAAAAAAAAACCCCTAAAGTTAATATCTTAATCTCTTCTATTAAATAACACAAAGACCTTAGAATACTTTTAAACTACAGGGGCATTCCCTCCCAACTTATGGATGATGGTGGCCCAATATATTAGCCCTGTCCCAAATTTAAGGTGTTAGAGAGAAACGTTTTTGTTTACACTTGGAAATGTGTTCACAAATTCTTTGTTCACCATCCCTTCTTGCATTGGAACCATTTCCCTCTTCTTGAAGTACATGTTTTAGAAGTTTATTTAGTGTAGTTATACTGATGATAAACTCAGTTGTTATTGGAAAATGTAGTGCTTCGTACTCATTATTTTAAACTAAATTTTAAATTGATACATACATACAAAATCATTCTTGTTTGAATCTTTTTGTGGACAAATGTGGATCTATCTCTTGGGTAAATACCTAGGAGTAGAATGACAGGGTCATCAGGTAGGTGTTTATCTAAAATTAAAACTGCCAGGACTTCCCTGGTGGTCCAGTGGTTAAGAATCTGCCTGCCAATGACAGGGGATGTGGGTTCAATCCCTGGTCAGGGAGCTCAAATCCCACAAGACACGAGGCAACTAATCCCATTCACCATAACTACAGATGCCCACATGCCACAACTAGAGAAGCCTGCGCACCACAATGAAGACCCTGCATGGCCAAAAAATTAAATTAAAACTGCCAAAAGTTGTTGAAAATAACTGTACCACTTTATCCCACCAGCAGTCTATGAGAATTCTATTGCTTTGAATTCTGGACAAAAATGACTGCTGTTAGTATTTTAAATTTTGGCCACGCTGGTGGGTTTGTAAGTAATATTTCACAGTGGTTTAATTTACCCTTCCCCAATGACTAAGCAACTTTTCATATACTTATTGGCTATTCCATCATCTCTTTTACTGTGTGAAGCATCCAACTGTTTTTCCCATTTTAATGTTTTCCTTTGAGTTTCCCCCCTCCTTTGGTTGCACCACATGGTTTGCAGTATCCTAGTTTCCCAACCAGGGATCGAACCTGTGCTCCCTGCAGTGGAAGTGGAGAGTCCTAATCACTGGACAGCAAGGGAATTTGTGGCTTTTATGTTTAGATCTATGATCCATCTAAACTACATTTTTGAGCTTGGTGACAGGGGTAGAGGTTAACTTTTTTCTATATAATTATCCAGTTGTTCTTGAAACATTTGGGGAAAACAAATTCGTTTCACCTTGCATTGTCTAGGAACATTTCTCAAAAGCCAACTGACAACATATTTATGGGTTTGTGTTACCTTTTGTTTTGTTCCATTGATCCAAAGATCTGTCCTTAGTCCAATAACACACTGTCTTGATTATCACAGTTTCCTGTAGGTCTCAAAATCAGGCAGTATTAGTCTTCTAGGTTTATGCATATTTTTCAAGATTGGTTCACGTATTCAGGTGTTCTTTGAATTACATAAAACATTCCAATCAACTGATCAATTTCTATGATAAAGAAAAGGCCTCAGAGAACATGCTGCTTAGGACTACATTGACTCTCTAGTTCAATTTGGAGAAAACAGACATATAGACATCCTAACTATATCTGTCCCTCCCAATTATGAACATGCTGGAGCTCTCAGGCATTCTTTAACTTCTGTCTTCTGATTTGAGGTTTTGAACAGTTACTAGCACTTTTCAATATGTAAATAAAGACTACTACCAAGTATTTTATGTTTTTTAATTCTACCATAATGGTATTCTTTAATTTCACTTTCTAAGTTTTGTCACTACTATATAAAGGCTCTCACTCTCATCCACCACCACCCCTGTTCCAAGGCCTCAAGCCTTGCCACTGTCTCGAGTCCTCAGCCCCTTCACAGTTGAGTCTTACTGACCTGCCCACTTTCTCCATTCCTGGGATACCAGCCATCCCCCCACCCCTCCAACCCCTCCCATCTTTCCAGTCCTCTAGCCCTTACCCCACCTCTAGTAGCGCCCTCGTTCCTGTCCTCCAAACTTTCCGGCAAACTCTGTCCTTCACCACTCAGTCCAGCTCAAAGCCCTGCCCACTTAGCGGCTGAACAACAACAACAATTGCCTCCCTCTTTCCACTTCTTCATCCTGGCCAAGTCCCCTCACTACTGTAGTCCTACTGTATGCCAAGTACTTATTAGGTATTCTGCGCGAAAAGTGAAAGTGTTAGTCGCTCAGTCGTGTCTGCCTCTTTGCAACCCCATGGACTGTAGCCCGTAGCCCGCTGGGCTCCTCCGTCCATGGGATTTTCCAGGCAAGAATACTGGAGGGGGTTGCCATTTCCTTCTCCAGGGGATGTTCCTGACGGAGGGATCGAATCTATGCATTGCAGGCAGACTCTTTACAATCTGAACCAGCATGAAAACCCAGGTAGTCTATATACATAATCTCATTTAATCTTTACAACAGCCTTGTTGGTACCCATTGTCATTTTAATTTTTAAATAACTCAGATAGTGTCTTCACCTGTGCTCCTTTCCTACCCCGTGCAGGCAAGATAGAGACGTCCGTGTTTCTTGGTTGTGGTTTGGTCACTAAGTCACGTCTGACTCTGTGACCCCATGGACTGTAGCCCACCAGGCTCCTCTGTCCATGGTATTTCCCAGGCAAGCATACTGGAGTGGGTTGCCCTTTCCTTCTCCAGGGGATCTTCCTGACCCAGGGATCGAACCTATGTCTCCTGCATTGGCAGGTGGATTCTTTACCCACTGAGCCACCAGGGAAGCCCGAGGCAGGAACCAACACGGTGCTTCGATGTCAGAAAACAGGGGTGTAGTGGTGGATGAGCTTGGGGATTCCTTGGGTCTAGAAACATCGGGAAAATTCCTAGGATTTTGTATTAATATGTACAGTGTGAAGTTTGGAAAACGTTTGAGCTGGTGGTGAGAGTCTGACCAAAGGTGGCTTTCGGTAAATTGTGATGCAACGGGCGGGGTATTTATTGGAATCAAGCCACTAGGTCCCCTCGGAAGCAGGCTCAAAACAAGCACCCTTCAGGGGCCAAAAAGCTTGCGAGGATCGTGGGCCCAGAATGTCACCGAGGCCCAAGTCCCGTGGTGGCGTCTAGGTCTCGAGACTGCTTGAGTTCGAGAAGGGATCGGGTAGCTTCGAAGGTTCTTCTGGAGAGGCCTGTTCCAGGCTGGAAGTGTAGTCTGTTCCGGCTTCTTCCGGGATTGTGAGCATCCTCCAGCCCGCCGCCCCACCCACAAAACCCCCGGAATCCCTTTTCCCAGGACTCGGTATTGGTCCTTCCCGCAGAGCCAGCCTCGCCTCCGCGGCCCTTCCACGCCCGTCACTCACCCGCGCAGCCAATTAGAACCCACAGATCGAGCGACCCTGCCGAGCGGGGACGGGGCGGGTATTTCCTGTAAGCCAACGAACGCACAGACTACCAGGCCAGAGGGCGGGCCCGCGGCTGTGACCCGAGCCAATCAGAGGCCCCGGGCTACAGGCCGCTCGCGAGGCACGTTAGTCGCGCGCTCGCTTCTCCAAAATGGCGGCCTCTAAGGACGGTTGTGGTGTCGGAGAAGTGGCCGCGGGGAACGGGAGGCGACTCCACCTGGGGATTCCTGAAGCGGTTTTTGTGGTAAGTGGCCAGCGGGTGCTTGATGCTACGCTGTTGTTCCCTTTCTTCCTGGCCCCTCACCCGGGCCTTGGTTGTTGGAGGGAGAGCCGTTGGGCCCAATTACCTGGGAGGGGGCGCTCCGGCCTGAACGGACTAAACTGGGGCGGGACCTGCCTGGGAGGGGGCCTGCCGTCCGAGCTGGTCACAGGCGCTAAGGGGGCGCGGGGCCGGAGGACTCGGGGGCTGAGGACTCGGGGGGCGGAGGCGGGGCCGCTTCGAAGGACCGCCTTCCTCCGCCCTCCGCGGCCTGAGGTTCCGACCCCGCTTGCGTTAAGACGGGAGGCGGTGAGAAGCTGGAGCCTCAGCCTGGATTCTGGGGAGACCGAGGGGGAGGGGGTAACGGAGCTGGGGCTCAGGTGTGACGCTCGGAAATGACACCTCGGGTGTGGAAGGGCTGCGGCGGCTTGTGGCCTCGGAAGAAGACCCCATGATGGGCGCGTCGGCCGGGAAAGCTCTCAAAGGCCATGTGGAACCCGTTAGGCCATGGAGGCCTTAGCCCGCTGGCTGCGGGCGCTCACTAGAAGGTTGTCTAAGTGAAGCCACTTGTAATCACTTTGAGGTACATGGGTCTAACAACGTAGAGAGTCCATTGGGTGCAGTTCACAGAGGAAGCTGGCAAGCCGTGTTGAAGGGTTCACTGAACGGGGAGACTAAACCAAGGCCAAACAGAGAAGCACGTAGAGGCTTTCAATCCTGTTTCTCCATAAGGCTGTTCTCGAAATAGTGTTTGAGAACTAGTTGAGTGTTGAGAAAACCTGATGGGTGTTCCAGGCCAGTATCACCCATCTTTGTTCACACAGTTCTGGCTGAACTACTATAAAACCTTAATGGAAATTTCTCCACCTTTTGCTTTGTCCCAATATTGTCTTAATCTTCTGCCTTTTTAAAAAAATTATTTATTTTAATTGGAGGCTAATTACTTTACAGTATTGTACTGGTTTTTGCCATACATTGACATGAATCAGCCATGGGTGTACATGTGTCCCCCATCCTGAATCCCCCTCCCACCTCCCTCCCCATCCCATCCCTCAGGGTCGTCCCAGTGCACCAGCCCTGAGCACCCTGTCTTATGCATCGAACCTGGATTGGCTTTTTGTTGATGAAATCTTCCACCGTTCAGAAGACCCCTGTCTTTTATTTAGACCACTTTTATATGCACTGTATGAATATTTGCATTGGCTGATACAGTTTTCTCCTATTTTATTTTTTTATTTTATTTTATTTTTTGTCCCTGAAATGTGCCATGTATTTCTTTCCGCTCATTTCCCAGTTAATCATCAACAAGAGACAAAATTTGTTGAGTACCAGGCACATTCCTAATGCTTTTACACAACTCAGTAAGAGGCAAGTACTGTTATTCTCATTTTGTACATGTTCAGACTGAGCCCCAGAGCCCTTGAGTAATTTGCCCCAAGTCACACAATGTGTAAGTGAGTTATCCAAGCTTTAAACTTGGTCAGTCTGTGGGCTCCAGACCTCTAGTGAGGTCATGATCTTGCTCACTGGCATTTCCCCTGATCCTAGCACAGTGCCTGACACACAGTATAAACTCGTAACTAAATGTCAGATTGAATTTCCATAGTGCCTTAAAATCCTGCATTCATGGCGCTCAACAAATGATGGCTTCAGAAATCTGATTCAGGAAGATAAAGTTTATCAAGGGGCTATATAAAGTGTTATCTTAAAATGCATTTTCTCTGAAATGTTATGAGTTGCTTTTTATAGATCTTTAAAATTTCCATCAATACAATATATAAACAATCCAAATTTATATAAATATTTTTATGTTCCCCAACTAATGGGAAATAACGTATTTTATGAAGAACATTGGTTTTGAGACTAGAGTTTGAATTCTGCCTCTGCTTCCCAGTTGCTATTTATCTTGAGCATATTGTTTTACAACTTTGAGCCCCTCTGTTTCTTTAACTGAAATAAGGATAACATTACTTACATATTCTGAGAAACAGAATGTGCTTTCAGTATTGCAAGTAGATACTTAATACATATTCATTTCGGTAATGAGGCAGTGTACCATAGTGGTTAGAAGTCAGACTGCCTTTTCCCCATTCCAGTTGGTACAGTAATTTTTTTCTTTCTCTGCTTTAATTGATCTTTTTCCCCCTTGTCCATTGTTTGGCTGCTCCCATCTCTCAACATCTAGTTCAGATATGACCTCTGTGGTTTTTCCTGACCACCACCCCAGGATAGAATTCTTGGTGCTTCCATCTGTTCCCTTAGCCATATCTAATGTTTGTTGAACACTTACTAGCTACTGTGTCCTCTTCTGAGTCTTTTACATGTGGTAACTCATTTAATCCCCTGTAGGGAAGAGGCACTTTTTTCTTTTACAGATGAGGAAATTGAGGCCAAGACAAGAGTTAAACAACTGCCTCATGGTCCGCACAGCTAGTACGTGATGCAGCCAGCATTCAAGCCATGCAGCCTCTGGGTCTTAACCACAGACTTCTGCTGCTATAGTTCCTTCTTGCTCGTGTCTAAGCTTCTAATAACATGTCCCAGAAACATTTCTTTTCCTACAACAATCCTTCTAGGAAGATGCTATCTCCAAAATGCTATCTCCTTACACTTGATCACCATGCAGAACTCAGATGTTGCCTCAGGCTCACCTTTTCAGTTTTCTTTTACAGTGTCTAACTTGATGGCTTCATAGTTCACTCCTTTGCTGTGTTTCTCTTCCTTTTTCTTCTTGCTTGGTTTTGGCTAAAATACTCCCTTCAAGCTGGTAAGCATGTGCTCACCTGTTGTCACTTGTGGTATCCAACTCTTTGCAATCCCATGGACCATAGCCTGCCAGGCTCCTCTGTCCATGGGATTTTCCCAGCAAGAAGACTAGAGTGGGTTGCCATGCCCTCCTCCAGGGAATCTCCCCCACCCAAGGATTGAACCCTTATCTCCTGCATCTCCTGTGTTGCAAACCAATTCTTTTCCTGCTGAGCCATCAGGGAAACCCTAGCTAGTAAGCATGGATAAGAATAATGCTTATCCCAGATAAGTAAAGATCCCAGAAACTGTAAGATGATTTGGAAATAAAATGGAGATAGCATCTTCCTAGAAGGATTGTTATAGGAAAAGAAATGTTTCCAGCACGTGTTATTAGAAGCTTAGATATGAGCAAGGAGAATGAACTACAGCAGCAAAAGTCTAAATTTAAGTTTCCTGTATTGAAGGACTAAAGTTGTTTAAACTACTGGAAGGTTTTTAGAGAATCTCCTTTGTTTCCATAGAGTTTCATTTAGTTCCTGATCGTTATCTATTTAACTAGCTTTTCTTCAGGGACAAGCATGTGTAATATACATTAAAAATGCTGTTCAGTTTTATTGCTTTGCTTTTGCTTATTTATTCCTGTTAGAAAAGATTGTTTTGTTTGCCTTTTAGGCTTGGGCTTTCCTGGTGGCTCAGATGGTAAAGAGTCTGCCTGCAATGCGGGAGACCCAGGTTTGATCTCTGGGGTGGAAAGATCCCCTGGAGAAGGGAATGGCAACCCACTCCAGTATTCTGGCCTGGAGAATTCCATGGACACAGGAGTCTGGCAGGCTACAGTCCATGGGATCACAAAGAGTCGGACCCGACTGAGCAACTAACACTTTTACACTTTGGCTTACTTTATTTCGATCAGTTGATAACTTAAGGAAGTATTTGTGGCTTCTCTTGGGAACCTAATGACCATATTTAGCATGATTTTTATGGCAGAACTTGTAGAGTTAAAATTGTAAGTAATAAAATGGATAATTTTGAATCATTTTGTGGCTAAGGCACATGACTAAATGACATGTTTGTTGGTAATTTTTGTATTTACTGTGAGTGCTGCATGGCATATATATAACTCAGCAAGGTCTTCTTTCCCTATATGTAAATAGGAAGGTAGGAGAAGAATATATTGACTACATAACATATTTGCACTGTCTGAAATGGTCTCTAACTTTTTATAACTAAAAAAGTTAAAAACAAGTCTTTGGAGAAAAAGAAACACAAGCTCTTCCCCCCCACCTCGCCCCCAAGCTCCTTTTATGTTTTAAAAAAGCTAAAGCAGTCAAAAATCTGAGGTATGAATTGTAAAATTCTTAATGTATTCTTTTTGATATTAAAAGGAAGATGTAGATTCCTTCATGAAACAGCCTGGGAATGAGACTGCAGATATTGTACTGAAGAAGCTGGATGAACAGTATCAGAAGTATAAGTTTATGGAACTCAATCTTGCCCAAAAAAAAAGGAGGTAAGTGTAAAAATTTCTAAGTTTTTAAGATTAATATTACATCGCTGAAACTTTTGAAAGATTGAGATAATTTGCACACAGATAAAATGTCTATGTGTTGAATATTCAGTTTTATGAATTTTGATAAATGTATCCATTTCGGTAACCACTGCCCAGATAAACATATGGAACGTTTCTGTTACCCAGGAAGTTTCTTCCTGGTCCTTTCTGGCCAACCATGCCCACTCTTAGAGACAAACACTGTTCTGATTATTTTCACCATAAATTAGTATTGTCTGCTCTTGAGCGTCATATGACTGGAACCATATAGTAACTACTCTTTTATGTCAGGCTTCTTACACTTAGTATAGTGGTTTTGAGAGTCATCATCCATGGTACTGTGGGTATCAATACATTAGTTTCTTTTTAGTGCTGAGTCATTCTCCACTGTATGTGGGTTTACCACAGTTTTTGTCTGTTTTTATCTATTTGCTTATTAATGGACATTTGGGTTGTTTCCCCATTTGGTTTTAAATGTTTCCATGGACATATATTTTCATTTCTCCTGGATTATTATCCAGGAGGTAGAATCGCTGACTTGTAAGTATGTTTAATTTTATAAGAAACTGCCAAAAATCCTAGGTGGCTCTAGCATATTATACAGCCGCATTACATTATTACATTACAGCAGTATTACATTATTGCAGTTATTATATGCAATTATAATTGCATTATATGCAATTATTGTTGTATATTACATTACAGCAATGTGTGGGAGTTCCAGTTCTTCAGTCTTGCCAGCACTTGCTGTTGTCAGTCTAAGATGCTTTTGAAGACCTAACAGAATGAGTATTGAAGTCCTTATTCCATAGCATCTAGGATCATAACATCCTAAATGTCTACTTCATTTTTTCATTTTGCCGATGAGATGGCAGACCCACAGAAGTTACGACTTTCCCAAGATTTCATAACTAATAAGCTTGGGCCAAAAGTATTCCCATTTTTAGTCCTTTATTCCCCTATGTTTTTATAGCAGCTTATGCAGTCAATTCACTGTAATAAATACTTATGGAGACCTGTTACACACATATGCCAGCATTCTGATATCAAATATTATGGAGTTCCTAATAGGTGCCAGATACTGTTTTGGGGTAAAATACCAATATCTGCTTTCAGTAGGGGTGTAGTCTAGTGGCATGATAGGTATGTAAATAAAAGAAGTACACAAAATATAGCAGTTAAGGTGCTGTGGTACAGAGTGATGAGTTAGCAGAGGGGAAGGGGTGAGCTGCAGGGAGACACGGGTTCAGGGGAAACTTCCAAGAGGAGCAGATAGCTGTGTAGAATGTTGAAGGCTGGTTATGAGCTTAGAAGCAGACTAAAGGGAGGAAGGGTAGTCTGGGTATGAGGGTACCACTTAGGCAGAGATACAAAAGTTGGTGTTTAGATGGGAATTCCTCTTTGTTTTTAGGATACACTGTGGACATCCTGTTTGACTTACCATTTAATTTGAATGTACTTTGATTTAACAGGGTTTTTTTCCTTAA
This sequence comes from Bubalus kerabau, assembly GCF_029407905.1. NCBI lineage: Eukaryota > Metazoa > Chordata > Mammalia > Artiodactyla > Bovidae > Bubalus > Bubalus kerabau. The sequence continues at coordinate 48,621,914 of NC_073647.1, read as the reverse complement.
TGGTTAGTGCTTTTTGTATCCTGTTTAAGAGATATCCCAAGTTCATGAGGGTATTCTCTTCATGTTTTATTCTCAGAGCTTTATTGTTTATCTCACACTTAGATCTATAATCTGTGGGTTATTCAGAAGGATGTTGCTAAATTTCACAGCAGTTGTGGGCTTTTCAAGTATGTTTCTTTGCCCTTTCTGTGTATTATACATTGATAGTTGTCTCTGCAGTCTTGTTCATAATCAGGTTTTTCTTTTGTTTCTTTCTCTCTTTTTTTGTTTTGGTAATACTTTCATAGGTTTGTGTATGGTTTCTCCATTAAGAGGTAAATAGTATCTAGTTCTCTCCTACAATGATACTTAATTCCTCAATCCATTAATGATGAGTCGCAAAATGCTGATGTTCTAATTCAGTTATTTATTTTTTATTTCTTAATAAGTTGGCATGTTGCTATAAACAGAAACGTTCCTTCATGTTCTCTTTGGTAAAAGTGGCTGTAAGAAATTGGCTCACGTCTCAGTTTGTCCCCGGCAAGATTAGCCCTGTAGTCCCTGTCACCTCAACAGCTCTCTGCTGCCTAGCTGCAAAGAAAATGTGTATTTTCCCTGGCTACTTGAACAGTTAGAAGCGTACATGTTGGGTCTGCCGCCATCTTAACCTGAAATAATTTCTGTCCTTTTTTTTTTTAAGCTTTTTACTCTGTTTCTTTAGGTACATGCAGTTTGAGAATTATGAAGTCTTCTTGCTGATTTTAAAGCCATGTAAAATGATGCTTCTTGTTTTAGTCAGTTTTTTTGGAAACTTAGAGCTATTTCACCTTTGTTTTGGCTAACATTTAAAAACTTGTTGGTGTATGTTGATTTATAATAGATACTGTGTTTCTGCCATATAGCAAAGGGAATCAGCTACACATATACATATATCCACTCTTTTTTAGATTCTTTTCCCATATAGGTCATTACAGAGTTTCCTGTGCTATATAGTAGGTCCTCACTAGTTATCTGATTTCTGTAAAGTAGTGTATATATTGGAGAAGGCAATGGCAACCCACTCCAGTACTCTTGCCTGGAAAATTCCATGGATGGAGGAGCCTAGTAGGCTGAAATCCATGGGGTTGCTAAGAGTCGCACAGGACTGAGTGACCTCACTTTCACTTTTCACTTTCATGCATTGGAGAAGGAAATGGCAACCCACTCCGATGTTCTTGCATGGAGAATCCCAGGGACGGTGGAGCCTGGTGGGCTGCCGTGTATGGGGTCCCACAGGGTCGGACACAACTGAAGCGACTTAGCAGTAGCAGCAGCAGCGTATATATGTCAATCCCAATTTCTGAATTTATCCCTCACCTTTTATTTCCTCCCTAGTAACCATAGGTTTGTTTTTTACATCTGTGAGTCTGTTTCTGTTTTGTAAATAAGTACATGTGTACCTGGTTTTTTTTTTTTTAGATTCCCCATGTAAGCAGTGTCACATGATATTTGTCTTTCCCTGTCTGACTTAATTCACTCCATATCACAATTTCTAGGTATATCCATGTTGCTGCAAATGGCATGATGTCATTCCTTTTTATGGCTGAGTAATATTTCATGGTACATATGTATTGCATCTTCTCTATCCATTCCTCTGTCCATAGACATTTAGGTTGTTTCCATGTCCTGGCTGTTGTAAACAGTGCTGCAATGAACACTGAGGTGCATGTATCCTTTTGAATCATGGCTTTCTCCAGATATATGCCCGGGAGTGGTGGCTAACATTTTCTTGGTATATCTTCTCCAATGCCTTTTCTTTCAATTGTTTTTACTATTTATATTTAAGGGTGTTCCATGTAAACAACATATGGTGTGTTTTTTTTTTTAATCCAACGTATCTATTTAGATAAGCTCATTTTTCTTTTTGGATACTTTCAAGATTGTCAGCTCTTTTGTTTTCAGTTCAGTTCAGTCGCATCCTACTCTTTGTGACCGTATGCACTGCAGCATGCCTGTCCATCACCAACTCCCGGAGCTTGCTCAAACTCATGTCCATTGAGTCAGTGATGCCATCCAACCATCTCATCCTCTGCTGTTCCCTTCTCCTCCTGCCTTCAATCTTTCCCAGCATCAGAGTCTTTTCCAATGAGTCAGTTCTTCACATCAGATGGCCAAAGTTTTGGAATTCAGCTTCAGCATCAGTCCTTCCAATGAATATTCAGGAGTGATTTCCTTTAGGATGGACTGGTTGGATCTCCTTGCAGTCCAAGGGACTCTCAAGAGTTCACCAACACCACAGTTCAAAAGGATCAATTCTTTGGCAGTCAGCTTTCTTTATTGTCCAACTCTTACATCTATACATGACTACTGGAAAAACCATAACTTTGACTATATGGACCTTTGTCAGTAAAGTAATGTTTCTGCTTTTTAATATGCTGTCTAGGTTGGTCATAGCTTTTCTTCCAAGGAACAAGTGTCTTTTAATTTCATGGCTTCAGTCACCATCTGCAGTGATTTTGGAGCCCCCCCAAAATAAAGTCTGTCTCAGTGTTTCCATTGTTTCCCCATCTATTTGCCATGAAGTGAGGAACTGGATGTCATGATCTTAGTTTTTTGAATGTTGGAGTTTTAAGCCAGCTTTTTCACTCTCCTGTGTCACTTTCATCAAGAGGCTCTTTAGTTCTTCTTTGCTTTCTGCCATAAGGGTGGTGTCATCTGCATATTTGAGGTTATTGATATTTCTCCTGGCAATCTTGCTTCCAGCTAGTGCTTCATCCAGTCCGGCATTTTGCATGATGTACTCTGCATATAAGTTAAATAAGCAAGATGACAACATACAGCATTGTATACCCCTTTCCCAATTTGGAACCAGTCCATTGTTCCATGTCTGGTTCTTACTGTTGCTTCTTGACCTGCATACAGATTTGTGTTTTTTTGAGGCTATCTTTCTTAAATTCTTTCTTAACTGACTTATATTCAGGTTCCTGTAGCCATGGATACCTGTATGGATTGCTTTTATGCATAGAGGAGTTTGCTTTTTGGGAGCTGTGCATCTGTATCAGCCTTGGACCTCTTGAACCCTGTTCCTACTTCTTGCACTTAAGTATGTGAGCTCCCAACTGAAGTGTGAGTCAGGGGCCCAGGCTCAGGTCTCCAGCTGTTATTGGCACCTGCCTCGAGACACATGCTTTTCTGTAGTCCTCACTGCTCAACTCAAAGCGTTTTCCAGTTTTATTATCTTATTTTTCTTCCTGAAAGTTCCCTTACCTCTGTGATATCAGCTATGCAACAAAACTACTTCTGTGGTTGATTGTTTTACAGCAGATGGCTCTGTGTAGTGTGGATATTAACCTTTTCTTTACACATGTTGTTTATCTTTTCTTGCACCCTGTCATATAAATTTACCTTCAGCTTGAAAAGTTACTTATTAATTCATAATTTTCGTGTGGTGGTCTCTTTAACACATGAATTTTTATGTGCTTTTATAAATTTCTGTAACTGGAAATTTTGTGATTATCATTTTTTTTCGATCATCTGTTAATTTTTTTCCTTTTCTCATTCTGGGATTCGTGTTAATGTGGATGTTAATTAACTCTTCTAATTCTGCCTTGCCTTTCTGTTTATTGTTTCCTTTTTTCTGCTGACTTCAGTAATTTTGTCTTTTGGTGATTAAATGGATTGCTATCCATGAGTCCTTTATTTCAGCCATTACATTTTTTAAACCTAGTATTTTTGGTTCTTCTTACAGCTACTCATTTCTTTTTTATATTACCAGTATCCTGTCTTGTCTTTTTGAGATATTTAAAAATATTCACTGTATAATCTTTTAGTATTCGGATGGCATCACCAACTCCATGGACATGAGTTTAGGTAAACTCCAGGAGTTGGTGATGGACAGGGAGGCCTGGCGTGTTGCAGTCCATGGGGTCACAAGGAGTCGGACATGACTGAGTGACTGAACTGAACTAAACTGCACTTGTTTCATCTGGTAGAGGTCGTTGAGTTTATTTTCTTTGTTTTATTTTGTAGTTGAGTTTATCAGATGACCATTTTTTCCCCTGTCAGCTCATATTCCCTCAGGGATATCCATTCCCTTTGGCCAGTAATATGTGTGGAAGTGGGAGTGAGTAATTCAAGTCCTTCCTGGTGGGCAGAGTTTACACTCTATGGCATGGCCATCAGACAAATGCTCCTTCTCTTCAGCCAAGTGCCTCAGGCTCTGGGAGATTGTTTCCATTCCTTTCTCTTTGACTGGTTTCACTGGCATCTCCCCTGGGAGGATGATGGGGAGAACAGAACTACTAGGGGCCAGTACTTTCTTCTCAGCCCTCAGTCTGACCTTCTCCCTGCCTCTGGCCAATTGTATTGTTTTTCTGCCCTGTTACAGTCATGGGGTCGGAGAAGGCAATGGCACCCCACTCCGGTACTCTTGCCTGGAAAATCCCATGGACGAAGGAGCCTGGTAGGCTGCTGTCCATGGGGTCACTGAGGGTCGGACACGACTGAGTGACTTCACTTTCACTTTTCACTTTACTGCATTGGAGAAGGAAATGGCAACCCACTCCAGTGTTCTTGCCTGGAGAATCCCAGGGATGGGGGAGCCTGGTGGGCTGCCATGTATGGGGTCACACAGAGTCGGACACGACTGAAGCAACTTAGCAGTAGCACAGTCATGGGGTAGGTAATGTGATTCACGCAGGGCAATTTAGAGGGAGGAAAAACAACTAGAAATTTGCCCTTTAGCCTTAAATGCTCCTCCCTTTGAAAACTTGATCTAGTTCCCTTCTAGTTCCCTTCTGTCTCTCCTCTCACCTAGAAATTTCCATTGTTCATAGAATGACAAAGACTGGAACTGACCCAAATGTCCATTGACAGGAGAATGGATGAACAAGTTGTGTTATATTTGTAAATGTATATTACACATAAGTGAAAATGGATGAAAACTCTTAGGAATTTGATTGGGTTATAAAGCAAACACCAGAAAAATGCAACTAACATGAGCCCATTTGTATCAAGAAACTAGCAAAGAATATATTGTTTAGGAATACACGTAACTGTAATGAAACTATTTGAAGAAGTAATAAAGAGACTATAAACACACAATTCAGGAGAGCTGCTATTTTTTGGAACAGAGCAGGGTGTGGAGGAACCAGAGATCAAATTGCCAACATCTGTTGGATCATAGAAAAAGCAAGGGAATTCAGAAAAACTTCTACTTCTGAAACATTGACTATGCTAAAGCTTTTGACTGTGTGGATCAAAACAGACTGGAAAATTCTTAAAAGAGATGGGAATACGAGACCATCTTACCTGTCTCCTGAGAAACCTGTCTGCAGGTCAAGAAGCAACAGTTAGAACTGGATGTGGAACAACAGACTTGTTCAAAATTGGAAAAGGAGTACATCAAGGCTGTATATTGTCACCCTGCTAATTTATCTTCTATGCAGAGTACATCATGCAAAATGCCAGGCCGAATGGATCACAAGCTGGAATCAAAACTGCCTGGAGAAATCACAACCTCAGATATGCAGATGCCACACTTTAATGGCAGAAAGCGAAGAGGCACTAAAGAGCCTCTTGATGAGTGTGAAAGAGGAGAATGAAAATGACTTACAACTCAACATTCAGAAAGCTAGGATCATGGCATCTGGTCCCATCACTTCATGGCAAATAGATGGGGAAAAAGTGAAAACAGTGGTAGATTTTATCTTCTCGGGCTCTAAAATCACTGTGGATGGTGACTGCGGCCACAAAATTAAAAGACACTTGCTCCTTGGAAGAAAAACTGTGAGAAACCTAGATAGCATATTAAAAAGCAGAGACATCACTTTTCTAGTGATGTCAGTAGTTTTGCCAGTAGTCATATATGGATGTGAGAGTTGGTCCATAAAGATGGCTGGGCAATAAAGAATCGATGCTTTCAAATTGTGATGCTGTATAAGACTCTTTAAGAGTCCCTTGGACAGCAAGAAGGTCAAACCAGTCCATCCTGAAGGAAATGAACCCTGAATATTCATGATAATGACTGATGCTGAAGCTGAAGCTCCAATCCTTTGGGAACCTGATATGAAGAGCCGACTCATTGGAAAAGACACTGATGCTAGGAAAGATTGAGGGTAGAAGAAGGTGGCAGTAGGGGATAAGATGGTTAGATGGCATCACTGACTCAGTGGACGTGAGTTTGAGCAAACTCTGGGAGATAGTGAAGGACAGAGAAGCCTGGTGTGCTGCAGTCCATGTGGTCGTGGGAATCAGACATGACTTAGTGAATGAACAACAAGGGTGGGGAGGGTGTATTGCTCAGACATGCACAGTGGCCTTGGTGGTCTAGTTCCTGAGATGTCTGGGGTTGCAGCTGCTTGATTGATTGCTATGCTTCATAACGTATATATTACATGTAATATCTACATGTTCAACAATATAACATAGAAATCATTTGTATGACCAAAACAATTTGATCTGAACATACTAATGTTACATGTCTATCAGATACTATACACATGAACATGTCTACATCTTTCTCTCATTTACGTATATCAGCATAGACAAAAAAGCAAAATTGGGAGACCTTTGACATCTATATTGAATTGTAAAGAGTTCACAGAACAGTAGCCTTCAAGCTATGCTTTAAAAAAAAAGTCAGTGCTAAGTGTGTATTTCTCAACTCTTCACTGAGTTGTCTTGCCAGATAGTGATACTATTTTTCAAGCAGCAGGCCACTGTGACACATTTCCCAGGTCAGTAGCACAGATTGTAAAGAAGTTTGCCATGCTAACCTCATTCACACAGTACTGTGACTTCCTTTGTATGATTCAGGAAATACATGTTCATTATCATATTTAGAATTTATTTACATGCTGACCTCTAATAATATTTAGTTGCATGTCTTCTGAAAGAACCACAGCTTTATTTTTAGTCTGCTTTTAGTCCATTTGGTTACAAATTATACTGTGATTTGACAGGACTCCCAGAATAGTTTTGCACATTTTTCCATGTGAAACATTTGAAAGCCTTGGGCAGCTTCTAATCGTCAAAAACAAAAGAGCTAAAAAAGGTCTCATTCTGTATTCTCTGAGTTTGGCCTTGAGTGTTTTCAGCATATTGTTACCTGTTGTCAGTGAGAGTGACTTCATTTGGGAATCAGTTGCTAGTAGTTTTTTAAAATTATTTTGAATAAGCTTTATTTTTAAAGGCAGTTTTAGTTTTGTAGCAAAATGGAGCATAAAGTACAGAGGTTTCCTATTTAGCCCCTGCCCCTACACATGTATAACCTTCCCATTATCTATATCTTTCACCAGAGTGGAACATTAGTTACAGTTGATGAACCAATATTGATATGTTTTTATTAACTAAGGTCCATAGTTTACATTAGTGTCCACTCTTACGTTGTACATTTGATGGGTTTGAACACATGCACCATGACATGTATCTGTCATTATAGTGTCATACAGAGTAGTCTCACTGCCATAAGAATGCTCTGTGTGCAATATATTTATCCCTCCCTCCCCTTCCTAAACTCCTGGCAACCTGTGATGCTTTACTGTCTCCATAGTTGTGTCTTTTCCAGAATGTCTTACAGCCAGAATCCTACAGTATGTAGTACCCTTTCAGGTTGGTTTCTTTCATTTACTCATATGCATTTAGGCTTTTTGCATGTCTTTTCATAGCTTGATAGATCATTTCTTTTTAGCAGTGAATATTATTCCATTGTCCAGATGGACCACAATTTATTTCTCCGTTTGCCTACCAAGGGCATCTGGGTTGCTCTCAAGTTTGGACAATTATGAATAAAGTTGTTATAAGCATTTGTGTGCAGTTTTTGTGTGGACCTGAGTTTACAGCTCCTTTGGATAAATACCAAGGAGCATGATTGCTGGATCATATGGTAAGAATGTGTTTAGTTTTGTAAGAACCTGACAAACTGTCTTCTAAAGTGACTGTACCATGTTGCATTCCCTCCAGCAATGAATGAAAATTAACGTTGCTTCATATCCTCACCAGCATCCAGAGTTGTCAGTATTCTGGATTTTGGCCATTGTAATAGGTGTGTGTGTGCTCAGTGGCTCAGTCGTGTCCGACTCTTTGCGACCCCATGGAGTGTAGCCCACCAGGCTCCTCTGTCCATTGGATTCTCCAGGCAAGAGTATTGGAGTGGGTGGCCATGCCCGCCTCCAAGAGATCGTCCTGACCCAGGAATCAAACACGCATCTCCTGCATTGGCAGGCAGATTCTTTACCACTAGCGTCACCTGGGAAGCCCAGAATAGGTGTGCAGTGGTTATGTCATTGTTTAAAATCGCATTTCTCTGGTGATTGAGAGGGAGGCCTGGCATGCTGCGGTTCATGGAGTTGCAAAGAGTCAGACACGACTGAACGACTGAACTGATACTGATACTGATGATACCTGATGTGGAGCATCTTTTCATATGCTTATTTGCCATTTGTATATCTTCTTTGGTAGGGCATTAAGTCCTTTGGTCCATTTTTTAATACAGTTGTTCCTTATTGTTGAGTTTTGAAAGTTCTTTGTATATATTGGATACCAGTCCTTTATCACATGTGTCTTTTGCAGATATCTTATCCCAGTCTGTGGCTTGTCTTTTCATTAAAGTCTATCATATCAATTATTTCTTTTATGGATTATGTCTTTGGTATTAATATCTAAAAAATCATTACCAGACTCAAGGTCATCTAGCTTTTTTCCTGTTTTATCTTCTAGGAGTGTTATAGTTTTGCATCATACTTTACATATGTGATTCATTTCAACTTAAGTTTTGTGAAATGTGTATGTATGTCTGTGTTTAGATTCATTTTTTTATGTGTGGATGTCCAGTTGGTTCAGTCTGATCAGTCTCATCATGTCTATCATTGTTTTTGTAAATTTCCTGGATTCAAACCAATGATCCATTTATAATTTTATTATATTATTATAATATATACCTAACTTTTAGGTAACAATTATTACCTAACTTGAAAAGAAAATAGTATTTTTCAACATAGAAAAATCACCCAAAGTTTATTTATTTATTTTTTTTAAATTTTATTTTATTTTTAAACTTGACTTAATTGTATTAGTTTTGCCAAATATCAAAATGAATCCGCCACAGGTATACATGTGTTCCCCATCCCGAACCCTCCTCCCTCCTCCCTCCCCATTCCATCCCTCTGGGTCATCCCAGTGCACCAGCCCCAAGCATCCAGCATCGTGCATCGAACCTGGACTGGCAACTCGTTTCATACATGATATTTTACATGTTTCAATGCCATTCTCCCAAATCTTCCACCCTCTCCCTCTCTCACAGAGTCCATAAGACTTTACTATACATCAGTGTCTCTCCTGCTGTCTTGCACACAGGGCCACTGTCACCATCCCTCTAAATTCCATATATATGCATTAGTATACTGTATTGGTGTTTTTCTTTCTGGCTTACTTCACTCTGTATAATAGGCTCCAGTTTCATCCACCTCATTAGAACTGATTCAAATGTATTCTTTTTAATGGCTGAGTAATACTCCATTGTGTATATGTACCATAGCTTTCTTATCCATTCATCTGCTGATGGACATCTAGGTTGCTTCCATGTCCTGGCTATTATAAACAGTGCTGCGATGAACATTGGGGTATATGTGTCTCTTTCCCTTCTGGTTTCCTCAGTGTGTATGCCCAGCAGTGGGATTGCTGGATCATAAGGCAGTTCTATTTCCAGTTTTTTAAGGAATCTCCACACTGTTCTCCATAGTGGCTGTACTAGTTTGCATTCCCACCAACAGTGTAAGAGGGTTCCCTTTTCTCCACACCCTCTCCAGCATTTATTACTTGTAGACTTTTGGATCACAGCCATTCTGACTAGTGTGAAATGATACCTCATAGTGGTTTTGATTTGCATTTCTCGGATAATGAGTGATGTTGAGCATCTTTTCATGTGTTTGTTAGCCATCTGTATGTCTTCTTTGGAGAAATGTCTATTTAGTTCTTTGGCCCATTTTTTGATTGGGTCATTTATTTTTCTGGAGTTGAGCTGTAGGAGTTGCTTGTATATTCTCGAGATTAGTTGTTTGTCAATTGCTTCATTTGCTATTATCTTCTCCCATTCTGAAGGCTGTCTTTTCACCTTGCTAATAGTTTCCTTTGATGTGCAGAAGCTTTTAAGGTTAATTAGGTCCCATTTGTTTATTTTTGCTTTTATTTCCAATATTCTGGGAGGTGGGTCATAGAGGATCCTGCTGTGATGTATGTCAGAGAGTGTTTTGCCTATGTTCTCCTCTAGGAGTTTTATAGTTTCTGGTCTTACGTTTAGATCTTTAATCCATTTTGAGTTTATTTTTGTGTATGGTGTTAGAAAGTGTTCTAGTTTCATTCTTTTACAAGTGGTTGACCAGATTTCCCAGCACCACTTGTTAAAGAGATTGTCTTTAATCCATTGTATATTTTTGCCTCCTTTGTCAAAGATAAGGTGTCCATATGTGCGTGGATTTATCTCTGGGCTTTCTATTTTGTTCCATTGATCAATATTTCTGTCTTTGTGCCAGTACCATACTGTCTTGATAACTGTGGCTTTGTAGTAGAGCCTGAAGTCAGGCAGGTTGATTCCTCCAGTTCCATTCTTCTTTCTCAAGATCGCTTTGGCTATTCGAGGTTTTTTGTTTTTCCATACAAATTGTGAAATTATTTGTTCTAGCTCTGTGAAGAATGCTGTTGGTAGCTTGATGGGGATTGCATTGAATCTATAGATTGCTTTGGGTAGTATACTCATTTTCACTATATTGATTCTTCCAATCCATGAACATGGTATATTTCTCCATCTATTAGTGTCCTCTTTGATTTCTTTCACCAGTGTTTTATAGTTTTCTATATATAGGTCTTTAGTTTCTTTAGGTAGATATATTCCTAAGTATTTTATTCTTTCCAAAGTTTAAAAGGATCATGAAATTATACTGTATCTTACTGTGGTGTGTTACACATTCAGTTGATTTTGCATTGTGAGAAGTGCAGGTGCTGAGAAGCTGTCCCTGCACTTGCTGCTGTTGGGTTGGTGGTTTCCAGTTGAGAATATAATACTTGAATGCATGTTATTTTAAAAATTAATCTATTTAAAATGCAATTCTAATTAAATGTAGAACCTTTGAATCACCTCTGGGGGCTATGACTTTCTGGTGGCTCAGCTGGTAAAGAATCTGCCTGCAGTGCAGGAGACCTGGGTTCAATCCCTTATTCAGGAAGATCCCCTGGAGGAGGGCATGACAACCCACTCTGGTATTGCCTAGGAGAATCCCCATGGACAGAGGAGCCTGGCAGGCTACAGTCCATGGGGTCACAAAGAGTCAGACACGACTGAGTGACTAAAGCACACACAGCCCAGAAAAGTTAACTAATGGAGGATTTGACATACAGAACAGGACTCTGTTCACAATAGGTGTTCCATAAGTATTTGCTATTATATCTAAGTAGTTTAGTAAATATTTGTCTGAAATATCTTAGATATTTTAATAAACAATTCATTAATATCTTACATATAAAATATATTGACTATTTCATATTTACATATTGTCCTCAAAACATATCAATAGAAAGTACAAAGCTAGTAAGACTGTTTCTTGGTGCCAGATACTAAAGTAACCTTTTTCTTATTCACAGGCTAAAAGGCCAGATTCCTGAAATTAAGCAGACTTTAGAAATTCTAAAATACATGCAGAAGAAAAAAGTAAGTGCCTTTTTTGTTTGTAAACATGAGCAAACCAGAATAGTTCAGCAGAGACATGTGTTCCTTGACTCCTTGGTCACTGGTATTTGAACCTGTGCTGGAAGATCCAGTCTGCCTTCCTAAGCACATGTAGTAATATCACAGATGGTGTGCTTCTGTGAGACATGTGGCTTTCCACCGAAAGTCAGGTTTAATTCTAGGGCCCACACTGCTTGGGGGCTTTTACTTATATGTAGTATTTGTGAAGTTTAAATGCAACTTGAAATTATTTTAAGTGCAAAAAGAAATGAATAGTCTTTATTGTTTGTGGCTCTCAGTTCACAGTTGAGGAAATATTTACAAAGAGGGTATACTTGACCAGTGTCACATAGCTAGTTACTGGCAGAACTGAATTTGAGAATCTTCTGAGTTCTCACCCGTTTTTGTTTTTGTTTTTGTTAAATAAAAGCAGGGTGTAAAAATGAAGTTTCAGAAAATATTTAACCTATTATATATATATATGTGTGTGTGTGTGTATATATATGGTTTATTACTTGACTGGCAGAGTAGCTACATCTCGAGACCGTTTATTTTATGTCACAAACTTTATAAGAGACTTCAGAAGACTGGTTGGTTGAGCATGAAGTACTGATGAAATGATAATAATCACGCTTGTCTAGTGCTTACTCTGTGCCAGGCACTGAAGTGTATGTGTTTGTGTTCGTACAAGCGCTGCTTGCCACAGCCTTCAGGGGTGCAGTAAGTAGCTGAGTCAGGATGCATGCACTCCCTGCGGAGTCCTGTGGCCCCAGTGGTCCTTTCTTTACCCTTCTCCTTTACCTCTCTGTCCCTTGGTTCCTCCACCTGATTTGTCTGTGGGAAAAGCAAAGGAGAAAAGGAAAGATATAAACATCTGAATGCAGAGTTGCAAAGAATAGCAAGAAGAGATAAAAAAGCCTTCTTCAGCGATCAGTGCAAAGAAATAGAGGAAAACAACAGAATGGGAGAGACTAGGGATCTCTTCAAGAAAATCAGAGATACCAAAGGAACATTTCATGCAAAGATGGGCTCGATAAAGGACAGAAATGGTATGGACCTAACAGAAGCAGAAGATATTAAGAAGAGATGGCAAGAATACACAGAAGAACTGTACAAAAAAGATCTTCATGACCCAGATAATCACGATGGTGTGATCACTGACCTAGAGCCAGACATCCTGGAATGTGAAGTCAAGTGGGCCTTAGAAAGCATCACTACGAACAAAGCTAGTGGAGGTGATGGAATTCCGGTTGAGCTATTCCAAATCCTGAAAGATGATGCTGTGAAAGTGCTGCACTCAATATGCCAGCACATTTGGAAAACTCAGCAGTGGCCACAGGAGTGGAAAAGGTCAGTTTTCATTCCAATCCCAAAGGCAATGCCAAAGAATGCTCAAACTACCGCACAGTTGCACTCATCTCACGCGCTAGTAAAGTAATGCTCAAAATTCTCCAAGCCAGGCTTCAGCAATATGTGAACCGTGAACTTCCTGATGTTCAGGCTGGTTTTAGAAAAGGCGGAGGAACCAGAGATCAAATTGCCAACATCCGCTGGATCATTGAAAAAGCAGGAGAGTTCCAGAAAAGCATCTATTTCTGCTTTATTGACTATGCCAAAGCCTTGGACTGTGTGGATCACAATAAACTTTGGAAAATTCTGAAAGAGATGGGAATACCAGACCACCTGATTTGCCTCTTGAGAAATTTGTATGCAGGGCAGGAAGCAACAGTTAGAACTGGACATGGAACAACAGACTGGTTCCAAATAGGAAAAGGTGTTCGTCAAGGCTGTATATTGTCACCCTGTTTATTTAACTTATATGCAGAGTACATCATGAGAAACGCTGGGCTGGAAGAAACACAAGCTGGAATCAAGACTGCTGGGAGAAATATCAATAACCTCAGCTATGCAGATGACACCACCCTTATGGCAGAAAGTGAAGAGGAACTCAAAAGCCTCTTGATGAAAGTGAAAGAGGAGAGTGAAAAAGTTGGCTTAAAGCTCAACATTCAGAAAACGAAGATCATGGCATCCGGTCCCATCACTTCATGGGAAATAGATGGGGAAACAGTGGAAATAGTGTCAGACTTTATTTTTCTGGGCTCCAAAATCACTGCAGATTGTGACTGCAGCCATGACATTAAAAGACGCTTACTCCTTGGAAGGAAAGTTATGACCAACCTAGATAGCATATTCAAAAGCAAAGACATTACTTTGCCAACAAAGGTTTGTCTAGTCAAGGCTATGGTTTTTCCTGTGGTCATGTATGGATGTGAGAGTTGGACTGTGAAGAAGGCTGAGCGCCGAAGAATTGATGCTTTTGAACTGTGGTGTTGGAGAAGACTCTTGAGAGTCCCTTGGACTGCAAGGAGATCCAACCAGTCCATTCTGAAGGAGATCAGCCCTGGGATTTCTTTGGAAGGAATGATGCTAAAGCTGAAACTCCAGTACTTTGGCCACCTCATGCGAAGAGTTGACTCATTGGAAAAGACTCTGATGCTGGGAGGGATTGGGGGCAAGAGAAGGGGATGACAGAGGATGAGATGGCTGGATGGCATCACTGACTCGATGAGTGTGAGTCTGAGTGAACTCCGGGAGTTGGTGATGGACAGGGAGGCCTGGCGTGCTGCGATTCATGGGGTCGCAAAGAGTTGGACACGACTGAGTGACTGATCTGATCTGATCTGGGACTGTTTTAAATGGCTTAAGCTCAGCTCTGCAATCGCCTGTATGACCTTGGTATTAAGATGGACAGTTTACAGTACCGTCATGTATTTATTTATTTTTTTTTGAAGGAGTCCACCAGTTCACTGGAGACCAGGTTCTTATTGGCAGACAACCTGTATTGCAAAGCTTCAGTTCCTCCTACCGATAAAGTGTGTCTGTGGTTGGGGGTAAGTCAGTGTCATTGTCACAGCTTCCTTGGCTGACATTTGGTAAGGCAGTGTGTTTTCCCCAACATGGCAGTGTTGGAGAGGAGCACTTGACCATAGATGGAATGAAGGGGTAGCATTGCGGGGGACGAGGAGTATGAGAAAGATTGCCACAGAAACATGCTCTAGTCTCTTCCAGTCAAAACAAAATGGACCAATACCCGACTTTCCCTCCAGCTAGTACTTTATCTGTTAAATGTAACAGAAGGTATTGTTGAACCTCAGATAGATGTTTGTTCATCATCAGAATTTATGACTTCTAGAAAGAGCTCTCTGAACTTAAGGGGGAACAGATTATTATAAAAACCTTGGGGTTGGAACCCATTTGAAAAAGTCAAACATTTCAGTTGTGATGATTTCAGAGACCTTGTTTGTGATTTTTCCTGTTACTACTCTTGAGTCCCATGAACAAACAAGTCATGCCTGACTACACAGGTAGGTCTTGCTACCTCAGGCAAGTTCCTATGCAAAGTAGCAAATTGGGAGGATTTCCACTTGCTGCTATCCTATATAGTCATCCCCAAGAGGCACTCTAGGGCCATGAAAGGTTGGCAGATCATACATGGAAACTCACTTCTCTGTCTGTTAGTTCCTCCTTCCTGATTTCTGTTAGCAGTAACATTTCAGAGTTTATGCATTTATTTCTACAAACATAATTCCCATTCTTGCTTAGTTTTAGTTTTAAAAATGGAACAGCTAGCCACCCAGTAGCTCAGATCTTAGGGGTTATCCTCCTTGGTTTTTCTTCTCCTTGGCCCACACTTAATCAGCATGTGGGGATAAGATGATTCCATAAAGTAGACTGGGACAACAGGGAGCACTGTCCTAAGAATCACGGCTGGAGCCTACCTTACACGAGATGGATTTCAAATGGATCATGTACTCACATGAAATAGTGACACCATCAAAGTTGTAGACCAAGTCACAGATAATTGTAGCCCTGGAATAAGGATGGTTTTTCAGGCCTCAAAACTCGAAAACCATGAGCAAAGTAAAAAGACAACAAGAAAAAATATATGTGACTCATATTGCATGCAAAGGACTAACAGGTTTGCAGGACGACTTGGAGTTGTCTTTTGGGCATGTCAATCTTCAGATGTCTGTTAGACTGTCAAGTAGAGAGGCTGATAAGGCAGTGTTTGAGGAGTGAATCAACTAAGGAGATATACTTGAATGAATGAATGATAGTTTTTGACACGAATGAAGTGTTTTAAAATGTATTCTATTTCCTCTTGTTACAGGTAAGCAAAGTGTACACATTTTCTGGGGGAAAAAAAAGTGCTAATAAGTATCAGTAATTGAGAAGTGAGATTGGGAATCTGGGTTTGGAGAAGAATTTACTTTGCACTGAATATTTTAGTCCTGTCTGAATTTATGCAGCTTTCTAATTATCACAAGGGCTTCCCTTGTGTCTTAGCTGGTAAAGAATCTGCCTGCAATGCGGCAGACCTAGGTTCGATCCCTGGGTTGGGAAGATCCCTTGGAGAAGGGAAAGGCTACCCACTCCAGTATTCTGGCCTGGAGAAATCCATGTCCATGGGGTTGCAAAGAGTCGGACACGACTGAGCGGCTTTCACTCACTCACTTGCAATTATAATGGACTGGCATATTCAGTCGATAAGTATGTAGCACCTGCTTGGTGCTAAGTCCTTTCATGTTGTCTCATTAATTCTTACAACAATCCTTTGAGTAATTTTTAAATTTCATTTGTCATGTGATGAAAGTGGTTCAGGAAATGCCTGGTGTTATGTCAGGTGATAGTTCAGAGCTGTGAAAGGTATGGTTCCCTGTTACAGAGCGCATGCCTTCCCAAGTGTCAGCAGTTACTCCAGATCTTAGATCCAGACTTGGTCACCTTGCCTTCGCCTCTGGCATCTGTTGTAGGTTGGAAGGGGGCAGTTAAAGCTAGCTGTTTCTCTTAATGGACCAAATGTAGATAATACATATGTCTTTGAAAGCTTTAAAGTTCTACCTTAAGCTCAGAAACAACTACTTCAGTTGATTTAGTGTCCCAATAGAGGTGGTAGAAAGATAGGGTTTGATAACTAAAGATACTGGTTCCTATCCTAATTCTTCCATTTATTTAGTATCTCTGAAATCATAGGTAAGCTGACTTCTCAGAGCCTATTTTCTTCACTGTAGAGAAGTTGAGGAGGAAATGATATAATGTATGTAAATATATTCTCTAACTCAGGGGGCAATAAATATTGTGTTAAAAGCCAGAGAGTAAATATTTTTGGTGTTTCAGACCACATGGTCTCTGTCACAACTAGTACTTGGCTCACCAATACGGCATGAAAGTCTTAAGTGAATGAAGAGTGGCTGGGTTTCCAAAAAACTTAGGACAAGAGATGGCTGGCCAAATTTGACCCAAAGGCTGTAGTTTGCCAACCGCTGCTCTAACCTATGAAGCACAAAGTCAGTGTTCACTCATTGTCACGCTTTTCTCTGCAGGCGAACGTAATGCTTGAATATGATATTGATGAAGCTCAGGCGTTGTTGGAAAAGAATTTATTGACGGCCACAAAGAATCTTGAGTCTCTTGAGGAAGACCTCGACTTTCTTCGAGATCAGTTTACTACCACGGAAGTCAGTATCCTTTGCTAAAGAAAGGCAAAAGGGGGAAAGGAGAAAAATGTTTTTTATGTTCTTATGTGCATTGCTTTAATGAGAAGAATGTCCTTACTCTTAGACTAATGTTAAGTTGCAGATTTTATAACAGTAGTAAATGACATATTTTAGAACTAATACTGAAATAAGTTTATAGATAGACTTATCTGAATTTGAGGTGTGAAAGTGTGGAAATAGCAAATTCAATTTAGTACATGAGTATTTCTATTTCAAATATTTTCTCAAGATAATCTTTATAGCTAGATAAGTACTAGAGTTCCACAGCTCTTATTAAGGGTCTCCTGTGTTCCTACAACTGTGCTAAGCTGTGTGGGGCATGTGCTGGTGAGGAGATCAGTGTAAAAAAAGAATGACAAAACACACGTAAGATAGCTAGTGATCATTTCATAGCAAAATAGAAGTCATTCAACTTCAGGTAGCCAACACCAATGCAGTTTAAAATTAGGGCGATAGATGTGAGCTCAGGGATTTCAGAAGTCTTTGAGAAGATAGGGCTGAGACTGTATTTAAAGGTAATGTAGGATTTCTTTTAGCAGAGAGAAAGGGAAGGCTCTCGTGTTGAAACCCAGCTCTTGGCGTTTTCCATCTGCCCCACGCAGTCATTCAAGACAGAAACCTGGGAGTCAATCTTCTTAGCTCTCTGTTACACTCATTTTGGCCTTTTAGAACTGAGGGTCAGTAGTTTTCTTATTTATTTATTTTCGTTGGAGGCTAATTACTTTACCATATTGTGGTGTTTTTTGCCATACATTTACATGAATTAGCCGTGGGTTTACATGTCTTCCCAACCTGACCCTCCCACTTCCCTCCCCATCCCATCCCACAGGGTCATCCCAGTGCACCAGCCCTGAGCACCCTGCCTCATGCATCGAACCTGGACTGGCGATCTGTTTCACATATGATAATATACATGTTTCAGTGCTGTTCTCTCCAATCATCCCACCCTCGCCTTCTCCCACAGAGTCCAAAAGTCTGTTCATTACGTCTGTGCCTCTCTTGCTAGGGTCATCATTACCATCTTTCTAAATTGTATATATATGTGTTAGTATACTGTATTGGTATTTTTCTTTCTGACTTACTTAACTCTGTACAATAGGCTCCAGTTTCATCCACCTAATTAGAACTGATTCAAATGAATTCTTTTTAATAGCTGAGTAATATTCCATTGTGTATATGTACCACAGCTTTCTTATCCATTCGTCTAAGGATGGACATCTAGGTTGCTTCCATGTCCTGGCTATTGTAAACGGTGCTGTGATGAACACTGGGGTACACGCATCTCTTTAATTCTGGTTTCCTCAGTGTGTATGCCCAGCAGTGGGATTGCTGCGTCATATGGCAGTTTTCTACTCTGTTTTCCTCCCCCTAGTCCTTCACACTCTCTCTGCCATGAATTCACTGAGTCACACGTCTTATTTTTATTCCTCTGGCTATAATGCTTCAGTGGTTCTTTGTCACTTATCAGCTATGCACATGGGCACTCTTAGGGGGTGGTCCCTGCCAGTCTCGATTCCATGTGCCACTGACTAATTTCGTGCTCTGGTCCTCCCCTGGTGCACCCAAGGTCCAAATCACCCCAGGTGGTTTTCCTCACCCCCTAAATGGGGTGTGCCCTTTATACGTCCACACTTGGTTCCTCCTACCTAAACTGATTTCCCCCTATTTGCTTGGGTTCCTCCATCTTATCTTTCATCTTTCAGCTCAAGCAGCAGAACATTTCTGAACATTTTCTAGTCCTCTCAGGGTGTTCTGTTGCTCCTTTGTGATTCCTGAGCACTTTGCATATAGTACTTAAAATTTGTTTTTCGTGCCAGACTGGGAGCTCTTCAAGTGTAGGAGCTCCATGTTCTCTGTCCTCCATAGCATGTAGTGCATGACAGGTTTTAAGGGGTTGGGTGAAGACCTGTCTGAGGCCTAGAGCAGGGGTTAGCACATGACTGGTAACGTGGAGGCTTCATTCAGAGGGAAAAAAAAAGATAAAATACCTAGAAGATAGTATTGTACCTTCAGGACATACCACCAAAGGCATGAGCTGGGAAAGAAAGCACCAGTAGGCGAAGGCCTATGCAGGGTGGTGCTTGTGGAAAGGAAAAGATATAGATGCTGAATAGATTGCATAAATTAAGCCAAACAGAGGGTAAGAGATAAAATTAGTGATAATTAAATTGTAATAATTTAAATATTGCATGTCAGGTTATGCTTTGAACCACCTTTGAAATACTGTGGATGAGGGGCTCTCTTGAAAACTGTTGGGAGTGTCAAGCACACATGTGTCAAATATAATACTATAGTTGACCAGCTACGCTAAACAATCATTGATTTGAGGTCTTGACTAGGTTTTGGTGGAATTTTATTCCAGTCTTTGCTTGGCAGATGATACTACACCTTGCTGTAGACACTAGTATTTTGTGTGTGTGATTTCTGTCTTTCATTCAGTGTGTGATTGCACATTATCTTTTGAATTGCTGTGGCATTTTCTTTGACAATTCTTGCAGATATGGCCAGAGTTTATAATTGGGATGTTAAGAGAAGAAACAAAGATGATTCTACCAAGAACAAAGCATAAAGATGGCAGTTAAAAATGTGGTTCAATTTTCGAAACATGTTTATGCTTAAAAGTTGACATAACTTTAAATGATTTTTAACAGCAAGAATAATTAAAACTTTAAAAACAGATAAGCACCACTTTATTTATTTATAAAAACAAAATTAGTTGCAAATATCTTATGAAACTTACAGTGTTGTTATTTTATTTTTTGCATTTCCAACAAAGTAAATGCTGCTTTCATCATTTTTGTTTGTCTGTTTTTCATAAGGAAGGTCTTAGCCAAAATGGCTAGAAACTGTGAGATATGTTACAGAAGCTGATTTCTGGACAGTTTAGCGCAGTTTACTTTTTCTGTATTGCCTGGTGTTACTCTCACTTGTGATATGGTTAAATGAGTTTAGAGGTAGAAAAAAACAGTTGAAATATTTGAAAATTTGTTTTTCTTTAGTACACGTAGGGCTTTATGGTCCTCTGTTGTTGTTATTTGTCCTTTGTAAATTGAGTTTCATGAATTACTGCTTAGCTAATAACTATGTAATGTTCTATACTTTTAAGGAAATGGCAATTTGCATTGCTAAATCGTAAGAGGGCTATTGAGACAACACCTTTTCTAACCCGATATAGGTACACAGAGCCTTTGCAATGCCAACATAAAGGAGATCTTGGCCAACATAAAGGAGATCTTGGCCAACATAAAATAACAAAATTACCTACTGAAAACTCTTGCCTGAGGTGATTTTGTACTTCTTGACAATTCTCCAAAGCAGCAAGACAGGAATATTAAGATAAATATAAATCTGCAGTGGTTTAAAAGAGTTGTGAGATTTTTTATTCATGGTAAAACTTCATAAGAGTGGTAGAAAATCCCTGTGGAAAGCCCTTGGTACAGTGGCTGGGTGATACAGAATTCTGGTAAAAACACAAATGTATTGTTCCATGTCCTTGTAGCAAAGAGTATACTCGTACAGTGTTTTGTACTGGTATTTCATGATACTAAAGCAGTGAAGTTAACAATTGTAGCACAGAACCTTTAAATGTTATTCTTGCTAAAATCAACATGGGTCTTTTGTAAAGTTTATTTACTTGCACGTATAACTGGCCATGTCCAGAACCTTTTATGTTTGTAGAAACAACATAAGATCCCTTTGGAAGGAATATAGATAAGCAAACAATTCAGAAGTTAAATCTGAGAGATACCAAAGTTTCCTCTCAGGGTTTCTTTCATGAGTTTAAATTCCCGTATTTTAGAATTTGAGCTTTGTAAACATCTTAATATATTTTTGTGTTACTTTTTCCCCAAACTTTATTATGGTAAGTATATTGGTGTGAAATGTTCCTGTTAACAGGAATGATTTAGTCAGAAGATCTTCCTTTTGTCTTCCTTTAAGTCCATGAAAATCTAAATAGGAATTTTAGGTTTTCTAAGCACAACAAATATTACCTAAGTATGCAGTATGTGTCAGAGAGAGTATTAGGCTTTGTTAATTAAATAAAAGATATTTAAATCTTGCGTCTGCCAGATTATTTCTCTTGTAACAGTTTACATTTTCAGAATAACATAACCATCCTGATTTGACATGATTTCTTCAAGCCTAATACTAGTATAGTATACCTGAAAGCATAATGAGCACAAGATTGACTATAAAATTGTGATATTGAGTAACAAATGCGTTGAAAATGCAACTGAAATCAACGTTTCCATTGTAAAACATGTTCACTTGAGAACGTTTTGAAATTAGGAGGAAAAAAGACATTTCAGTTCCACTTGCAGCCGCCCCTTAATGATTCTATGGCTTCCATTTCTTTTACTGTGCATAGGTTTTTAAAAAAACATAATTTAAATTATTTTGTCTGTATAATTTTTATCATACTTTCTTAACATGGAATTTGCAATCTGCCTATTATAGAATGCTTTTAAATTAACATTATTTTACTGGTTTAACAGTATTCTAAATAGCTGGACCCTAGTAAACTGTGACCTATAGACATTTGATGTTTTAAAATTTTTTTGTGTGAAGTAAATAATTCAGCACTTTACATTTTTACAAAAGGATTTTTCCTGTATTTAGGATTTTTCCTGAGATTAGATTACCAAAAATAGAATTACAGAGTCAAAGATCATAGCATTTTATTTTCTGGGGTTAACTGAGAGGAGTTTGGTAAGGGGATGATGGGAAGCAACAGGGGATTCAGATGAACACAGGAACTTGAAACAAAAATAAATGTCCCCCCCCAAAAAAAAATGTCTGACACACTATAGATACTGACGGCCACAACCACATAGCCAAAGTGAAACCAAGGTCTGGTTCCCAGGTGAATTTCCTTCCCTCTGTACCATGGCACATACTGAGTAATTCATTAAGTTCAGTTCCTTAATGAATGAATACTCTCCGTTCTTTTATGTTTGCTATTCTTGGCCCTGTACCTCACAATATCTTTAAGGGTCTCAAATCATTTCTTAAAGGTTCATCTTGGTTGGTCCTGATCCCCTATGGAGCCATGTCTGTTGTCTGTTTAGTGCTAAATGTGGGGGTGTATTGTCTCTGAAGACTGCCAAGAGCACAGGCAATACTCATCATAGTTAGAGTTGTGTTTAACAACACATTTGAACTCCCAAGACCTGGATAGGCCATGCCTGAATACCAGTTTACTCTGAAGAATACGGGACAGGCAAGACCCCATGGACACCATGCCAGGGGTCAGCTTGAAGCATCATCCTTAGGTGGAAATTCTTGCAGTGGTCCCCACAGACGACACAGATGGGTGCAAGAGCTGCTGGGTTTAGAGGCCATCTTCTAACAGCCCCCTGTGCACAGCCTGGGTCCCAGCTAGGGTCAAGGCCTGGGAACAAGAGGTCCATTGCACTCAGGGACCCTGAGCTGTGGCCCCCAGCAGATGTTTACATTCAATTGTAGCCCTCCCAGGCCAGGAGTCAGGTACCCATGACTTTGTACTGGAAGCAGGCCCAGCAATCCCACAGAGGACCATACACCTTCATCATGTTTCCAGGACAACCAAACTAGAAAGCTGATCCAAGGTGAGCATCTTGCTTGAGGGAGAAAAGGTTTTTCAACACCTCTCACCTGGCCTGTTGGATCTTGCATGATCATGGTCAGTTTTTGTCAGTGGGATACTTCCTTTTCTAGTCCTCTTCATAAGGCTGCTTAGCTAGTATCTGCCTCTGCAAAAAAACAAAAGCAATAATCTTGTTTATTTTAAAATATCAACAAAAAGTTAAGATATTTTAAAGAGCCAGATGGAATAAGTTCTGTCTAGGTGAGGCAAAACTCAGGAATCAGCTGAGAGGTCAAGTTTGACAATGACATGATAGATTGGAGAGCTGTTTTCTCCTTAACCCAAAGCCAGGTGTTGCTATAAATTTACTGAACTTCAGGAGCTCATAGAGTGACTTTTTAGTTTTGTGGCCAAAACTAGTCAATAAACTTTTGAATTTGTACATGTATTATTTTGAAATCTTATAACCACAACCAGTATCATAGACTACATGGGCTTGCTAATTCGCCACATCTCTATATTAATACACTTCTGTATTAATATAATACAAAATTATGTAATTATATAAGTTGTATATATATAAATTGGATATATATGTATATAAATTGTGTATATTTAATAAGCTAACAATAAACTAATGCTAAAATTATATATTAGTAGCTAATAGGCTAGTATAATGATAAGCTAATATTAAGCTAATATAATATGTAATATATTACTAAGTTGATATAATATTAAGCTGAAGCTCCAATAGTTTGGCCACCTGATGTGAAGAGCCGACTCCTTTGAGGTGTGGATAGTGCTTCAAAGTTCATGTAAAGAATTGACTTTTATTTGTGTCTCTTTCTTGTTTTGTGTGCACAGTGTATTTGAGCAGTTTGTGTATAAAGGATCATGCCTCCTTGCCATGGCTTATGTTCAGTAGGTTGTGTAACAACTTGTCTTTGGGGCCGTGAGTTTTTTCCTGGTTCTATTAGCACCTCCAAGTAAACCCATTTTAGGCTGAATCAGCTTATTTTCTCCAGCTCAAAGCTGTGGATTCTAGAGAGTAAAATACACAAAAATTTTAAAAAGCTAAAGGTCAGGAGATAATGATCTCTTCCTTTTCGTCAATACCTACATCTTTGGCTACTTAGGTCCATGTTTGGAGTGGCTTGGGCAATTGTTTATTCTCAGCCAGGTGGTCCAGAGGCAGCTTAAGAGTTACATTTTAACTGACCCGGGACATGTAATTTTCAACTCCAAGATCACTGTTGCTTGCAATACCACAGCAAAGTGACAATATTAGCTTTTCAGGATCGACTTGGTGTCACCCTGAAACATCGACTCCAGGGTTCAGTTACAAGTGGACTGTAGTTGCCCTTGTTTTCCATTGGTCCTCAGCTATGCAAGAGATGACCAGCGTCTAGGACTGACCTTGGCTTTAAGGATAGAATCTGCACAGTTCAGATGATACAAAGAAGGTCCCGGAAAAATAAGAATTGGTCCAAGATAAAATAGTCCTGGAAGATCCCGTCCTTGACTCTCCTCCTATCCTATACGTATTCAGGTGGTCACACCACGAACTGCTGAAAGTTGATGGGTCCCAACATACTTCTGGGAGAAATCCAGATAACTAGTGACCATAGGGAGAATTGTTCACCCGTAGGAATGACCAACGGAGAAGGCAATGGCACCCCACTCCAGTACTCTTGCCTGGAAAATCCCATGAATGGAGGAGCCTGGTAGGCTGCAGTCCATGGGGTCGCTAGGAATCGGACACGACTGAGTGACTTCACTTTCACTTTTCACTTTCCTGCATTGGAGAAGGAAATGGCAACCCACTCCAGTGTTCTTGCCTGGAGAATCCCAGGGACGGGGGATCCTGGTGGGCTGCCGTCTATGGGGTCGCACAGAGTCGGACATGACTGAAGTGACTTAGCAGCAGCAGCAGGAATGACCAAGGGAAACGATATTTTAAAAGCAGATAGTAACAAAGCTTGGAAGAGTTTTAAAAAGGGCAGGAATATGGTCAGAGTGCTTTTGTGTAGCTCGAAACTTTCATGTATGACTCTGCGTATGTCATAAGGAAAAATGATTCAGGTAGCTGAATAATGGCAAATATATACCAATATTTAATATTAAGCTTTAGAAGTGGTGGGGTATACTGAACGCTGGTTATGGAAATCAGTATTCATATTGTAAACATTATCTAGTTTGACTTTTGTTAACCCACCTGTTTCTGCTTTTTTCCCACCCACAAAAAATATTTGCATGGAATTGTCATTAATACAAATGAAGTTTTTCAGAGTAACATTTTTTAAAATGTTTTGAACACTTCAAGTGAGATAGCAGTGGGAGGTTTTGGAGAATCAATTTTGTGTCTTGCAGAATTTAATGGAATGTGGACATAGGCAACTTGGGAACAAGGGATTTGGATGAAAATAGAAACTTGAAACAAAAATGTCAAACAAACTAACTTCTGTTGCCTTTCTCAATAGAGATTGCAGCTGGTCTGTCCTTAAGGTAAGGACAGTGTTTCTCCTGTTTGATCTCCCTCTCTGGGGTGTCTTGTCATCTCCCCATCTCTCAGCCTCAGTCACAGCTGAGACCTTGTCAATCCCTGCAGTGCCTTCTTAATCTCCACCTCAAGCCATTCTGTTCCCTTCCAGGTTTTCACTGTCCCCCACATCTTTACTTCTTTCATGGTCTATCTTGTTCAGGTCCTTGCACACACCACACATGCTTTGGTTCCACTCCTGCTTTGCCGTCCTGACCTGGCTAAGCCAGTGTCTTGTTTAATCAGACAGCAAATTCCCAGCACTTTAAAGTCAGGGGTGCAAGGCTCCACCATCCGTAAGTCAGCCATTCAGACCTCCACGCCCCGATTCTTGCTCCTAGCTGTCAATATCTGTCAGCCTTGGCTGTTGCTTCTGTCACTCAAAAGCAAAAAAAGTTAGAATAGCATTGAAGTATGTATATTACCATGTGTGAAATAGATCACCCGTCCAGTTTCAATGCATGAAACAGGGCACTCAAAACCGGTGCTCCGGGATGACCTGAGGGATAGGTCGGGATGGGAGGTGGGAGGGGGATTCAGGATGGGGAACACATGTACACCCGTGGCTGATTCATTTCTATGTATGGCCAAAACCACTCCAATATTGTAAAGTAATTAGCCTCCAATTAAATAAATTTACCCCCCCAAAAAAAGTTAAAGAGAAACCACACCCCCCAAAAAGCTTCTGTTCTTTACATCTGTGTCTCTTTGGCTGTAAAGAACAGAAGCTTTTTTTGTGCTGTGGTTTCTCTTTAGCTTTTTTAATTGTAAAGTAATTAGCCTCCAATGAAAATAAATAAATTTACAAAAAGAAAAAGTGAAAGAGAAACCACACCCCCAAAAAAAGTGTCTGTTCTTTACATCTGTGTCTCTTTGGCTGTAAAAGACAGAAGCTTTTTTTGTGCTGTGGTTTCTCTGTAACTTTTTTTATTTTAAAGTAATTAGCCTCCAATTAAAACAATTTTTTTAAAAAAGCTTTTGCAGGAGGCCCCTTGCTGAGTGCAGCCCCCAGCCTATGACTGCCTCCGTCCACAGTTGTCTCACCCAACTCAGTTCTGCCTACTGTCAGCCTCTGGCCACCCTACCCTCGCCAAGACATGTGGACCATCATAGGCATTCTGGGCGGTATGTGAAGCATCTTGAATGTGTGTGGGGGCCATATCTGCTCAGCCAGGTTCTGGCCTGGGTAGTGCACACATTCTGTCCCCAGTGCCAGTGACCAAACCTGTTTGTTCCCTCGTCCTTGTAACTCTTGGCCTCTGATGGCCTAGAAGGGAAGTGAAGATGCTCAGTCATGTCCAATTCTTTGCAACCCTGTGGACTGTAGCCCCCCAGGCTCCTCTGTCCATGGGATTCTCCAGGCAAGAAGACTGGAGGTGGTGGCCATTTCCTTCTCCAGGAGATCTTCCCAACTCAGGGATCGAACCCAGGTCTCCTGTGTTGTAGGCAGACGCTTTACCTTCTGAGCCACCAGGGAAGTCTTAAACAACAGAAATGTCTTCAAGTTTTTTCTGGAGGCCGAAGTCTGACATCAACGGATCCATGGGGCCACCCCTCTAATGACAGCTTCTGACTCTGTCTCCAAACGAGGTCAGATTCACTGTGGTGACCTCAACATATCTTGCTGGGGGGACACAAGTCAGCCCATCAGAGGCAGAGCATGGCCCTGCAGATTCTGGAAATGTCAGAGGAGCATGGGCATCGTGTCATGGTCCACAGCAGAACAGCTGGCCTCTCTCCACTTCACCCGCCTTCCCTGCAACCAGGGCCCCTCTCTCCTGCATCCTCTATCTTTGTCCACTGAATTTTTCTTATCTTAAAAACAATTCTCTCCTGGCCTCTCTTCCCCTCAAGCTGCCATCCTCATTTCTCTGCCCTTCGCAGAAAGCATTGTCCTGAAAGTGTTTGTACTCATGGTCCCCGTTGTTTCTCCTTTTTCTCTCCTGTTCTCAGTCAGATGCAGCAAACATGGAAGATTGCTCTCTCCTCCTGAGATTCCCTCTTGGCTTTTTAGGATCCTTGCCTGGTTTTCCTCTCAACTCTCTGCCTGCTTCTTCTCACATTCATGTGCCAGCGCTTCTATCTCCTAGACCTCTGGTTTGTCATTCACCCTCATGTTGCAAGGGCTTCCCTGGTGGCTCAGCCAGGAAAGCATCTGCTTGCAATGCAGGGGACCTGGGTTCGATCCTTGGCTCGGGAAGATCCCCTGGAGAAGGAAATGGCAATGCACTCCAATACTCTTGCCTAGAAAAGTCCATGGATGGAGGAAACTGCTGGGCTACAGTCCATGGGGTCGAAAGAGTTGGACACGACTGAGTGACTTCACTCATTTTGTGTTGGAAAACATTCCTGCCCTGGTGAGCCTCAGAATTTGGTCTCCAACTTGGACCTTGAGAGTTCAGAATTTTGGACGCCTGTATCCAGCTGCTTACTTGACAGTTCCATCTGCCAAACTTCATGGGCATCTCAAGCTCAACGTGTCAAAAACTTAACTCCTTCCCTTGCCTCACCTCCAATTCAAGTCTACCCACATTCCAACATACTCTGATTTCCTATTCATCCATCTGCAAATCCTGACTCTTAACATCGTGGTGTATCCAAAATGTGACTGACTCATCACCTCCTCAGCTACAATCCTGGCCCAAGTCCCAACATTTGTTGCCTGGATCACCACCACAGCCTCTGAGGTGGGCTCTCTGCTTCCACGCTTGTCTCTCTGTGGTCCACCATGTGAAGAGGTCAGAGCTCAGGGCATAAGCCAGCATCCTGACAATGATCTAAATTCACTGACATGAGCTGGTTTCCACTCCGGCCCTTTGCCTACCTTGTACCCTTCCCTGTGGGCCTTCTGCTTTAGCATGCCTGGTTCTGCTCTTCCTGGAATGGGCAATCATTTTGCTCCTATTTCAGGACTTTTCTTGCTTGCTATTCTTTCTTCCTGGAAAATCCTTCCCCATTTTGTCCAGATGTTATCTACATAGCTTCCCCCTGAACTCTTCTAAATTCAAGTCTCTGCTCAAAGATAACTTCCTAAATGAGCTTCTTAAGGCCACCGTACACACGTTGGAAAGGACTGGCCCCCTGCACAACACACACTAATGTGTGTCCTTACCCCTCTTCCTTGCTTTATTTTCCCATGAGTACTTAACTCTAGTATCAGTTCAGCAGTTGCTTAGTCATGTTCAACTCTTTGCAACCCCATGGACTGTAGCACGCCAGGCCTCCCTGTCCGTCACCAACTCCCTGAGTTTACCCAAACTCATGTCCATTGAGTTGGTGATGCCATTCAACCATCTCATCCTCTGTCGTCCCCTTCTCCTCTCACCTTCAATCCTTCCCAGCATCAGGGTCTTTTCCAATGAGTCAGTTCTTTGCATCAGGTGGCCAAAGTATTGGAGTTTCAGCTTCAGCATCAGTCCTTCCAATGAATATTCAGTCCTTTAGGATGGACTGGTTGGATCTCCTTGCAGTCCAAGGGACTCTCAAGAGTCTTCTCCAACACCACAGTTCAAAAGCATCAATTCTTCAGGGCTCAGCTTTCTTCACAGTCCAACTCTCACATCCATACATGAATACTCGAAAAACCATAGCCTTGACTAGATGGACTTTTGTTGGCAAAGTAATGTTTCTGCTTTTTAATATGCTGTCTAGGTTGGTCATAACTTTCCTTCCAAGGAGTAAGTGTCTTTTAATTTCATGGCTGCAGTCACCATCTGCAGTGATTTTGGAGCCCAGAAAAATAAACTCTAGTATGGATGCCACTGTTTACTAGAGACAGCCCTGCTTTATACTTGTACAGCAGTTAACACTCTGTTCTTACCTCCCCTTCTGCCTTCAGTCATGTTGGCTTGGTTGGGAATTCTGACTGGAGCACAGAAAAAGGAAGGCCTTTTACGTAGGTAACATAGTAATTAATACATCGCAATGCAGAAGAAGTAAAAAAGCATAAAACCAAGAACACAACTGATTCTTTGGAAATACTGATAAAAATAGGCAGACCTCTAATATAATGCCTCTGAATAATAAACAGAAACATGTAACATTGTAAATGAAAGGTTTCTATCCACAAATACAGATACTTTAAAATTATACTAAGCTCAACTGTATGCCAATACATTTGAAATTCTAGATGGAAGATACAAGTTTCAAAGAAAATATAAATTACCAAAATTTACCTACAAGGATTCATGTGTTAATCTAGACAGTCTGTGTGCAGCTATGTTGTTCAGTCGCTCAGTCGGGTCTGACTCTCTGAGACCCCATGAATTGCAGCACGCCAGGCCTCCCGGAGCTTGCTCAAACTCATGTCCGTGATGCCATCCAACCATCTCATCCTCTGTTGTCCCCTTCGCCTCCTGCCTTCAATCTTTCCCAGCATCAGGATCTTTTCCAGTGAGACAGTTCTTCGCATCAGGTGGCCAAAGTGTTGGAGCTTCAGCTTCAGCATCTGTCCTTCCAATGAATATTCAGGGTTTATTCCTTTAGGATGGACTGGTTTGATCTACTTGCAGTCCAAGGGACTCTCAAGAGTCTTCTCCAACACCAGAGTTCAAAGCATCAATTCCTCAGCGCTCAGCTTTCTTTATGGTCCAACTCTCAAATCCATACATGACTACTGGAAAAACCATAGCTTTGACTATAGAGACCTCTGTCAGCAAAGTCATGTCTCTTCTTTTAAATGTATTGTCTAGATTTTATTCCAAGCTTTTCTTTTCTTACAATAGCTTTTCCAAGGAGCAAGTGTCTTTTAATTTCATGGCTGCAGTCATCGTCTACAGTGATTTTGGAGCCCAAGAAAATAAAATATGTCACTGTTTCCAATGTTTCCACATCTATTTGCCATGAAGTCATAGGACTGGATGCCATGATCTTTGCTTTTTGAATGTCGAGTTTTAAGCCAGCCTTTTCACTCTCCTTTCACCTTCATCAAGATGCTCTTTAGTTCCTCTTTGCTTTCTTCCATAAGGGTGGTGTCATCTGCATATCTGAGGTTATTGATATTTCTCCCAGAAATCTGGATTTCAGCTTGTGCTTCATCCATTTCAGCATTTCACATTATGTACTCTGCATATAAATTAAATAAGCAGAGTGACAATATACAGCCTTGACCTACTCCTTTCCCAATTTGGAACCAGTCTGTTGTTCCATGTCTGGTTCTAACTGTTGTTTCTTGACCAGCATGCAGGTTTCTCAGGAGGCAGGTCAGGTGGTCTGGTATTCCCATCTCTTGAAGAATTTTCCACAGTATGTTGTAATCCACACAGTCAAAGGCTTTAGTGTAGTCAATGAAGCAGAGGTAGATGTTTTATGGAATTTCCATGCTTTTTATATGATCCAAGGGATGTTAGAAATTTGATCTCTGGTTCCTCTGCCTTTTCTAAATCCAGCTTGAACATCTGAAGGTCCTCAGTTCATGTACTGTTGAAGCCTGGCATGGAGAATTTTGAGCATTACTTTGCTAGCATGTGAAATGAGTGTGATTGTGTGATAGTTTGAACATTCGTTGACACTGCCTTTCTCTGGGATTGGAATGAAAACTAACCTTTTCCAGTCCTGTAGCCACTGCTGAGTTTTCCAAATTTGCTGGCATATTGAGTGCAGCACTTTCACAGCATCATCTTTTAGGACTTGAAATAGCTCAGCTGGAATTCCATCACCTCCACTAGCTTTGTTTATAGTGAGGCTTCCTAAGGCCTACTTGACTTCACATTCCACGATGTCTGACTCTAGGTGAGTGATCTCACCGTCATGGTTATCTGGGTCATGAAGATCTTTTTTTGTACAGTTTTTCTGTGTATTCTTGCCACCTCTTCTTAATATCTTATGCTTCTGTTAGGTCCATACCATTTCTGTCCTTTATTGAGCCCATCTTTGCATGAAATGTTCCCTTGGTCTCTCTAATTTTCTTGAAGAGATCTCCAGTCTTTCCCATTCTATTCTTTTCCTCTATTTCTTTACACTGATCACTTAGGAAGGCTTTCCTTGCTATTCTTTGGAACTCTGCATTCAGGTGGGTATATCTTTCTTACTGAATTGAAGTTGGGCAAGAAGAAATCATGATTCAAACCTATATCTATAGTACACATTGTAGAATAGAAATATCTGTGAACAAGATGAATAATGTTCTTACTTTCATGGACCTTACAACTGGAGCTGTAGCCAGAGGCCAGATCATGCATGGCCTGTAGCCACGTTAAGAAATGTCAAGTTTGTCTGGACTTTGTTCTAAA
Source organism: Bubalus kerabau (assembly GCF_029407905.1). Classification (NCBI taxonomy): domain Eukaryota; kingdom Metazoa; phylum Chordata; class Mammalia; order Artiodactyla; family Bovidae; genus Bubalus; species Bubalus kerabau. Next base: position 48,590,341 of record NC_073647.1, on the reverse strand, counting down.
TGTGATGAGAAACTGTTGGTGGGTTTCAAGCAGGTGAATGACTTGATGTGATTTCCTTTTTGAAACGATCATTCTGGCTGTTATATTGAGAATGTATCATGGGAATAAGAGCTGAAGTAGGGAGACCACTTAGAAAGATAGTAAGTAGTTCAGCAAAGAGTTGATAGTGGTTTGGACAAAGGTGATAGCAATAGGGGCAGAGGAAATGGCAGAGTTGGCTATATTTTGGAGAAAGAATTGATAGGACTTGATGACCTATTTGATATGGGAAGTGAGGGGAAGTGAGGAAATAGAATAACTTTTAAGTTTCTGTGTTGAACAAGGGGGTAGATGGTGGTGTCATTTACAGAAGCAAGTCTGAGGTTGAAGGAGCTCGTTTTGACTACCATTGATTTCATACTGGATATGTCAAGTTTGAGGAATCTCTGGATGTGTTTAGTAGGCAGGTTGGTTGTATTGGTATAGTGCACACAAGAGTGGGCTGGAATCCTTCAGTTGGGAGTCATCAATACAAAGACAGTGACTAAAATCATAAAAGATTGGGCCCCCAACAGAACTAAGAACATCAACTTACTAAGAGGCTTGGTGTCGGCAGAAATCACTCCACCAGCACTATACTGGCAAAGGTCATGCATGCCTTCCTGCTCCCTGAAATCCTAGGGATATATTTTCAGACTTGTCTTTCTGAACCCACTGCTGCTTGGGGATACTACTGTCTACTCCTTCCTGTGAAACTGTGCTCTCAAAGTTTCCCATTCTCTCCTTCTATGTTCCATTACTTTGCCAACAAAGGTCTGTCTAGTCAAGGCTATGGTTTTTCCAGTAGTTATGTATGAATGTGAGAGTTGGACTATAAAGAAAGCTGAGCACCGAAGAACTGATGCTTTTGAACTGTGGTGTTGGAGAAGACTCTTGAGTGTCCCTTGAACTGCAAGGAGATCCAGCCAATCCATCCTAAAGGAGATCAGTCCTGGGTGTTCATTGAAAGGACTGATATTGAAGCTGAAGCTCCAATACTTTGGCCACCTGATAGGAAGAGCTGACTCTTTGGAAAAGACACTGATGCTGGGAAAGATTGAAGGCGGGAGGAGAAGGGGACAACAGAGGATGAGATGGTTAGATGGCATCACAGATTCAATGGACATGAGTTTGGGTGGACTCCGGGAGTTGGTGATGGTCAGGGAGGCCTGGTGTGCTGCTGTCCATGGGTTCGCAAAGAGTTGGACATGACTGAGTGACTGAACTGAACTGAACTGAACTGAAGTTCCCTTTCCCTAAACCTTGTTGTTTCCCAGGGCAGACTAAGGAGTTAGATTATAGGTTGCACTGTCAGGAACAACTTCTCAAGCCACATCTTCTCTAGGATCAGGAAGCTGCTTGCAGATTTCAGCAGCTGTTGGTTTCAGAACTTGATGGAGGTCAGGGAGAAATCCATGCAGACATCTCAAGGTAGAGAATCTAAGATTCAGTGAAGGGCAAGTACAAACACCCTGAGGTGTGAATGTGCTGGGGGTGTTTGATGAACAAGGCCACACAGGTGATGCAAAGGGGTTGAACTTCATTTTTAAAAGTTTTTCTGAAAGCCACTGGAAATACTTTGGGTTTTCAGCTGACTAAAATGGATAACCACTGGGGCATTACGAGCAGCTGATTGCTGATAATAAATGTTTTATCAGGCTCCTTCTGGCTGCTGTGTGGAGAATAGACTCTGGAAGCAGGGAGATCAGCGATCACAACAACCGTGGCAACAAACGACAGTGTGACATGTTACACTTATGACCCTAATAGACATTCAAATGGAGACGTTGGCTACACAGTTGGTTCTAAATGTGTAAACTTCAAGGGAGAAAGAGATGAGCTGGAGATAGAAATTCAGGACTCATTGGCTGACAGATGATATTTACAGTCATGTAACTGAATGATATTGCATTTTTGGTCCTTCCCTCCCTCCTTTCTCCCCGCCCTCCCTACCTCCCTCATTCACTCATGATTATAAAAGTGATAAAGCTTATGCCCAGACTCTGAATCAAACATTTTCCCTTTTTTTCATGTGTGTGTTCAGTCGCTCATTTGTGTCCTACTCTTTGTGACACCATGGACTGTAGCACGCCAGGCTCCCCTGTCCATGGGATTCTCCAAGCAAGAATACTGGAGTGGGTTGCCATTCTCTTCTCCAGGGGATCTTCCCAACCCAGAAATAGAACCTGTGTCTCCTGCATTGCAGATGGAGTCTTTACTGCTGAGCTATTGGGAAGGGCTTCCTTTTTTTTTTTTTTTAACTCCTCCACCAAATATGTGCTATAAACCCTAGGCAGTGTATGGAACTCTTGTGTTGCGATCTGGGCACCATACTGCAAGTGATCCTGACACAAAATGCACATCTTAGTAGTATTTGAAAAGATAGAAGCAATGTAGCCTTGAGAAAAGAAGACTTTCTAGGGAAAACAATTGTAATAAGCTACGTGGCATCTATCTAAAGCAAATAAAACCTCTAATTTTAAAAGATACACACACCCCAGTGTTCACAGTGGCACTATGTACAATACCCAAGCCATGGAAGCAACCTAAGTGGCCATCAACAGATTAATAGACAAGATGTGATATATATATATATATACACACACACACACACACACACACACATATATATGATATGTGATATATATATATATATATATAGTGGAATATTACACAGCCATAAAAAGTAACAAAATTGTGCCATTTGCAGAAATATGGATGGACCTAGAGATTATCATACCAAAGTGAAGTAAGTCAGACAGAGAAAGACAAATATATCACCTGCATGTGGAATCTAAAAAATACAATAAACTGCTGAATATAACAAAACAGAAGCAGACTCATGGATATAGAAAAAAAATCAGTAGTTCCTAGCAGGGAGAAAGAGAAGAGGCATGATAGGGGTAAAGGATTAAGAGGGACAAACTACTATGTATAAAATAAGTAAGCTACAGGGATATATTGTACAGCACAGGGAATATAGCCAATATTTTATAATAACTTTAAAAGGAGTATAGTTTATAAAATACTGAATCACTATTTTATAAATCTGAAATGAGTATAATATTGTAAATCAAATATACTTCAATTAAAAAACAACCCCCCCCCAATTTTTAGGAGCTATTTAACAAAAATAGTTAAATTTAAACAAAAAACCCTTGACTAAAAATTGCAACGATTCATATTAGGCTTCACAGAACAAATGTTTGCAAAAGTCATACGGCATTTCCAGGGATTAGTGAGGTCTCTGTGACTTTCAACCTGATGATCCTGTAACTTTCTGGCTTTAAGATATTGGTGAATACTGTTGTGCATATGTCCCACCTACCTGATGTTCTTGGTAGCAGTTGCTACACTGTAGGGACAGACTCCTCTGGAAATAGCTACAACACACACTTGGAATCTTACAGTCACATAATCAACCATTTTACTAAATACAAGCATATTTTCATTCACATACAGCTAAAGTTTTTCACATTTCATTACAGTGCACAACAAAGTGAGGAAAAGTACACAGTACATTTTATTCTGGAATATGAGGCAATCTAATCCAACATGCAGTTGTGGTCTTTGTTACAAGTTAGTTTATCTTGTCTTCACCTATGTAGTAAAATAGCTTCTAGAGCTTTACCCTTAATATTGTACTAACACCTGACTTTTTCACACATTTTCCAAAACCCACTTATTGCAGTGACAACAGCACTGAATTCTACTAAAATGAGTTTTAAAGTTCTAGAATTTGTTTAAGCAGTTAAGCTCAGCCACTTCTGCTGAATCTATGATGAGTATTTTTAAACCTGCCTAAAAATGCAAAGAATGAGAAAAATATACATATGATGTATTTAAGTCAAGAAAATGGTAGAGAGTTTTGTTTCTATCCTTTTTTTCTTGAACTGACAGAATCCAGTCAACTCTCATCTATCCACTGGATAATCTTGCTTTCAGAATCTTCTAAACATAATTAAGTATAGCAGTTGATGAAACTTTGTGTTAGCCCAATTTACTATCTTTTGTTTGTCTTCTACAACCACAAAGCTGGCAAATTAGTTACTCCACCCAAGCTAGGTCACGCTAAACCAAGGAAGAGATGATGATTGGGTCACTTGTAGTGGATGCTGCAGGTAGGTCTAAGGTGGTTTGTTCCCATAATTTTCATGATTTTACTGCTTTATTTTGGCTGAAGTAAATCCTCCAAATTTCAGATTCAGTTACATCCATTCTGAGATTCAATACCATATTTCAAAGCAATTTACCATCCTTAGGCGTTCCTATCACAATGGAAATGAGAAACCTGACTCTAATCAGAATTGGTTGTTTTACTACAAAAAGTATGGCTTTTGCCTAGCTGAACTGGCTACAATCAAAAAATCATTTAAAGCATCACCTCTCTTCAAGAAGATAATGGAACTGCAAGGCAACCATTTCAAGTTTCTGATGCAACTAGTTAGCTGTCTGTTCACCTGAGAATTAAGAGTTAACTTTGTAGGGTAGATAGGAGCCCAGTGTAGGCATATGGCAAACAAGGAGCCAAGGTCATTGTGAAGTGAGTATTTACCCCCACCCCACTCCCCATTGCTGTATTTAGTTCCTTTCAATAATATATCCACTGCATTTCAGCGATAAGAACACATAACCCAAACAGTTCTAACATGTGTTCACTGTGCAATTATTCACTTGTGTAAAATCCTCTTGTCAATAATACCTGAATGGGCTTTACCTTTGACTTATGCCCAGGTTTCCTCAGGGTTAGAGCTGAGTTATAATCAATAAGGAAACATATCCTAACATGTAGAGAATATTTATTTGCAGTCATATCTCTTCCAAAGTAAACAATAACAGTTTATTCATTGGGCAGCAGGATGATGCAGTGAAGTAAAAACCAGGAGTCAGAAGACCTTCACTTTGGCCTAGTGACTCTCCTCTGCCTCTCAGTTAATTTTTTTGTAAACTGGGGAAGAAAACCTCATGGCCTCTTACAATGATCAAACAGGTCATTCAGTGAACCATAATGTGTCTGTAAGGGTTACAGCCCCTCCTAAGCAGGTGTTTATGTTCAGATCATAGTCACCAAAGCAGTGAAACCCCAGGTGTGGTCAGAGGCAAAAGGGGGATGACATCGGTATTAATAGTATTTCTCTCTTCTAATTCCATGATAATTTGCATGGGAAAATTTCTTACACAGTGCTGGTTATTCTTGCACAAGACTGTACATTTTTTTGAATGTGATAATAACAGTGTATAAATTGACTCTCTCTTGACATTCACACCATTTTTTTTTACCAGAACACCAGGCCTTGAAAGGGTCTTATGAAAAGACTGGCCCATACCCCTCATTTTACATATGAGCTGTGGAGAGCTAATTGGTACCTTTTAACCAAACCCCACACATACATTTAGTGCAGGATATTCTCATTGGTTGGGTCGATATCTCTCATTTTTGTAGGTTTGATCATTGTTCCCGATGTGATACTTTTATCCCCTTTACATATTTTATTATGATCGTGACCTATGCAACACCGAAAAATAGTTGTCCTGACTGTGGGTGTACTTTCCTGGGGGGCCTGGTTCCCTGGACCTCAGCTTCTTGACATACAGTCTACAAAGGGCATACAGAGCAGCCAGTGCACAGCTTGGGCCACAAAACAGGGCCAGTTCCAGTTCCAGGTTCCCCCGCCCACCTACCAATCACCTGTCTGAGGGCCCCTTGGGGAAGAGGCTCACTTGGTATCCAATATAGAGGTTTAAGTTCTCTTGAGTCGCATGATGATTCTATCATTTTGATCAGCTGGAAGTCCAGGTGGGACAGCAGGTTTTGGAGACACAAGGGCTGACTAGCACAAACATCTTCTCTCTGATTTGACTACCTCTTCTGAAGAGTGAACCACGTTGGGGACAAATCCACTCTTCACCCCTTCCCAGCCCTCCTGGATGGTAATATCCCCCCTTTTCACCAGCTCATATATGTCTCTCGTCAGATCTGTGAAGGCCTTCTCTACGTTAATGGCGTCTCGGGCTGACGTTTCAATGTACTTCATGCCATACGCAGCAGCCAGTTTCTCAGCCTCGTGGCGAGTCACTTGCCTCTGTGTATCCAGGTCACACTTGTGACCCACGAGAACGAATACAATTTGGTAGGGCTGGACGTGTACTTTGGTCTCTTCTAACCACTCGTGGACATTCTGGAAAGACCTGCGGTTGGTAATGTCAAATAAGAGAAGACCACCTACTGAGTTCCTGTAGTAGGCACGAGTGATGGATCTAGAACACAAGAGAGAAGTCAAGATTGAATGCCAAGCCCAAACTCCTGTACTTCAGTGAACTCAAAGAGTGGTCTCTGGTTAGCGACAGAGTCCTTCAGTGAAAATGCTTTTCTCTTTGTAACAAAGGAATACAAACATCATTCCATCATAATAATGATACATGAATTTGCAATTGAGCTAAACTTTTCAATTGAGCTAAACTTTGACATGGTATCTTCTAGAAATGAATGCTCATGTGCATACAGGCATTTTCCCTCAGCTTAGGTCAAACCATAGTTAACCTGTCCATTCTCGCCACTGAAGAGCTGAATGAGATTTCCTTTTCTGCTAAGTGGGATATCTAAGTAACAGGTTATCATGAGGCAAATGAAATAATGGATTAAGTATTCTGTCACCTGGAGAGCTCATTACAAATGATCATAGTTGGCATAGGATTTTCTAAAAAAGAAAAATGAATTTATGATAGTTGACAGGAAATACAAGTATATATCACAAAAGTGCTCCATTTATCATTACCGTATTTCTCTGTTACCTTTTTATTTTCACCAGAGGTCTTCAACCTCTTCTGTGAAGAGGAACATGATTTTGTTTTTTTACTTTGCAGGCCATGTGGGAATAGGAAAAAGAGGGATTGTCTGCAAAGACCTTGAGCCAATTGTCTGTCTGCCCCACTTCAGAAAGGCTGACTCAGGAGCCACCAGGTGGGAGAAACTGCCTAAATAGACAAAGCTTCCCCTTAAAATCATATGATTTATTTAAAGCATTGTAATCAGAATGTTTCTAAAACCTATTATACATTTTCTCTACTTCTGAAATGGAAGAAACCACATGTATTTTCGCTTCTTGATTTGAGGAGCTTAATTTTCAATGTGCATTATGGTACTTTTCTCAGGGCGTCTTAGACATTGTAGAACTATTTGCTTATCCAGTCACTTTCCTTAGACTACCATGCTTTTTGACCTATGTCTATTTTTAGTTTTTCTTTCTCCTTGGATGAAGAATATAAACAATGAAGGACTCGATAGCTTAAGCCTTAGGACAAATGGCCCAGTAATAACAGAACAAACATTGTCCAGGGAATTGGAGTCCTAGCTAGATGATGGTAAGAACAAAACAGCAAAAAATTTTCTTAATGTAAACAAAGTTAAAAGACAAATGAAAAACTGAAAAAACACTTTACAACATCCATGACAGAAAAGGATTAATATTCTTAATATACAAAGAACCCTTAGAAGTCACTATCATCCAATAAATAATAATCTGTGGATATGAAAATGCTGTTCATACAGAAAGAAATTGTGACAAACACAAAAGATGCCTTTCTTTGGTTATAATATGAAACATGAAATCACAAGTTCAAAGTGAACCTGGACAAGGATATTTGTTTGCAGAAGTGGGGAAGTGGAGACAAGTCTAACTTTTCTCTTCTCCCCACCCCTCTTCAACCAGCTGACCAATATCTTCTATGTTTGATTCTTGTTCACTAGATAAATGATGATTTATTGAGGCCTCTTGATCGAGTTTCGGCTGCTCTGCATGACTGTAGCTCAAAGTTTTCTGCGTACGCTGCTCTGACTTTTGTCTTTATACATGCAGTTTCCTCGCACTCATCAGGCGTCATTGTCTCCAGTAAGCCTTCCCTCATCTGTGTCCATACATATAATTACACGTGATACATGCTACAAGTGAAACAAAGTATTGGAAGAGAAAATTCCACCTGTTTATTTATCACTCATTATGTGCTAAGTGTTATCATAGGTGGTGAGCCTACAAATATGAACAAGGCACTCTTTTGTGTAATTACTGACCTAGTTCCCCCTCCACTATGCTAGCAGAGACATTCTAGGAGGGCAATGCCTGTGTCTATTTTGTTTACATGGCATCCCCTTACAGGAGGTTCCTCAGGCTGTTTTCCCAGTGATAGGTGCAGTGTCTGGCAGAGAGTGAATGATCATTGCATGCATGCTAGTTGCAAGAAAGAATCCATCATCACATACATCTCTATTTCTATCTAGTATTTATGTTTCTATCTATATCTTTATCTCTACATCACCTATCTAGATCTGTCATCCTACATTAGGATGACCTGGGAACATTTTTTGAAATGTAGCATAGGGACTGAAATTGATGAATGACAGAGATCAACTCCAGCGAGTTGATTAACCACGAAGGGGGCAAGTTGGTGGAGTTGTGGTACGAGCAATATGCATTATTGACTGCCAGGATGTATCTTTCCCTGAACTGAATTCCCAGATAGCTGAAGGTGGGCTTGAGCAGAAACTCTCAGAGCCTCGCTACCTTCGCTAAGGGCGGCGACCGGGACCAGGAAGTCCTCTTCCCCCGGGGATCGGGAAAACCCAGAAGACCTCCCACTGCTCACGGGCCGAGTCTGCGCTCCCACCTGAACCTCTCTTGACCCGCGGTATCCCAGATCTGGAGCTTGATGCGTTTTCCGGGTTCGATCTCCACCAGACGGGAGAAGAAATCCACCCCCACCGTCGGGTCCGAAACCTGGGCAAAGCGGCCCTCGGTGAAGCGGCGGATCAGACACGACTTGCCCACCGTGGAATCCCCGATGACAATCAGCCGGAACTGATACAGCCAGATGGCCTCCATTGCCGAGGCTCGGCAGGTCTCCTTGGCCCGGGCCTCAGGCGGCGAGATGGGGGCGCCAGGCCTGGGCCTCGGAGAGCGCGGCTCGGTCCTGATCTAGATCGGCCACGAGGGCATCGTTGGCCTGGGAGCCTCAGGCCAGGTAGGCCCAGGCGCGGGGAGGACCGAGGGATGGATGCTGCGCTCGCGGAGGTGATGAAATGGCAGCAGCATCAGCACCACGCACTCTGACTCATCACTGACAACAGGCTTACTGTAATCCTCCAGGTAGAGGCGACGCCCAGCACCGCATTGTCTGTAAGAGCAGCGCACACAGAAATGGCCGGGGGCGGGCGGGGGCGGGGGTTGGGGGCGCAGAAGCTAGTTCCCTGCCTTTCTGGCTTAAGAGTCAGCATTCAAAAATCTAAGAGCACGGCATCCGGTCTCATCACTCCCCCGGCAAACGGATGGGGGGAGGAAAATGGAAACAGTGACAGACTGTCTTTTCTTGGGCTCCAAAATCAAAGGCTATGGTGACTGCAGCCAGGAAATTAAAGACGCTTGGTCCTTGGAAGAAGACAGTGTTACTCGCTCAGTCGTGTCAGACTCTTTGCGACTCCATGGGTGGTAATCCGCCAGGCTCCTCTGTTCATGGGATTCTCCAGGCAAGAATACTGGAGTGGATTGCCATTCCCTTCTCCAGGGGATCTTCCCGAATCAGAGATCAAACCCGGGTCTCCTGCATTGGCAGGCGTATTCTTTACCGTCTGAGCCACTAGGGAAGCCTTGGAAGAAAAGCTATGACAAATCTAGACAGCCTGTTAAAAAGCAGAGACATCACTTTGTGAACAAAGGTACCTATAGTAAAAGCTATGGTTTTTCCAGTAGTCACCTATGAATGTGAGAGTTGGACCCTAAAGAGGGCTGAGCACCGAAGAATTGACGCTTTTGAACTGTGGTGATGGAGAAGACTCTTGAAAGACCCTTGGACTGGAAATAGATCAAACCAGTCAATCCTAAAGGAATCAACCCTGAATATACATTGGAAGGACTGATGCAGAGGCTGAAGCTCCAATACTTTGGCCACCTAATGGGAAGAGCTGACTCACTGGAAAAGACCCTGATGCTGGGAAAGATTGAAGGCAGGAGGAGAAGGGGATGGCAGAGGATAAGATGGTTGGATGGCATCACCCACTCAATGCTTTGAGCAAACTCCGGGAAATAGTGAAGGACAGTGAAGCCTGGTGTACTGCAGTCCATGGGTTCACAAAGAGTTGGACACGATTTAGCCACTGAACAACAACTTCCTTTCTTCCACCCACCTCCTTTTCTTAATTAAAAATTTTCTCTATCTTTCAAATAGCAAAAGTAACACCTCTTCATTAAAACTAGTGAAACAGTACAAATATACTGAAAAGAAATATGAAGTTTGCTATATATTCTTCCACATGTATTTCTATAAAATATATACATATACACATTTATTGCTGTTTGATTTTACACAAATTTGATCAAACTGGACCGTTCTGACATTTCCTTTTTGCAATTAATAAAGAATCATAGACATCTCTTTATTTCCAACTCAGTTTCCTTTTGCCATAACAATGCTGCAAAACAACCCAAATGTCCATCAACAGATAGATGGATAAACAACACATATGTTATTTCTATGAAATAGGGTTTTAAAAAGAAAGACCAAAAAGTCAAAGAGTATGAATATTTTAAATGTTATAGATATGGCCATTATACTTTGAAAACATACTTAGCAATTTAAATTCTAGTTGGCAAAATTTGAAAAGACCATTTCTTTTTTTCTTTTCTTTTTCTTAGGAAAACTATCAGAAGTTACTTTAATAAAATTAAATCCTGCCACAGTGGGACGGGTACAGTGGGGTGTCTGGCTCTCCCAAGACTATAAATTGCAGAGTGAACATCTTGTAGTCTTTGAATATGATGTACTAAAATCATTAACTTTACTCCTGACAAAACCAGTACAAAGTTTAAAACTGTGTTCAAGCCTCTGTGGCCTTGTCTTTTGAAGTAAAATGCTGAGTTGAGTCAATGATTGGAAAATGTGAAGATTTAGAAACAAAGAATAGCTGTCGGGCTAAGGAACTGGTAACAATTTAGACTATAATTCTGCCACATAACAGAATCACCCAAAGTCCCAGTTCCCTGAAGGATATAGATAAAGGCCTGATACATATTCCTAAGTTGTTTTTACAGGAAGCAGACACCACCCTCCCACCAGATGAAAACTGCTGACCTCAAGAACACAGACCCGAGGCTGGCTGAAACCAGAAGGCTGATAATGCTTGAAATGTCACCTTGATGTCAACCAATCCAAGAACTGTCCACAAGCTGATCACACCCTGCTCCTTGAACACTATAGAAACTCCTTACTACCCGCTCCAGGGTAGTAAGGGTCATAGGGTCTTCAGGGCATTAGCCCATTGTGGCCCCCTTTGCCTGGCAAAGCAATAAAAAAACTATTATTTTCTACTTTACCTAGAACTCTGTGTCCCTGTTCCTATTTGGCACCGTTGAACAGAGGCCAAGTTTCAGCAACAAGTTTACAGCAGTTAAAAGCCCTAACAGTGAGGCTTGAAAAGACCATTTCTTTGGCATTACTTCAAGCATCATATGTGATATTCTGTATTAATTCTTTCCAATCTGATGTAATTACAGATAAATGGAATCACACAATATATGGACTTTTGTAACTGACGTCTTTCACTTATCATAATGTTTTTGAGTTCATCCACATTGTAACATGTATCAAGACTTTGATCCTTTTTATAACTGAATAATATTCCATCGTATGACATACCATATTTTGTTTATCCATTCATCTGTTGATGGACATTTGGGTTGTTTCCGCGTTTTGACTATTATGGATAATGCTGCTATGAACATTCATGTACAAGTTTTTGTTAAAACCCAGCTTTGAACTCTTTTGGATTTTAACCTAGGAGCAGAATTCCTGTGACCTATAGTACCTCTATGCTAAATCCTCTGAAAAAATGCTAGAATGTTTTCCACAGCAGCTGCACCATTTTACATTCCTACCAGCAATGCATGAGGATTCTGATTTCTCCATATCTTCCAACACCTTATTTTCCGACTTTTTGATTCTAGACATCCTAGTGAGTATGAAGTAGTATTTCATTGTGGCTTTGACTTACATTTCCCTGATGACTAATGACAATGTGCATATTTTCACATTCTTATTGGCCATTTGCATATCTGGCTTGGAGAAATGTAGACTCAGATCCTTTGCCTTTTCTTTCTTTTTCTTTTCTTTTCTTTGGCCATGCCAAGTGGTGAGCAAGTAGCTTGTGGGATCTTATTTCCCCACCAGGGATTGAGCCTGGGACCATGGCAGTGAGAGTGTGTTGTCCTAACCACTGGACAACCAGGGAATTGCCCCTTTGCCCATTTTAAAATTGGGTTATTTATCATTTTATTATTGAGTTATAAGAGCTCTTTATATATTGTAGGTACAAGTCCCTTATCAGATATGCAATTTGTAAATATTTTCTCCCATGTTGTGTGTCCATTTCTGACTTTTGTTAAGGGTGCCCTTTGAAGTGCAGTTTTAGATTTTGATGAAGATTATCTATTTTTGTTCTGTTGCTTGTGCTTCTGATATCATGTCTAAGAAGGCTTTGCCAAATTCAAGTACATGAAGATTTACTCCTATGCATTCTTCAAAGAGTTTTGTAGTTTTAGCTCATACATTTAGGTCTATATTTCATTTTTTGATAATTTTTATATATGCTATAAGGTAGGGGTCCAGCTGCATTCTTTTGCATGTGGATATCTAGTTGTTCAAGCACCATTTGTTGGAGAGACTATTCTTTCCCCACTGAATGATTTTGACACCCTTGTTGAAAGTCAGTTGACCGTAGACTGGTTTATTTCTGGACTCTCAATTTTATTCCATTGCTCTATGTCTAGTGTCTAGTCTTCTGCCAGTACCACATTGTCTTGATTGTTGTAGCTTGGTAGTCAGTTTAGAAATTGGGAAGCAAGAGCCTCCTACTGTGTTCCTTTTTCCCCAAGATTGTTTTTGGCTATTTTGGGGCCCCTTTCAATTCCATATGAATTTTAGCATCTGCTTGTCAGTTTCTGCATATAAGGCAGCTGTGATATTGATTGAGGTTTCATTCAATATATAGATCAATTTGGGGAATACTGCCTGCCATCATAATGAAATTAAGTCTTCCAATGCTTGAACATAGAATATCTTTCAATATATTTAGGTATGTTAAATTTTCTTTCAATAAAGATTTGTAGTTTTCTGTTTACAAGTCTTGAACTTCTTCAGCTAAGTTATCTGCTTTCTTAATTTTACATTTTTGGATTCTTCATAGCATTTTTCAGTCTTTTTATTTTGACTGCACTGCAGAGCTTGCAGATCTTAGATCTCCAACCAGGCACAGAACCTGGGGCCTGGCAGTGAAAGCACTGAGTTCTAACCATTGGAGAGCCAGGAAATTCCCAATTTTTTTTAGTGCATTCCTTATGATTTGGTCAAATGCTTTTTCTGCATCTTTGAGGCAATCATGTGATTTTATTCTATTGATATAATGTATTACATTAATTGACTTTTGGATGTTGAGTTAACCTTGCACTCCTGGTATAAATCCTACTTGATCATGGTATATAATTTTTAAAATGTTTTTCAATTTGATTTTCTAGTATTATTGAGGATATTTGCATTCTTATTCATGATATTTATTGGTCTATAGTTTTCTTTTATTGTAACGTCCTCTTCTGGCTTTAGCATCAGAGTAATATGGAAACAGTGTCAGACTTTATTTTTTGGGGCTCCAAAATCACTGCAGATGGTGACTGCAGCCGTGAAATTAAAAGACACTTACTCCTTGGAAGAAAAGTTATGACCAACCTAGATAGCATATTGAAAAGCACAGACATTACTTTGCCAACAAAGGTCTGTCTAGTCAAGGCTATGGTTTTTCCAGTGGTCATGTATGGATGTGAGAGTTGGACTGTGAAGAATGCCTAGTGCCGAAGAATTGATGCTTTTGAACTGTGGTGTTGGAGAAGACTCCTGAGAGTCCCTTGAACAGCAAGGAGATCCAACCAGTCCATTCTAAAGGAGATCAGCTCTGGGTGTTCTTTGGAAGGAATGATGCTAAAGCTGAAACTCCAGTACTTTGGCCACCTCATGCAAAGAGTTGACTCATTAGAAAAGACTCTGATGCTGGGAGGGACTGCGGGCATGAGGAAAATGGGACGACAGAGGGTAAGATGGCTGGATGGCATCACCGACTCAATGGATATGAGTTTGAGTGAACTCCGGGAGTTGGTGATGGACAGGGAAGCCTGGCGTGCTGCGATTCATGGGGTCGCAAAGTGTTGGACATGACTGAGCGACTGAACTGAACTGAATATTGGCCTCCTAAAATTCCTTCCTTTTCTGCTTTTTGGGGAAGTTTGTGAAGAACTAGTATTAATTCTTTTTTATATATCTGCTAGAATTTAGCAATGAAGCCATCTGAGTGTGAGCTTTTCTTTGTGGGTAGTGTTTTGATTACTAATTCAATTTCTTCACTTCTTATAACTCTGTTCAGATTGTCTATGTCTTCTTGAGTAAGTTTCAGTAGTTTGTGTATTGGCAGAAATATCTCCATTTCATCTAAGTTATCCAATTTGTCAGCATCCAATTGTTCATCGTATTACTTTATGGAATATTAAATTTTGTAAGGTCAGTGGTAATGTCCCTTCTTTCATTTATAATTCTAGTGATTTGAGAATCTTCTTTTTCTTCTTGGTCAATCTAGCTAAAGATGGTGTCAATTTGTTTTCAAAGAACCAGTTTCTGATTTTGTTGATTCTATTTTGTTTTTGTTTTTTGCTCTCCATTTAATTTATCTCTGCTCTAATCTTATTCCATTCTTTATGTGTGATTTACTTTTAGTTTATTCATCTTTTTCCAGTTCCTTAAGGTGTAGAGTTAGGTTATTGATTTGAGATCTTCTTTTTCTCTGTGCTGTGTGTGCTTAGTCGCTCAGTCGTGTCCGACTCTTTGTGACTCCATGGACTGCAGCCCGGAAGGCTCCTCTGTCCATGGGGATTCTCCAGGGAAGAATACTGGAGTGGGTTGCCATGCCCTTCTCCAGGGCATCTTCCCAACCCAGGAATCGAACCGGGGTCTCCTGCATTGCAGGCAGATTCTTTACCTCTGAACTTCCAGGAGTGGCTCAGAGGTTAAAGCGTCTGCCTGGAATGTGGGAGATCTGGGTTCCATCCCTGGGTCAGGAAGATCCCCTGGAGAAAGAAATGGCAACCCACTCCGGTACTCTTCCCTGGAGAATCCCATGGAGGGAGGAGCCTGGTAGGCTGCAGTCCATGGGGTCGCAAAGAGTTGGACATGACTTAGCGACTTCACTTCACTTTCACTCACAGTTATAAATTTCCCCCTGAGCAGTTCTTTATCTGCATCCTATTAATTTTCATAAAAGTATTTTCATTTATTTCAAATTATTTTATGATTTCTATTTTGATTTCTTCTTTGACCCATTTGTTATTTAGGAGGGTTTTGTTTAATTTCTATATATTTGTGAGTTTTCTGCTTTTTATCCCACTTGTAATTTTACTTCATGTGGGCAGAGAACATTCTTTGTATCATTTGTACTTTTTAAAATTGAAAATTTGTTTTATGGTATAGTAAATTCTCCCTGTACCCTTAAGAAAAATTTATATTCTACTTTTGGGTGGATTGTTCTATATGTGAATTAGGTCTTATTTGTTTCTAGCATAGTCCAAGTCTCTAAAAAAAATTGGAGATACCAAGGGAACATTTCATGCAAAGATGGGCATGAAAGATGGGCACGATAAAGGACAGAAACAGTAAGGACCTAACAGAAGCAGAAGAGATTAAGAAGAGGTGGCTAGAATACAGAGAAGAACTATACAAAAAAGGTCTTAATGACCTGGATAACCACAATGGTATAGTCATTTACCTAGAGCCAGACATCCTGGAGTGGGAAGTCAGTGGGCCTTAGGAAGTATCACTGTGAACAAAGCTAGTGGAGGTGATGGAATGCCAGCTGAGCTATTTCAAATCCAAAAGATGATGCTGTGAAAGTGCTACACTCAATATGCCAGCAAATTTGGAACACTCAGCGGTGGCCACAGGACTGGAAAAGTCAGTTTTCATTCCAATCCCAAAGAAGGGCAATGCCCAAGAATGTTCAAACTACCACACAATTGTGATCATTTCACATGCTAGCAAGGTAATGCTCAAAATTCTTCAAGCTAGGCTTCAACAGAACGTGAACCGAAAACTTCCTGATGTTCAAGGTGGATTTAGAAAAGGCAGAGGAACCAGAGATCAAATTGCCAACATCTTTTGGATCATAGAAAAAGCAAGAGAATTCCAGAAAAACATTTTCTTCTGCTTCATTGACTAGGTTAAAGCCTTTGACTGTGGATCCCAACAAACTATGGAAAATTCTTCAAGAGATGGGAATACCAGACCACCTTACCTGTCTTCTGAGAAACCTGTATGCAGGTCAAGAAGCAACAGTTAGAACCTTACGTAGAATAATGGACTGGTTCCAAATTGGGAAAGGAGTACGACAAGGTTATATATTGTCACCCTGATTATTTAATTATATGCGGAGTACATCATGCAAAATGCCAGGCTGGATGAATCACAAGCTGGAATCAAGATTTCTGGGAGAAATATCAACAACCTCAGATATGCAGATGATACCAGAAATTGAAGAGGAACTAAAGAGCCTCTTGATGAGGGTGAAAGAGGAGAGTGAAAAAACTGGCTTAAAATGCAACATTCAAAAAATGAAGATCATTGAGAGAGTCATTTCCTAGGCAGGTTGATAATAAGTCTAGGGGTCCCAAGGAGAGAGGGGTCTGGAATTCTCAAGGAGGAAGAAAGGACAAACTTTTTTGTCCCTCTACATTCCTTAGGATTATATAACAATAATGTATCCTGCTTGAAGACAGTCTCTGGAAAAAACCTTCTGGCTAATCCTGTTATCTTAAGCTGTAAATTATGGGAGTAGGTCTAGTGAGGTCTTTACAACTTCCAGACATTCTTTATATATATATATATATATATATATATATATATATAATAATTGCCATTTTAAAAAATTTATTTATTTTAATTAGAGGCTAATTACTTTACAATATTGTATTGGTTTTGCCATACATCAACATGAATCTGCCACGGGTGTACACGTTTTCCCCATCCTGAACCCCCCTTCCCACCTCCCTCCCCATACCATCCCTCTGGGTCATCCCAGTGCACCAGCCCCAAGCATCCTGTATCCTGCATCAAACCTGGACTGGCAATTCGTTTCTTTTATGATATTACACATTTTTCAATGCCATTCTCCCAAATCAGCGCCGCCCCCCACCTCTCCCACAGAGTCCAAAAGACTGTTCTACACATCTGTGTCTCTTTTGCTGTCTCACATACAGGGTTATCGTTACCATCTTTCTAAATTCCATATATATATGCGTTAGTATACTGTATTGGTGTTTTTCTTTCTTGCATACTTCACTCTGTATAATCAGCTCCAGTTTCATCCACCTCATTAGAACTGATTCAAATGTATTCTTTTTAATGGCTGAGTAATACTCCATTGTATATATGTACCACAGCTTTCTTATCCATTCATCTGCTGATGGATATCTAGGTTGCTTCCATGTCCTGGCTATTATAAACAGTGCTGCGATGAACATTGGGGTACACGTGTTTCTTTCAATTCTGGTTTCCTTGGTGTGTATGCCCAGCAGTGGGATTGCTGGGTCATACGGCAGTTCTATTTCCAGTTTTTTAAGGAATCTCCGCACTGTTCTCCATAGTGGCTGTACTAGTTTGCATTCCCACCAACAGTGTATTGATTCACTGTAATAACTAATTAGAGAGTATATAACTCCATGTCTAACACTAGCAAGGGGGTACTCTTTCTACCCCCTTCTGATGCCTATGTCAGAAGCTTTCTCTATCTCCTTTATACTTTAATAAAACTTTATTACACAAAAGCTCTGAGCAATCAAGCCTTGTCTCTGGCCCCAGATTGAATTCTTCTCCTCGGGAGGCCAAGAATCCCGGCGTCTTTGCATGGTTCAGCAACAACCTTTCATCTTGGGGGCTCATACGGGATTCTTCAGGACAAGGTAAGGATGCTTGGAGTTCTAGTTCTTTGTTCTCCTAGCAAACACGTTTTCTGCTGTGCTTTACTAACTCTACAGTGTGCTTACATGAATGAATGAAATGCCCTGCATGAAGCAAGTGAGGAGCCCTGCTCTGTGATTCCGTGGTGACCTCATACAGCTTATGGCAGAAACCTGTTGGGGGTTTATACCAACCTGCCAATGCCAAGAGACACCCAATGTCTCCTTTGGGGACTGACCAGAAATGGATAAAGCATGTGGACCAAACTCTCCTTTCTCGGTCAAACTTTTCGGTCTCTTTGACCGTTTCATAACTCCTTGGGAATTAGAAGTACGAAACTAATCTGTCGGTTCATAGACTTTCAAGGGACTTGTGATTGTACTGTTACTGTGACTTAGATCCCAAACTTGGATTGGTTGTCAGGAAGCACCTAGCCTCTCTAGGCATGGAAAATTTGGAAGCTAGATGGAGCACTAGCTCCAAGAGCATCTCTGAGGTTAAAGGTTACTCAGATTGGAATTACAATGGATTTTTTTTTCCCTTTGGTAACGCTGGCTCTTAGTGGACCAGAGGAGACTCTTATACTGGTGTGGTGATGCTTGGAAGGAACATCTCAGTTTTATGTTCGTATCAGTCTTATTGTGGTCAGGAATATACTCAGGGTCGTGCACAGGCACTCAGGTGATGAAAGGTGCCCCCAGTGGTCTTAGCCTTGGAGGTATTCCAGAAGGTTACTCTGATTGCATCCCGGGTTGCATCAGAGGCAAGCAAGGTGAGGAGCTGAACGTCAGTCAGGGATTCCATCAGGTCTACCCCTGGTGCATCTCCACCCCGTCTTGGTGGTAGAACCGGGAGGAATGAGTATGTCACCTGCGTTGGTGTGTCACCTGCGATGGTATATCACCTGCGTCAGTAAAGTCCGACCAGGAAAGAAAAGATTTGGTGTAAAGTCTGTCTACACCCCCATCTAGAGCAGGGAGGGACACCTCTGGTAGAAAGATGGTGCTGGTCGCTTTTTTTCTCTCTTACAGATGGGAGCTAACAATTCCAGCCTCACTCCTTTGAACTGTATCCTGAAAAACTGGGATAGATTTGATCCCCAGGGCTTAAATAAGACACACCTGGTCTTCCTATGTGATACTGCATGGCTGTGGTACCCATTGGAGGATGGCGAATGGTGGCTGGTTGGAGGGTCTCTTAAGTACAACACTGTTTTACAATTACAGCGGTTCTGTAGAAAACAAGGAAAATGGGTAGAAGTAGCATATGTGTTGCCCTTTTCCTCTCTGAGAAATATGCCAGACTTATGTCCTATGGGTACAGATTTGGGTGTGACTCCTTCAGCTCCCTCCTGTCCTCCCTACTTTGCTAGATGAGATGGAGGACAGGAGACAAAGAGATAAATAAAAGCAGGTTTCTTCAATCTGTCCCTGGGATCATATGCGCAGAGCAGCCAAAGAGACTGAGGAACAGCCACACAAGCTGTTGCCTCTTTATGAAACACCCACCGGGAGAAATAATCAGTCTATGAGAGTTAATAAGCCTTTTTCTTATCAAGAAATACAAAGAATCAAGGGGGATCTGGGAGACTATTTAGAGGACCCAGAAAAATATATTAGAGCTTTTAAAGGTGTTACTCTGCTTTATGACTTTACTTGGAAGGATGTGATATACATCTTGGGACAAACGCTGACTCCCGACTCAAAGACTCGAGTTTTGGGGAAAAGCGGTTGCTTATGGAGATGAATGGTTTGGTAATGAATCAGTAGGGAAGAGGGAGGATGAGATAACCAACCTCCCCACTGGGAATCAGGCGGTCACAACTACAGAACCATACTGGGACTACAACACAGCTAAAAGAAGATGGGATCAGAGTCATTTTGTCAGATGTATTCTTAAAGGACTCAGGTAGGCAAGTGCTAAGCCTTTAAACTATGGCAAATTGGCAGACATAGAACAGAAGAAAAAGGAAGCTCCTGGTAAATTCCTAGATAGACTGAGAGAAGCCCTTCGCAGATTCACTGAGATTGAGCCCGAAAGTGAAGAGAGAAAAGTGATCTTAAAGGATAGATTTCTCACTCAGTCGGCTCCAGATATCCGCTGTAAGCTATTAAAATGGGCGTATGGACCAAATCAGACTTTATATAATCTGTTTCATCTGGCTCAAACAGTCTATTATGGTAGGGAATATGAGGGAAAGAAAGAAAAAAAGACAAAGGAACAGGTGGAAGCCCTCGCAATGGCTATGAAAACCGTTCATAAACAGCCTGATAAAAATGCCCAGAGGGACCCAGGTGAAAAGGGATGAGCTTGCTATTACTGTGGAAAGGAGGGGCACCTCAAGCGGAATTGCCCTCAGGCATCTAAGCCGCCCCCGGCTCCATGTCCGGTCTGCAAAGGACCACACTGGAAGACAGACTGCCCCCAGAGGCGTAGGTTTCAGGGGTCAGACTCTCAAGACAAACAGGACTAAAGGTGCCCGGGGGTCCCCACACAGGCTCCCATCCTAATTACACCTGAGGAACCCCAGGTATTAATAATTCTGGGGGGCCAATCCATCGATTTCCTTTTAGATACTGGGGCAACTTACTCCATGCTTACTGAAGCCACTGGCCCACTTTCTTCCCAATCCGCTTCTGTAATGGGACTGTCTGGACGAGCCAAAAGGTATTATACTTCAGTTGTTGTTTAAGCTATAACCGAGACTCTGTGCTATTTTCACATGAGTTTCTGATCTTGCCAGAGTCTCCCTCACCCCTTTTGGGGAGGGATATACTAAGCAAAGTCCATGCCTCTGTTTTCATGAATATGAAGCCTTCCCTTTCTCTCCCTTTAATTGGACAAAATGTAAATCCTAGAGTATGGGCTGATGGAAAATCTGTGGGTTAAGCACAAAATGCTATTCCTGTAGTTGTCAAGCTCAAAGACCCATACTTATTTCCACATAAGAAGCAGTATCCACTGAAAGCTGAGGTTAAGGAAGGGTTAAAACCCATCATCAAAAATTTAAAGGAACAAGGACTATTAATTCCTTGTAACAGTCCATGCAACACTCCTAATTTGGGTATAAAAAATCAAGTGGAAAATGGAAACTAGTTCAAGATTTATGAATAATAAAATGAGACTGTAGTTCCTTTACACACCATGGTGCCTAATCCTTATACACTATTGTCTAAAATTCCTGAATGAGCCAAATATTTCTCAGTAATTGATTTGAAAGATGCCTTCTATTCAGTGCCTTTGGTGGAGGAATGTCAATTTCTACTTGCCTTTGAGGACTCTACGCAGCAAGCTTCTCAGTTAACCTGGAAAGCTTTGCCCCAGGGATTTTGTGACAGTCTTCACTTATTTGGATAAAGTTTGTCACAGGATCTACAAAACTTTAATAGCTCAGAAGCAGTGGTGTTACAATATGTAGATGATATTTTGCTCAGTGCTGAGACAGAGGAAGCTTGTTCACGAGCCTCAGTTCAGTTCAGTTCAGTTCAGTCACTCAGTCGTGTCCGACTCTTTGCAACCCCATGAATTGCAGCACGCCAGGCTTCCCTGTCCATCACCAACTTCTGGAGTTCACTCAGACTCACGTCCATCGAGTCCGTGATGCCATCCAGCCATCTTATCCTCTGTTGTCCCCTTCTCTTCCTACCCCCAATCCCTCCCAGCATCAGAGTCTTTTCCAACTAGTCAACTCTTTGCATGAGGTGGCCAAAGTACTGGAGTTTCAGCTTTAGCATCATTCCTTCCAAGGAAATCCAGGGCTGATCTCCTTCAGAATGGACTGGTTGGATCTCCTTGCAGTCCAAGGGACTATGAAGAGTCTTCCCCAACACCACAGTTCAAAAGCATCAATTCTTCAGCACTCAGCATTCTTCACAGTCCAACTCTCACATCCATACATGACCACTGG
Organism: Bubalus kerabau; assembly: GCF_029407905.1. Lineage (NCBI taxonomy): Eukaryota > Metazoa > Chordata > Mammalia > Artiodactyla > Bovidae > Bubalus > Bubalus kerabau. The sequence continues at coordinate 48,568,386 of NC_073647.1, read as the reverse complement.
AAAAACTACAGCCTTGACTAGACGGACCTTTGTTGGCAAAGAAATGTCTCTGCTTTTCAATATGCTATCTAGGTTGGTCATAACTTTCCTTCCAAGGAGTAAGCGTCTTTTAATTTCATGGCTGCAGTCACCATCTGCAGTGATTTTGGAGCCCCAAATAATAAAGTCTGACACTGTTTCTACTGTTTCCCCATCTATTTCCCATGAAGTGATGGGACCAGATGCCATGATCTTCGTTTTCTGAATGTTGAGTTTTAAGCCAACTTTTTCGCTCTCCTCTTTCACTTTCATCAAGAGGCTTTTGAGTTCCTCTTCACTTTCTGCCATAAGGGTGGTGTCATCTGCATATCTGAGGTTATTGATATTTCTCCTGGCAATCTTGATTCCAGCTTGTGCTTCCTTCAAACCCAGCGTTTCTCATGATGTACTCTGCATAGAAGTTAAATAAGCAGGGTGACAATATACAGCCTTGATGGACTACTTTTCCTATTTGGAACCAGTCTGTTGTTCCATGTCCAGTTCTAACTGTTGCTTCCTGACCTGCATACAAATTTCTCAAGAGGCAGGTCAGGTGGTCTTGTATTCCCATCTCCTTCAGAATTTTCCACAGTTGATTGTGATCCACACAGTCAAAGGCTTTGGCATAGTCAATAAAGCAGAAATAGATGTTTTTCTGGAACTCTCTTGCTTTTTCCATGACCCAGCAGATCATTTGGTCTCTTGTTCCTCTGCCTTTTCTAAAACCAGCTTGAACATCTGGAAATTCACGGTTCACATATTGCTGAAGCCTGGCTTGGAGAATTTTGAGCATTACTTTACTAGTGTGTGACATGAGTGCAAGTGTGTGGTAGTTTGAGCATTCTTTGGCATTGCCTTTCTTTGGGATTGGAATGAAAACTGACCTTTTCCAGTCCTGTGGCCACTGCTGAGTTTTCCAAATTTGCTGGCATATTGAGTGCAGCACTTTCACAGCATCATGTTTCAGGATTTGAAATAGCTCAACTGGAATTCCATCACCTCCACTAGCTTTGTTCATAGTGATGCTTTCTAAGGCCCACTTGACTTCACATTCCAGGATGTCTGGCTCTAGGTGAGTGATCACACCATCATGATTATCTGGGTCATGAAGATATTTTTTGTACAGTTCTTCTGTGTATTCTTGCCACCTCTTCTTAGTATCTTCTGCTTCTGTTAGGTCCATACCATTTCTGTCCTTTATCGAGCCCATCTTTGCAGGAAATGTTCCCTTGATATCTCTAATTTTCTTGAAGAGATCTCTAGTCTTTCCCATTCTGTTGTTTTCCTCTATTTCTTTGCATTGATCGCTGAGGAAGGCTTTCTTATCTCTTCTTGCTATTCTTTGGAACTCTGCATTCAGATGCTTATATATTTCCTTTTCTCCTTTGCTTTTGGCTTCTCTTCTTTTCACAGCTATTTGTAAGGCCTCCCCAGACAGCCATTTTGCTTTTTTGCATTTCTTTTCCATGGGGATGGTCTTGATCCCTGTCTCCTGTACAATGTCATAAACCTTAGTCCATAGTTCATCAGGCACTCTATCTATCAGATCTAGTCCCTTAAATCAATTTCTCACCTCCACTGTATAATCATAAGGGATTTGATTTAGGTCATACCTGAATGGTCTAGTGGTTTTCCCTACTTTATTCAATTTAAGTCTGAATTTGGCAATAAGGAGCTCATGATTTGAACCACAGTCAGCTCCTGGTCTTGTTTTTGCTGACTGTATAGAGCTTCTCCATCTTTGGCTGCAAAGAATATAATCAGTCTGATTTCGGTGTTGACCATCTGGTGATGCCCACGTGTAGAGTCTTCTCTTGTGTTGTTGGTAGAGGGTGTTTGCTATGACCAGTGCATTTTCTTGGCAAAACTCTATTAGTCTTTGCCCTGCTTCATTCCATATTTCAAGGCCAAATTTTCCTGTTACTCCAGGTGTTTCTTGACTTCCTACTTTTGCATTCCAGTCCCCTAAAATGAAAAGGACTTCTTTTTAGGGAGTTAGTTCTAAAAGGTCTTGTAGGTCTTCATAGAACTGTTCAACTTCAGCTTCAGTGTTACCGGTTGGGGCATAGACTTGGATTACTGTGATATTGAATGGTTTGTCTTGGAAACGAACAGAGATCATTCTGTCGTTTTTGAGATTACATCCAAGTACTGCATTTCTAACTCTTTTGTTGACCATGATGGCTACTCCATTTCTTCTGAGGGATTCCTGCCTGCAGTAGTAGATATAATGGTCATCTGAGTTAAATTCACCCATTCCAGTCCCTTTTAGTTCGCTGATTCCTATAATGTCGATGTTCACTCTTGCCATCTCTTGTTTGACCACTTCCAATTTGCCTTGATTCATGAACTTGACATTCCAGGTTCCTATGCAATATTGCTCTTTACAGCATCGGACCTTGCTTCTATCACCAGTCATATCCACAACTGGGTATTGCTTTTGCTTTGGCTCCATCCCTTCATTCTTTCTGGAGTTATTTCTCCACTGATCTCCAGTAGCATATTGGGCACCTACTGACCTGGGGAGTTCCTCTTTCAGTATCCTATCATTTTGCCTTTTCATAATGTTCATGGGGTTCTCAAGGCAAGAATACTGAAGTGGTTTGCCATTCCCTTCTCCAGTGGACCACATTCTGTCAGACCTCTCCACCATGACCCGCCCATCTAGGGTGGCCCCACGGGCATGGCTTAGTTTCACCGAGTTAGACAAGGCTGTGGTCCTAGTGTGATTAGATTGACTAGTTCTGTGAGTATGGTTTCAGTGTGTCTGCCCTCTGATCCCCTCTTGCAACATCTACTGTCTTACTTGGGTTTCTCTTACCTTGGATGAGGGGTATCTCCTCACCACCGCCCCTTCTGACCTTGAACGTGGAATAGCTCCTCTAGGCCTTCCTGTGCCCGTGCAGCCACCGCTCCTTGGAGGTGGGGTTGCTCCTGCTGGCTGCGGCCTCTGGCCTCGGACGTGGGGTAACTCTTCTCGGCCGCTGCCCCTAACCTTGGACGTGGGGTAGCTCCTCTCAGCCGTTCCTGCGCTGTCGCAGCCTGGCACTCTTGGCCGCTGCCCCTGACCTTGGACGTGGGGTAACTCCTCTTGGCCGCCTCCCCTCGGGCATGGGGTCCTCCCGGCTTCTGCCCCTAACCTCACGAGCCTCAGAAGACTTAAACTTTCTGGCAGGCTGCGGTTACAAGGCATCAAGAGAAAAGGCTCAGCTTTGTCAACAATCTGTTAGATACCTGGGCCTAATCATATCAGAAGGGACTAGAGCCATAGGCCCCGAGAGAATTAAACCTATACTAAATCATCCCCTACCTATGACTTTAAGACAATTGAGAGGATTTTGGGGAATCACAGGTTACTGTTGCATTTAGATTCCGGGTTATGGGGAACTTGCCGGGCCTTTATATAAACTTTAGCTGAAACTCAGCAGGCCCAAACCAACAAACTGGTGTGGTCTGCAGATACTCAAAAGGCTTTTAAGGTTTTTCAGACTGCTCTCCTGCAAGCTCCAGTTCTGAGCTTGCCCACGGGGTCAGAATTTAATTTGTTTGTCACTGAAAGAAAAGGTGTGGCCTTGGGAGTTTTGACACAACCTTGAGGGCCTCACCAGCAACCTATTGCTTATCTAAGCAGAGAATTAGATGTAATTTCACATGGGTGGCCCCACTGCCTAAGAGTAATTGGGACAGCGGCTTTATTAGCACCTGAAGCTTTAAAAATAATTAATGGATGAAACCTTACTGTACTGACTTCTCATGATGTGAGTAGAATCTTAAATTCTAAGGTTAATATGTGGATGACAGACAGTGGGCTTCTTAAATATCAGTCATTGTTAGAAGAACCAGTAACTAAGCTTAAAGTTTGTGGAAATTTAAATCCTGCCACTTTCCTTCTTGAGAAGGAAAATGAAATACCTGATCACGATTGTTCCCAATTTCTAACTTTAAACTATGCAGCTCGGGAAGAGCTAGTGGATACCCCATTAGACAATCCTGACATGGAAATATTTACTGATGGCAGTTCTTTTGTTCAGGATGGAAAGTGTAAAGCAGGTTACACTGTGGTGACTGCTGAACAGGTTTTAGAAGCAAAATCTCTCCCCCAGGGAACCAGTGCTCAGTTAGCGGAGCTTGTGGCCCTGACCCGAGCTCTAGAGTTGAGCAAAGGGCTTATTTGACTTTACATGCTCATGCTGCAATATGGAAAGAAAGACTGTTTAAAACAGCAACAGGAGAACCTATTAAACATTTCAGAGAGATCGAGAGACTTTTAACTGTTATATGTTGTCCTAAAGAAGTAGCTGTTATGCATTGCAAAGGACACAACAGAGATGGGAGTAAAGTAGCTGAAGGTAATCAGCTGGCTGACTGTCAAGCCAGAAAAGCGGCACTTTACGAAACCCCTTCACTGCAGACGTCTTTGATCTGGACAGGTCCTGTGGAACAGGAAAAACCACAATATACTGAGGAAGAATTAGAAAGATATGAGAAAAGAGGAGCAAAGATTACTGATAAAGGATGGTTACAGTCTGAGGATGGACAATTAATAATTCCTGAAAATGCTCAATGGAAAATTCTTAAGGGTTTTCATTTGGGTGCAGAGAGTACTTACCAGATGGCTTCTCATTTGTTTGAAGGTAAAAATGTAATGAAAACTTTAAAGAACATTATCAAAAGGTGTGAGGTTTGTCAGAAAAATAACCCAAAGGCTGAAAAGCTAGCAAAATCTGGATTACAACGAAGTGGAAAGTATCCTGGATAGGACTGGGAAATTGATTTTACTCATATGCCAAAAGCTAATGGGTATTCTTGCTTACAAGTTTGGGTGGATACTTTTACTGGATGGATTGAGGCTTTTCCCTGTCATAGTTAACAGGCTAAGGAGGTTATAAAGATTTTAACCTATGAAATTATCCCCGGGTTTTGGCTGCCACGGAGCCTTCAGAGTGACAATGGCTCCGCCTTTAAAGCTGCTGTAACTCAGGGGGTGTCTAAGGCTCTAGAAATAGAATATCATTTACACTGTTCCTGGAGACCCCAATCCTCAGGAAAGGTTGAAAAAGCTAATGACATTATCAAAAGACATCTGCACAAATTAAATCAAGAGACACAGGACAATTAAAGTCCTACCGATAGCTTTAATGAGGGCTCGAACTGCCCCCCAAAAGGAGGGACTGTCCCCCTTTGAATGTATTTATGGAAGGTCTTTCTTATGCACATTGTTATAGACCCTGAAGCCTCGGAATTAACTAGTAACTCAGCTCTCAGCTTTTCAACAGGTATTAACAGAACTCCAGGAGACAACTCTTGACCCAGCCTCTGAGTCAAGCAAGCCTCTATTTGAGCCAGGAACCGAGATCCTCATAAAAACATTGGGGTCTGGGGGCCCATCCCTTGAGCCCCTCTGAGAAGGCCCTTACCAGGTTATTCTTTCTTCTCCCACAGCTGTCAAAGTGCCAGAAATTGATTCGTGGGTACATCACACTCGAGTTAAGAGGTGGCACCCTGACCAGAACTAAGTGACTTCATTTTATGTCTTTAATTTCTATGCTCTGACTTTGTACTTTTCAGATGGGCCTGATAATCTATGTAAGCCTACTTCTGCTGACCCCAGAAGTCCTGAGTCTGCCGTTTGATCCTCAAGACAATGCCTTCCTGTCCTGGGCTCATTCCTATGCTGAATTCCACAATCAGGCTAACTGCTGGGTCTGTGGAGCGCTCCCCTCTTCATCAGTGAAAGGCTTCCTGTGGTGGACATCTCCACAAGGAAAAGACTTTCTCACAGTCTGCTAATACCTTCAACAACAATTGCATGTGATGCTTCTTCTTAAACTGATGACATTTAACCACTTTAAGATAGACTGATGTAACTATGGACATAATATGACTTTTAATTTTGATTTTAACTTGTTTTAATGACTATTTTGCCTTGCATCTGTAACTGTGTAATTGGATTTGTTTCTAGTTGCATGAAGGCATTTAAGTTACTAATGGTTGTCCAAGCTCCTACGAGTGCCACAGCCTCTTCCAAATATTACTTGGGGCCCCTGGATCAGAGACCCTCAATATGAGGGTTGGGAGAATATGTTGCCTCACCAATTTAGGGACAATGCCCCTTATCAGCTCGGAAGCAGTTATGGAATGAAAACGATGCTCCTTTCCCCTGGCAACATAATTCTCCTAAAAGAAAAGGGCGGGGGGAATGAGAGAGTCATTTCCTAGGCAGGTTGATAATAAGTCTAGGGGTCCCAAGGAGAGAGGGGTCTGGAATTCTCAAGGAGGAAGAAAGGACAAACTTTTTTGTCCCTCTACATTCCTTAGGATTATATAACAATAATGTATCCTGCTTGAAGACAGTCTCTGGAAAAAACCTTCTGGCTAATCCTGTTATCTTAAGCTGTAAATTATGGGAGTAGGTCTAGTGAGGTCTTTACAACCTCCAGACATTCTTTTGATTCACTGTAATAACTAATTAGAGAGTATATAACTCCATGGCTAACACTAGCAAGGGGGTACTCTTTCTACCCCCTTCTTATGCCTATGTCAGAAGCTTTCTCTATCTCCTTTATACTTTAATAAAACTTTATTACACAAAAGCTCTGAGCGAGCAAGCCTTGTCTCTGGCCCCAGATTGAATTCTTCTCCTCCGGAGGCCAAGAATCCCAGCGTCTTTGTGTGGTTCAGCAACAACCTTTCCTCATGGTATCAAGTCCCATCACTTCATGGCAAATAGATGGAGGAAAAGTGGAAACAGTGGTAGATTTTATTTTCTTGGGCTCCAAAATCACTGCAGATGGCGACTACAGCCACAAAATTAAGAGACGCTTGCTCCTTGGAAGAAAAGCTATGACAAACCTAGACAGGTTATTAAACAGCAGAGACTTCACTTTGTGAACAAAGGTCCCTAAGGTTTTTCCAGTAATCATGCATGGATGTGAAAGTTGGACCATAAAGAAGGCTGAGTGCTGAACAATTGATGCTTTTGAACTGTGGTGTTGGAGAAGACTCTTGAGAGTCCCTTGGACAGCAAGGAGATCAAACCAATCAATCCTAAAGGAAATAAACCCTGAATATTCATTGGAAGGACTGATGCTGAAGCTGAAGCTCCAGTATTTTGGCCACCTCTGTGAAGAGCTGACTCATTGGAAAAGACACTGATGCTGGGATAGATTGAGGACAGGAAGAGAAGGGGATGACAGAGGATGAAATGGTTGGATGGCATCACTGACTCAGTAGACATGAGTTTGAGCAAACTCCAGGAGTTGGTGATGGACAAGGAAACCTGGAGTGCTGCAGTCCATGGGGTCACAAAGAGTCAGACTCGACTGAGCGACTGAACAACAAGTCTCCTATTTTCTTGTTCATTTCCTATATAGTTGTCCTATTAATGAAAGTTTAGTATCAGTTCAGTTCAGTTCAGTCACTAAGTCTTGTCCAACTCTTTGTGACCCCATGGACTGCAGCTCACTTGGCCTCCCTGTCCATCACCAACTCCCAGAGTTTACCCAAACTTATGTCCATTGAGTCAGTGATGCCATCCAACAATCTCATCCTCTGTAATCCCCTTCTCCTCCTGCTTTCATTCTTTCCCAGCATCAGGGTCTTTTCAAATGTCAGTTCTTCGCATCAGGTGGCCAAAGTATTGGAGTTTCAGCTTCAACATCAGTCCTTCCAATAGTCTTCAAATATTATTGTACAACTATTTCTCACATCAATTCTGTCAGTTTTTGCCTTATATATTTTGTATTTTTGTTTTCTGTCGCATATATATTTGTAAAAAGAATGACTGACTTTTTTGTCATTATGAAATGTTTCTCTTTATCTCTAGGGACTTTTGCTTTGAAGTCTATTGTATCTGATATTAGTATACCCACTTCAGCTTTCTTGCCATTGCTGTTATCATATCTATTTTCATATTTTTACTTTCAATCAATTTTTTTTATTTTTTTTTAAACTTTACAAAATTGTATTAGTTTTGCCAAATATCAAAATGAATCCACCACAGGTATACATGTGTTCCCCATCCTGAACCCTCCTCCCTCCTCCCTCCCCATACCATCCCTCTGGGTCGTCCCAGTGCACCAGCCCCAAGCATCCAGTATCGTGCATCGAACCTGGACTGGCAACTCGTTTCATACATGATATTATACATGTTTCAATGCCATTCTCCCAAATCTTCCCACCCTCTCCCTCTCTCACAGAGTCCATAAGACTGTTCTATACATCAGTGTCTCTTTTGCTGTCTCGTACACAGGGTTATTGTTACCATCTTTCTAAATTCCATATATATGTGTTAGTATACTGTATTGGTGTTTTTCTTTCTGCCTTACTTCACTCTGTGTAATAGGCTCCAGTTTCATCCACCTCATTAGAACTGATTCAAATGTATTCTTTTTAATGGCTGAGTAATACTCCATTGTGTATATGTACCATAGCTTTCTTATCCATTCATCTGCTGATGGACATCTAGGTTGCTTCCATGTCCTGGCTATTATAAACAGTGCTGCGATGAACATTGGGGTACACGTGTCTCTTTCCCTTCTGGTTTCCTCAGTGTGTATGCCCAGCAGTGGGATTGCTGGATCATAAGGCAGTTCTATTTCCAGTTTTTTAAGGAATCTCCGCACAGTTCTCCATAGTGGCTGTACTAGTTTGCTTTCAATCAATTTGTATTGTGGAACATTAAGTACATCTCCTGTAGACAGCATATAGCTGTATCATATTATTTTAGCCAATCTCACAATCTTTGCTTTTTTTTTTTTTACTAGATTGCTATTATTCTAACCACTGCTATAGTTGATTTACATTTGCTCTTTTCTTCTTCTTTTATATATCTTATGGGCTTTTTTGTTCCTTTATTTCTTCTTTATTACCTTTTTTGCATTAAGTGAATATTTTATAGTGTAGCATTGTAAGTTTGTAAATGATTTTTTAAAATATACTTTTGAGTTTTTTTTTTTTTTTTTTAGTGGTTGCTCTAGGGCTTGCCAAATACATCTTGGTTTACCAGAATCACCTTCAGATCTATAGTACCTTATTCCACATGTATACATATATATTCCATATAATATATAGAAACATTATTCCTATATAGCTCTATTCCATTTTCTCCTCTTTAATGATACTATTATACCTATTATGTCTATTAATATTACAAATACAACAATAAATTGCAATAATTATTGCTTTGCCAACTGTAGTCATTTCTGTAACTCGGTATAGCTTGACTCCCACCCACTTCTTTTACATTGCTTTTGGAAAATATATTACATTTTATGTTACAGACCTAACAGTACACCATATACATGCTATTGTATATATTTAACATATTATTATATGTATTATTTTATACATTTAAAAAAATCAGTTCACAGAAAATAACAAAAGTTTACAACTATGCTGTCTTTTATAATTACATAAACACCTTTCCTGGCGCTGTCTTGTGTGTGTATTTGTGTTTGAATTGCCATCTGCAGTCACTTGCTTTCAGCTTGAAGAACTTCCATCAGTATTTCTTGTAAGGCAGGTCTGCTAGCAACAAATTCACTCAGTGCTTGTTTGTTTACTTTGTAAATGTCTTTATTTGCTTTCCTTTTTTGAAAGATAGATTTGCTGAATATGGGGTTGCTGGTTTACATTTTTTACTTTATCACATTGAATATGTTATCCCAATGCATTGTTTCCTCCAGAAGTTGACTGTTATTCTTATTGGAGTTCCTTTTTAAGAGATGAATCACTTTTTTCTTGTTACATTCAAGATTTTCTCTATGACTTTTATTATTTCTTTGACTTTCAGAACTTTTACTATGATGCATCTGTTTGGGAATCTCATTATCCTTATCCTACTAGAAGTTTATTGAGTTTCTTGGATGTGTAGGTTATTGGTTTTCAATTTAGGGAGTGTTCCGATATTATTTATTTGGACATTTTTTTCTACTATTTTCTCTCTCTCTTCTCATTACTCCTATGTTGGTACACTTGATGGTGTCCCACATTTCTCAGAGACTCTGTTCGATTTTCTTCATTCTTTATCTGTTCTATCTTCCGCTTGCATAATCTCTATCAAACTGTCTTCAAGTCTGCTAGTTCTCTCTTCTTCTAGTTGAAATACACTGAGCCCTTCTAGTGAATTACTTATTTCAGTTATTGTACTTTTCAACTCCAGAATTTCCTTTTGGTTCTTCTTCCTATCTCGTATGGATATTCTATATTTGATATAACATTGGCACCATATCTTTTACTTTTTAAAGGATGCTTTCCTTTAGTTTTGTGAACATATTTGTAAGGACAATTTTGAAGTCTTTTTTCTATTAAATCTGACATCTACTTGCTATTTCAGGCAGTTTGCATTGCCTACTTTTTCCTCCCAGTGTGTGAACCATATTTTCTTCTTTGTATGTCTCATAATTTTTTTGTTGGAGGCTAGCCATTTTAGACAATATATTGTAGTAACTGTTGAGTATTGGTCCATTACCCACCCCAGGGTTGGTTATTGTTTATTATTATTTAGTGACTAAGTGGATTATACCAGTAAAGTCTATCCCCACGCTCCCCCACCCTTGCCCCACACATTGTTAAGCCTCTTACCTATTACCCTAGAATGACAGTGATATTGACAGGATTCTCTTTGCTTGATCACATCCAGTTGTTAAAAGTCCATGAACTGCCAGCTGATTACTTACTCTCTTGTCTTCATCAAAGCCTTGGGAGCATAAATTGTTCTTCAAAGGAATTCAACCAAATTGTGGCTTCTTTGAAGAATAGTTTCTGAGTTCATGCTTGATATTTGTTCTGATCCCAGGAAGGCTCATAACTGGCTAAGTCTGCAGTTTCATTAAATCCACAAGTTTCACTGTCTTTTCACTACAATCTCCGTTGTTCTTGAGACTGTCCTTAGGTTTGAATTTCTCCATGGTCTGTTGTAAATAAAATCAGTTCCCCTGGGAAGAGATTAGGAGCTATCTGTTTTTTTGGTCTGTGCCTCCTTTTGGGTAAAATCTCTGATCCATGCTCTGGAACTGGGGTTGGGGACAATGGAAAACTTCTGAGTGACACTCGTGCTCTAGGACTTGAACATTTGGAAGGGGGCATCCGCCTGAAGTTGAACCACTGACTCATGAGCCAGAGAAAGAACAAGATGATCAGGACCGCAGTCTTCTCAAACCATCACACCCAAGGTGCACCTTCAGTCTGGTAAGTGGGAACTGAGTGGAAGAAGGGAACTTTCACTTCTCCACCACACTTGCCTGGGACTCAGCCTCATCAGCACACAGATGGGGTCAGGATGAGACATAATGACATACTGCTCCTCCCAGGAAGAAAGCCCTCTGACTACAAGTCAAGGGAAGAGAAAGTGATTGCAATCTGAAGTGAAGTGCTGAGTCTGGGTAGGGGGCAGGTGGGAAGGGAGGAGTGTTCTTGGTTCAAATACGACAGATTTTTGCTTTTTGTAATAAAATTTTTATAGATTTTGATATGTGTTTCTCCATTTGCTGTCTGCAGGAGACATTCATTTCACATATTCTAAAAGCTTAAAATCTCACTAAGAAATTTTAACATATTACTCTTTTGAAAAATATACTGTGACTTGTTTACAGACTTTCACTTCTTTCCATTGGCAACTACTGGGCCCAGTCTCAAATATGCTCATCAGTAGAGTCTTTTTTCTTCAGAGTTAAAAAAAAACCCACAAAAAGCAAGTCTGCTAAGGATAGTTCAAGATATTATTGATATATTCTGAATTCTTTCTAGGTTGAGAATATTTAGCCAAAGAACTGCATTAAAAAATACTGGCATTAAGTTTTTTCTTTTTCCTTGAATACGTTTGTTAATTATTTGAAGTATAGTTGAACTCAACTGTTCATTTTCATTTAGTTTTAGAATTATTGTTCTATCATTGGTTTTATTTATATTTTAATATGAAACCATTAACATGATTACAAAATTCAACATTATTAAAAATAAAAAACTTCCCCCTTTCACCCCTTGTAGCCAACCAATTTTGTTTCTGGCTTACCTTTCTGTTTCTTCAATAGAAACAAGCATATACATACATATATATTATATATATATATATAATATATATATATATAATTGAGGGACAAAGGATCAAAATCCCAATGGAAAAAAATGTGTAAAATAATAAAGTGAATCTATTTTAGAAATATTAGCTATTACTCTGCATTATATGTGGTAAATATTTTCTCCCAGTTTGCTGTCTTTTTACTTTGTTTATGGTGTTTTTTTTTTAATTTTATTTTATTTTTAAACTTTACATAACTGTATTAGTTTTGCCAAATATCAAAATGAATCCACTACAGGTATACATGTGTTCCCCATCCTGAACCCTCCTCCCTCCTCCCTCCCCATTCCATCCCTCTGGGTCGTCCCAGTGCACCAGCCCCAAGCATCCAGTATCGTGCATCGAACCTGGACTGGCAACTCATTTCATACATGATATTTTACATGTTTCAATGCCATTCTCCCAAATATGGTGTTTTTAAAACCATGTAAAAGTTTTGATTTAAAAAAATTTTAATTAAGTCAAATTTACCAATTTTTAATTTTATTACATCTGGTTTTAAATTGTAGTTAGAAAGTATTTCTCTTCACTTAGGCTACAGAAGAATTTTCTAATGTTTTTGCCTGATGCTGTATGGTTTTATTTTTTAATATTTAGACCCCTATACATTTGGAGTTTATTTTTGTGTATGGAGTGAGATATGAATCTACTTAATTTTTTAATAAATAGCTTTTCAGTTGTCCCAGAACCATTTATTAAAATGTCCATCATTTCTATAGAGATTTGAGATGCTATCTTTGTCTTAAACTAAACTTTATGTGTATCTGGGTATACTTTTTGACATGCTATTCACTCCACAGGTGTGTTTGTCTATTGCTACACCACTACCCTACTGTTTTACCTAAAGATGCCTTACTATATATTTTATTTTTTATAATTAAAGTTGAATTTGTGAAGCATTTAAAAAAATTACTGTCCTGGGTCTTAGTTGCAGCATGTTGAATCTTTCCTTGTGGTAGGAGGGCTTAGTTGCCCCTTGGCATGTGGGATCTTAGTTTCCCAACTAGGGTTTTTACCCATGTCCCCTGCATTTTGGGGCAGATTCTAAACCAATCGGCCACCAGGGAACTCCTGATTGTATATTTTAATATCTTATCAGACTACTTTTCCCTTACAGTTTTTCCTTTTGAGTGATTTCCTGGCTATTCTTTTAAAAATATTTATATTTATTTGCTTGGCTATACCAGGTGCTAGTTGTAGCACGTGGGATCGTAGATCTTCACTGAGGCATGGTGTGGTATGTGGGACCTAATTCTCTGACCAAGGATCACATCTGGGTCCCTTACACTGGGAGCTCAGAGTCTTAGCCACTGGACCACCAGGGAAGTTCCTGGGTATGCTTTCTTGTTTTTTAACAGATTGATTCTGTTGTTTTGCTTTCTCTGGAGAAGGCGAACACTGCTTGTATATCCAATACCAGCATCTTTGGGATTCCCTTCCCCCACCTACTCTAAGCAAGCCTCTAAGGAGGTTTTCCCTTCCGCCCAAACCCAAATGCTCTCACCAGGCACACTCCATAATTCATTCGTAAGCATTCTTGTCCTAAGGATGGTAAGGGAGGCAGCCAGGGCTGAGTGTCCCAGAAAAAGCAAACGCACAAGGGAGCATGCACCCTTACCACCTTGGCAGTAAGTGGGACTGGGCTTTCAGGGCTTGGAAGGACCCTGCCTGGCAGCCATGTGAGAGCACAGGAGGGGTGCCTGCATCTGTCTCCAATGGGCTCCGCTATACTTGCTTAGCCACTGCTCCCACACTGCTGAAATAGAGGTACAAAAAATGCCCTAAAAGTCCGACCAATTTGGGGGCACTTATCTCATACAACATTCCACATATTCCCCCTCCCCACCAAACCCACAAAAGCAAGATCGAGTCCCAAACTGAGTGCTTAAATCTCACCCCAAAAGATTACTGCTGTCTATAACCTCAGCCTCAAGGACACATTTTCCCAAACTGAATGGCTGAGAATGAGAATATATTCTAAAGAGTTCTTGTCATCACACTCAACACTAAAGAAAATTTGAGACAACAGCTAAGTCAGTTTGCATGTATCATTTGGACCAGAAATATAGTGTTTAAAAATGGAACACCATCCTGCTTTTGGGGGCCAAGGGGACAGTCTGGCATATATGTGATCACGCTAGACCAAAGAAGCATGCTGATTTTATATATTTGAGTTAAAGGAAGATTTGTAGAAGGATCCGTACTAAAATTAAACCTGCCCGTGTGGATTACCCAGACCTCTCGGAACAACTGCAACTGAAAACTCCAGTGCACATCTGACACCTTTGCGCTGGAGCTCACCCCACCCTCACCCCTACTCCCAGGCCCACCCCTTTCGCACCGAAAACATACACACTGTAGCTAAGGACCACATTGCAAATGATCTCTGTAGATTCAAAGGCACAGTGGCCATTTCGAGTGAACGAATCCACCTCGTATCTAAAAGGGAACTATCTGTGCTTCTACCTTCTGACAGCTAGATAAAATTCCCATTTTACAGAGGAGCTCAATCTAAACCGCAAGTCAGGAGTGTCAGAAAGGCTTTATCATAGATTGAGGGCTGTAGTGACAACCGTGGAGGACTGAATACAATGATTCCAATGAATACTATGTATGAGGCGCATGAAACAAAGGAGGAACTGGGCGATCACGCAGGCAGACATCGGAATATGCTAAAGAATCAGTGTCACCATGAAAAGATCATGCAGCTAGAGTTCTGAGCCAGAGCTATTCAAATAAATCCTGTGTGAAACAAGGATGTGGGGAAAGGGGAGCCTTGGGTTGGGGGGAGTTGGGTGAAAGGGACTCAAGGGATTCTCAAGTTTATGTTGAAATTTCTGGTGAGGTGAGCTGTGTCCTCCGATTCTATTATATGGGTGTTTTTTTTTTTTTTTCTTTTCCTGCCACTGTCATGGAAACAAGGTGACTTTAGTCAACTACATTCCTCCGGTGGCAAGACAAGTAAGATACACTGCAGAGGCAGAAGCGCCGGGATCAAGATCTTTCATGCTCCCACAAACGCTCAGGCCGGTGCGTGAGTTTCGGGAACAGGCACAGTGTGGCTGGGTTCCTGTCAGGGATTCGTCATATGCCCTGGCCTGACGGGGAGACGGTTTCCTGCAGAATGAGGTGCAGGAGGTGGTTCTGCTCGGCGCTCAGCAGGGGCCACATCTCCACCTGCAGCAACTTGACGGCCTCTGTGTCCTTCTCGTGTGTGGCCATGACCAAGGACTGTAGCAGCAGAAAGAGCTCCTCGGGCAGCGGGCCGCTGCTGTCCTGCCCGTGGCCGTCGAAAGCCTCCCAGGAGTACTTCTCCAGGGTGTGTGCGTGCTCCGGCAGGAGCTTAGCCGGCGGGGGCTGCAGGAGCAGCAGCAGCAGCACGCGGGACACCTCGCAGCGGACCAGCACGTCGGCGAAGGCACCCAGCGCGGCCGGGGCGGCGGTGGCTGGCTGCCCAGCGCCGGGCGGGAGCGGCGGGGCGAGGGCCGCGGGGGCGGCGGGCTGCGGCCCGGGCGGTGGGGGCGGCGGCGTCAGGGGCTGCGGCGGGGGGCCGCCGAACTCCCGCGCCAGGCGCTGCATGCGCGTGAAGAGTGCCAGCGCGCTGCTGTAGTCCCGCGCCAGCAGCTGGCAGGACGCGGCATGGCCGAGCGCCTGCAAGGCGGCCAGGGGCAGCTGGGGCAGCTGCAGCTGCGCGGCGCGCTGGAAGTGGCCGGCGGCGGCAGCCGGCTGGCCCAGGTCGCGCAGGGAAGCCGCCAGCTCGAGGCAGAGCGCGGCGGCTGCAGCCGGCTGCCCGAGCTCCAGGTGCAGGCGCACGGCGGCGCCCAGCGCGGCGGCGGCGGCCTGTAGGGCCTCCCCGGCGGCGGCGGGGCAGGCCAGGCGCTGGCGCGCGTCGCGCTCCTGCCGCAGAAAGAGGCGCGCGGCCTCGGTCAGCGCCAGTGCCTCGCCGGGCCCGTGGAAGAGCGCCTGTTGGCAGCGCGCCACCGCCAGCTGGCACCAGGCCGCGTACGGCAGGCACTCCTGGGCGCGCAGCTCACGGCCGAGCTGGGCGAACTGCTCGCCGGCCTCCGCCACGTTCGGCTTCCGCAGGAACCGCTTCTTGAGCTTGTTGGACACCTGGCGGTAGCGCGCCAGGAAGTCCCCCGGCTCGGGGCCCGGGCCCGGGCCACCGCCCAGGCCGGCCGTGGAAGCCGCCATCTTCGCCTCCCCGGCCCTTCCAGGCGCGCTGACGCAACCGGGCGGCGACAGGCGACGTGCCATGCGTCCGGCTCGGGCCCACAGCGCGACGGCGCCCGCGCGGCCGCCCAGACGGTCCCATCGCCGGGATATGCAAAAGAGCGGGCGCGGAGGCGGGGCCATGGTTGGCTGTCGGCGCCATATGCAAACCGGGGGACCTGGGCTGGCTCTGGCTGGGAGCCCGCTGTTGCTAGGTGACAGCTTGCTCCTGCAGGTTGCCTAGCAGGGCATCTCTTGGCATCCCTAAAGGCACACGACCAAAAAGTCAACTGGTGACCCTGCGTGACCCTGATTCGACTTTGCATAATTGCGGGTTGTGTCCCGCCCACCCCAGTCCCCATTCCGCCGCAGTCTTGCGGTCTAGGCCCCTGCCCCCATGGGTATCTAGGCCCTACCCACATGGGAACCCCTGTCAAGCACGCTGTCCACCATCCCTGCATCCCACGCTGCGAGGCGGTCGGTCACTTTGGCACCTTCACCCTACCACGACGCCATCCTCTCGGTCTTGAACGTCACCCTCAGGACCCCGGTCCCTCTGGGGACTTCGCCTGGCTCCTACTTGCTCAGAGCCAACGGGGGAGCCTTCTTTTCCCCGGCCTCCCCCCAGACCCCACTCCACCACACCCCCGCCACAGCCAGCCTCTCTCACCAGGGTCACCGCATGCGCTGTCACCGTGGGTGACCGCTCCTCTCTGCCTGCCATCCCCGACTCCACCCGTACCCACAACACTCCCCCTCCGCTCTAGCCAGACCCCCGACCCCTACCTCTCCAAGGAGGGGTGTCCCACCTCCACTTCCCAGGCCAAGTGACTGAAGCACCCACAGGGATGTCTTGAAACACTTTGATTGATTCGACATGACTGGGCCCGAGGCACCGGGCTGTGCGGTCGGTCAGTGAGCAGACCTGGTGCCCGACAGCTAGGGGGAGGCCCGTCCAGGGCCCGGGCACCCGGGGCCTGGAACCCAGGACCCAGGGTTGAGCAGCTGGTGCCAGGCTGGGGCCAGCAGGGAGATGGTTGTCATCCCAAAAGAGCCATTGAGCAGAGCGTTGTGGTGGACCGCCGTGCCCACGAGCTCTGGGGTGATGTGCTTCTGACCGCTGTTCTGGCCCTTGTTGCCTGCCAGCCCCAGGACCTTGGCAGTTAGGTGCTGCATAATGGCTGCTAGAAAGATGGGTGCAGACGAGTTCAGGCGGCGCTTCATGTGTCTCATGGAGAAGGATAGCTCGGCATGGGCGGTGCGGAAGCGGCGACCAGATGACCTTCGACGGCCCCTTTCCCTGGGCATGCTGACCGTTGAGGCCTCGCTTTGCGGTGCAATGGGATGAGGTGTGATGGGATGATACGCGGTGGGATGAGTCAGCTGGTCCCAACCTCTCAAGACAACCGGTACTCTCAGACCTCTACTCCGTATGCTAGCAACCACGAGCCGGCCCCTCATTGGTCGGGGCGCACGTTCTGTGACAGGTAGACTCCCCTGAGATCACTGCTTTCCCATGCTCCCCACCCCACCCACCTCCGCAGGCCTGAATCTGCAAAGAAATGGCGCTGGCAGAATCCTGCTCACCCTGCCCATTGGACCCTCTCTTTGTCGGAACTCTCCCTTTCCACGGGACGAGACCTTTATACAGAGAAGGCAGCAGACCACCCAGTGGTACCAAGTATACGCTGGCGGTGCTGGGACACCATCACCACTGTGTCTAGTTCCAAAACATTGGCACCACCACAAGGAGAAACCCCTGTACCAGCCATTCGGTCACTCCCCACTGCCCCCTCCTGCAGTTTTCCCCACCCCATCCTACCCTGCATAGTTCTCAGGCAACCAACCACTCATCAGCTTCCTATCAACAGCCCTTTGCCTGTTCTGGAGACTTCCTAGAGATGGAGGCATACAATAAATAGGTGGCCTTCTGTGTCTGGCTGCTGTCACTGAGCATAGGACCCATACACGTGGTAGCCCAAATCAGCACTTCTTTCCTTTTCCTGGCTGAATAGTTTTCCACTGTATGGCTAGACCACACATGTTTTCTATCTGCTAAGCAGTGGATGGACATTTGGGTGACTTCTGCCTTGTGCCTACTGTGGTGGACATTCCTCTATGGGGTTCTGTGTGAACGCCTGTTTTCAACTCTTTGGGATGTATGTCCATGAATAGATTTATGGGTTTTTTTCAAGACTCTTAATTCTATTACATTGATCTATGTGTCCATCCTTATGCTAGTACCACACAGTTTTGATAGCTGCAGCTTTGGGGTAAGTTTTGAAATCCGGAAGTACGTGTCCATCATGCCTCGGTACACTGTCCCAAAATATATATTGTTAGTCTGTTTCCTGGCCTTCCTGAAAGGGACATAGAGGTTTTTAGTCAATGTGATTTTGAATTAGGAGAATACCTTTTGGGGCCTATCAGACACTGGTTCTGATCTCACACTAATTCCAAGATGCCCCAAGTGTCACTATGGTCCATCAGTCACAGTAGGAGCTTATTTTAGGTCAAGGGATCAATGAAATTTTAGGTTAGACCCACCTCCATTGGGGGCAGTGTGAAGCCAAACCAATCCTGTGCTTGTCTACACAGTTCTTGAATGCAAAATTAGGATAGACATATTCAGCAGCTGGCAGAGTCCACAACTCATCTGTTCCCTGACCTGCAGAGTGAGGGCTATTTTGGCATGGATGGTGAAATGGAAGCAATTAGAATTGCCTCTATCTAGAAATATAGTAATGGAGAAGGCAATGGCAACCCACTCCAGTACTCTTTCCTGGAGAATCCCATGGATGGAAGAGCCTGGTAGGCTGTGGTCCATGGGATCGCGAAGGGTCTGACCCAACTGAGCAACTTCGCTTTCACTTTTCACTTTCATGCATTGGAGAAGGAAATGGCAACCCACTCCAGTATTCTTGCCTGGAGAATCCCAGGGACGGTGGAGCCTGGTGGGCTGCCATCTATGGGATCACACAGAGTCAGACACGACAGAAGTGACTTAGCAGCAGCAGCAGCAGAAATATAGTAAACCAAATCAATGCACATACCTGAGTGGATTTCAGCCATTTGCAGTACCATCAAGGGCTACAAACATGCAGGAGTGATGATTTCCTCCATATCCCCATTAAAGTAGCCTATTTGGCCCGTACAGAAAACAGATGGTCTTGGAGAAGGAGAGTGGGTTTTCATTAGCTTGACCAGGTGGTGATTTCAATTTCAGGTACTTTGTCAATGTAGTTTCATTGCTTGAGCAAATTGACATCTCCAGTGCCATGCTACCTGCTCGCTTCATGGATCACAGCCTTGTCATGGTGAAGGTGCTTGCATAACTCAATGAAGCTATGAGCCATGCCATGCAGGCCCACTGAAGACGGATCAGTCATATTGGAGAGTTCTGACATATTGTTGGAAGAGGAAATGACAACCCACTCCAGTATTCTTTCCTCGAGAACTCCATGGACTATAGGAAAAGGTAAAAAGATATGACACCAGAAGATGAGCTCCCCAGGTTGGAAGGTGTCCAATATGCTACTGGTGAAGAGTGGAGGGCAATTACTAATAGTTCCAGAAAGAATGAAGTGGCTGGGCCTAAGTGGAAACAACACTCAGTTGTGGATATGTCTGGTGCTGAAAGTTAAGTCTGATGCCAAAAAGAACAATATGGCTAGGAACAATATTGCATAGGAAGGTTAGGTCCATGAATCAAGTTACATTGCATGTGATCAAGCAGGAGATGGCAAGAGAAAACTTCGACATCTTAGGAATCAGTGAACAAAATGAACAATGGGAATGGGCGAATTTAATTCAGATGACCATTATATTTACTACTGTGGGCAAGAATCCCTTAGAAGAAATGGAGTAGCCCTCATAGTCAACAAAAGAGTCTGAAATGCAGTACTTGTGTGCAACCTTAAAAATGACAGAATGATCTCAGTTTGTTTCCAAGTAAACCATTCAACATCACAGTAATCCAAGTTTATACCCTAACCACTGATGCCAAGTAAGTTGAAGTTGACTAGTTCTATGAAGACCTACAACACCTTCTAGAACTAACACACACAAAAAAGATGTTCTTTTCATCACAGGGGATAGGAATGCAAAAGTAGAAACTCAAAAGACACCTGAAATAACAGGCAAATTTGGCCTTAGTGTACAAGATGAAGCAGGGCAAAAGCAGAGAGTTTTGCCAAAGGAACACACTGGTCATAGCAAACATCCTCTTCCAACGACACACGAGATGACTCTACACATTGACATCATCAGATGGTAAATACTGAAATTAAATTGATTATACTTTTTGCAGCTAATGATGCAGAAACTGCATAGTCAGCAAAAACAAGACGTGGAGCTGACTGTGGCTCAGATCATGAGCTCCTTATTGCAAAGTTATGCATAAATTGAACAATGTAGGGAAAACCAATAGGACATTCAGATATGAAAAAAGTGAAAGTGAAGTCGCTAAGTCATGTTCAACTCTTTGCGACTCCATGGATTGTAGCCCAAGGAATTTTCCAGGCAAGAGGACTGCAGTGGGTTGCCATTTCCTTCTCCAGGGGATCTTCCTGACCCAGGGATCAAACATGGGTCTCCTGCACTGCAGGCAGAGGCTTTACCTCTGAGCCACCAGGGAAGCCCCTAACCTAAATCAAATCCCTTATGATTAAACAGTGGAGGTGATGAATAAATTCAAGGGATTAGATGTGGTAGACAGAGTGCCTGAAGGACTATGGACGGAGGATCATAACATTGTACAGTAGGTGGTAACCAAAATTATCCCCCCAAAAAAGGAATGCAAAAAGGTGAAGTGGTTGTCTGAGGAGGTTTTACAAACATCTGAGAAAAGAAGACAAACAAAAGGCAAAGGAGAAAGGGAAAGATATACCCAACTGAATGCAGAGTTCCAGAGAATAGCAAGAAGAAATAAGGAAGACTTATTAAATGAACAGTGCAAATAGAGGAAAACCACAGACTGTGTGGATCACAGCAAACTGTGGAAAATTCTTAAAGTGATGGGAACACTAGACCACCTTACCTGTCTCCTGAGAAACCTGTATATAGATCAAGAAGCAAGAGTTAGAGCCAGACATGGAACAACAGACTGACTCAGAATTGGGAAAGGAATGTGACAAGAATGTATATTGTCATTCTGCTTATTTAACTTATACGCAGAGTACATCATGTGAAATGCCAGGCTTGATGAATCACAAGCTGGAATCAAGATTGCTGGGAGACATGTCAACAACCTCAAATATGCAACTGATACCACTCTAATGGCAGAAAGCAAAGAGGAACTGAAGAGCCTCTTGATGACAGTGAAAGAAGAGAGTGAAAAAGCTGGCTTAAAAACTGACTTCGTAGCATCTGCTCCCATAATTTCATGGCAAATAGAAGGTGAAAAATGTGTATGTAGTGACAGTTTTCCTCTTGTTGGGCTCCAAAATCACTGCGGATGGTGAGTGCAGCCATGAAATTAAGAGATGCTTGCTCCTTGAAAGAAGAGCCATGGTAAACTTAGTTCAGTTCAGCTCAGTTCAGTCGCTTAGTCGTGTCCGACTCTTTGCAACCCCATGAATCGCAGCACTCCAGGCCTCCCTATCACCAACTGACGGAGTCTACCCAAACCCATGACCACTGAGTCAGTGATGCCATCCAACCATCTCATCCTCTGTCATCCCCTTCTCCTCCTGCCCTCAATCTTTCCCAGCATCAGGGTCTTTACCAATGAGTCAGTTCTTCACATCAAGTGGCCAAAGTATTGGCGTTTCAGCTTCAACATCAGTCCTTCCAATGAACACCCAGGACTGATCTCCTTTAGGATGAACTGGTTAGATCTCCTTGCAGTCCAAGTGACTCTCAAGAGTCTTCTCCAACACCACAGTTCAAAAGCATCAATTCTTTGGCGCTCAGCTTTCTTTATAGTCCAACTCTCACATCCATACACGACTACTGGAAATACCATAGGCTTTGACTAGACCGACCTTTGTTGACAAAGTAATGTCTCTGCTTTTTAATATGCTGTCCAGGTTGATCATAACTTTCCTTCCAAGGAGTAAGCATCTTTTAATTTCATGGCTGCAATCACCATCTGCAGTGACTTTGGAGCCCAGAAAAATAAAGTGAGCCACTGTTTCCACTGTTTCCCCATCTATTTGCCATGAAGTGATGGGACTACTTGCTGAATGTTGAGCTTTAAGCCAACTTTTTCACTCTCCACTTTCACTTTAGTCAAGAGGCTCTTTAGTTCTTCTTCACTTTCTGCCGTAATGGTGGTGTCATCTGCATATCTGAGGTTATTGATATTTCTCCCAGAAATCTTGATTCCACCTTGTGCTTCCTCCACCCAGCGTTTCTCATGATGTACTCTTACATACGTAAGTTAAATAAGCAGGGTGACAATATACAGCCTCGCCGTACTCCTTTTCCTATTTGGAACCAGTCTGTTGTTCCATGTCCAGTTCTAACTGTTGCTTCTTGTCCTGCATACAGGTTTCTCAAGAGGCATGTCAGGTGTCCGGTATTCCCATCTCCTTCAGAATTTTCCACAGTTTATTGTGATCCACACAGTCAAAGGCTTTGGCATAGTCAATAAAAGCAGAAATAGATGTTTTTTTTGGAACACTTTTGCTTTTTCCATGATCCAGCAGATGTTGGCAATTTGATCTCTGGTTCCTCTGCCTTTTCTAAAACCAGCTTGAGCATCTGAAAATTCATGGTTCACGTATTGCTGAGACAGTGTATTAAAAAGCAGAGACATCACTTTGCTGACTAAGGTGGGTATAGTCAAAGATATCGTTTTTCCAGTGGTCATGTACGGATGTGAGAGTTGGACCCTAAAGAAGGCTGAGTGCTGAAGAACTGATGCTTTCAAAATTTTGTTGATGGGGAAGACTCTTGAGAATGTTTTGGACTGCATGGAGATCAAACAATTGAATTCTACAGGAAATAAACCATGAATATTGATTAGACTGCAGCTGTGAAATTAAAAAACGCTTGCTCCTTGGAAGAAAAGCTACGACCAACCTAGACAGCATATTAAAAAGCAGAGACATTACTTTGCCAACAAAAGTCCTTCTAGGCAAAGCTAGGGTTTTTCCAGTCATAGTCATAATCACATATGGATGTGAGAGTTGGACCATAAAGAAAGCTGAGCTCCAAAGAATTGATGCTTTTGAAGTGCAGTGTTGGAGAAGACTCTTGAGAGTCCCTTGGACTGCAAGGAGATCCAACCAGTCCATCCTAAAAGAGATCAGTCCTGGGTGTTCATCAGAAGGACTGATGTTGAAGCTGAAACTCCAATACTTTAGCCACATGATGCGAAGAACTGACTCATTGGAAAAGGCCCTGATGCTGGAAAAGATTGAAGGCAGGAGGAGAAGGGGTCAACAGAGGATGAGATGGTTGGATGGCATCACCGACTCAATGGACATGAGCTTGAGTAAACTGTGGGAGTTGGTGATGGACAGGGAGGCCTTGTGAGCTGCAGTCCATGGGGTCACAAAGAGTCAGACACGACTGAGTGACTGAACTGAACTGAACTGATTCATTAGAACGACTGATGCTGAAGCTGAAATGCCAATGTTTTGGCCACCTGATGGAAAGAGCAAACTCACTAGAAGAGACCCTGGTGCTGGGAAAGGCTGAGGGCAGGAGAAGAGGGTGGCAGAGATGGTTAGGTAGTATCACCGACTCAATGCCCATGAGTTTGAACAAACTCCTGGAGATAGTGGAGGACAGGGAAGTCTGGAATGCTGCAGCCTATGGGGTCACAAACAGTCGGGCATAACTTAGTGACTAAACAACAGCAACAACTACAGTGCTACCAGTATGGACCTACTTAGCTAACAAGTGCCTTTTTCTCCATCAGAGATCAGATCAGATCAGTCGCTCAGTCGTGTCCGACTCTTTGCGACCCCATGAATTGCAGCACGCCAGGCCTCCCTGTCCATCACCAACTCCCGGAGTTCACTCAGACTCACGTCCATCGAGTCAGTGATGCCATCCAGCCATCTCATCCTCTGTCGTCCCCTTCTCCTCCTGCCCCCAATCCCTCCCAGCATCAGAGTCTTTTCCAATGAGTCAACTCTCCGCATGAGGTGGCCAAAGTACTGGAGTTTCAGCTTTAGCATCATTCCTTCCAAAGAAATCCCAGGGCTGATATCCTTCAGAATGGACTGGTTAGATCTCCTTGCAGT
Source organism: Bubalus kerabau (assembly GCF_029407905.1). Lineage (NCBI taxonomy): Eukaryota > Metazoa > Chordata > Mammalia > Artiodactyla > Bovidae > Bubalus > Bubalus kerabau. The sequence continues at coordinate 48,543,879 of NC_073647.1, read as the reverse complement.
CCAAGGGACTCTCAAGAGTCTTCTCCAACACCACAGTTCAAAAGCATCAATTCTTCGATGCTCAGCCTTCTTCACAGTCCAATTCCTACATCCATACATGACCACAGGAAAAACCATAGCCTTGACTAGATGGACCTTTGTTGGCAAAGTAATGGCTCTGCTTTTTAAGATGCTATCTAGGTTGGTCATAACTTTCCTTCCAAGGAGTAAGCGTCTTTTAATTTCATGGCTGCAGTCACCATCTGCAGTGATTTTGGAGCCCCCCAAAATAAAGTCTGACACTGTTTCCACTGTTTCCCCATCTATTTCCCATGAAGTGGTGGGACTGGATGCCATCATCTTCGTTTTCTGAATGTTGAGCTTTAAGCCAACTTATTCACTCTCCACTTTCACTTTCATCAAGAGGCTTTTTAAGTTCCTCTTCACTTTCTGCCATAAGGGTGGTGTCATCTACGTATCTGAGGTTATTGATATTTCTCCCGGTGATCTTGATTCCAGCTTGTGTTTCTTCCAGTCCAGCGTTTCTCATGATGTACTCTGCATATAAGTTAAATAAGCAGGGTGACAATATACAGCCTACTCCTTTCCCTATTTGGAACCAGTCTGTTGTTCCATGTCCAGTTCTAACTGTTGCTTCCTGACCTGCATACAAATTTCTCAAGAGGTAGATCAGGTGGTCTGGTATTCCCATCTCTTTCAGAATTTTCCACAGTTGATTGTGATCCACACAGTCAAAGGCTTTGGCAAAGTCAATAAAGCAGAAATAGATGTTTTTCTGGAACTCTCTTGCTTTTTCAATGATCCAGCGGATGTTGGCAATTTGATCTCTGGTTCCTCTGCCTTTTCTAAAACCAGCTTGAACATCAGGAAGTTCACAGTTCACATATTGCTGAAGCCTGGCTTGGAGAATTTTGAGCATTACTTTACTAGTGTGTGAGATGAGTGCAATTGTGTTTGAGCATTCTTTGGCATTGCCTTTCTTTGGGATTGGAATGAAAACTGATCTTTTCCAGTCCTGTGGCCACTGCTGAGTTTTGCAAATGTGCTGGCATATTGAATGCAGCACTTTCACAGCATCATGTTTCAGGATTTGGAATAGCTCAACGGGAATTCTATCACCTCCACTAGCTTTGTTCATAGTGATGCTTTCTAAGGCCCACTTGACTTCACATTCCAGGATGTCTGGCTCTAGGTGAGTGATCACACTAAAGTGATTATCTGGGTCATGGAGATCTTTTTTGTACAGTTCTTCTGTGTATTCTTGCCATCTCTTCTTAATATCTTCTGCTTCTGTTAGGTCCATACCATTTCTGTCCTTTATCGAGCCCATCTTTGCAGGAAATGTTCCTTTGGTATCTCTGATTTTCTTGAAGAGATCTCTAGTCTTTCCCATTCTGTTGTTTTCCTCTATTTATTTGCATTGATCGCTGAAGAAGGCTTTCTTATCTCTTCTTGCTATTCTTTGCAACTCTGCATTCAGATGTTTATATCTTTCATTTTCTCCTTTGCTTTTGGCTTCTCTTCTTTTCACAGCTATTTGTAAGGCCTCCCCAGACAGCCATTTTGCTTTTTTGCATTTCTTTTCCATTGGGATGGTCTTGATCCCTGTCTCCTGTACAATATCGCAAACCTCATTCCATAGTTAATCAGGCACTCTATCTATCAGATCTAGTCCCTTAAATCTATTTCTCACTTCCACTGTAGAATCATAAGGGATTTGATTTAGGTCATACCTGAATGGTCTAGTGGTTTTCCCTACTTTCTTCAATTTAAGTCTGAATTTGGCAATAAGGAGTTCATGATCTGAGCCACAGTCAGCTCCCGGTCTTGTTTTTGCTGACTGTATAGAGCTTCTCCATCTTTGGCTGCAAAGAATATAATCAATCTGATTTCGGTGTTGACCATCTGGCGATGTCCATGTGTAGAGTCTTCTCTTGTGTTGTTGGAAGAGGGTGTTTGCTATGACCAGTGCATTTTCTTGGCCAAACTCTATTAGTCTTTGCCCTGCTTCATTCCATATTCCAAGGCCAAATTTTCCTGTTACTCCAGGTGTTTCTTGACTTCCTACTTTTGCATTCCAGTCCCCTATAATGAAAAGGACATCTTTTTTTTAATCTGTCCCTAAGTCCCACCACATGCAGTTTGTTTTCAGCTTGCACGAGCTGCAGTATACCTTCCTTAGGGATATATTATCTCTCCATCCCTACATCATCATTTAGTTAGCAACAATGTTGATCACCTTGTCCTTCCACGAGGAGGAATACATTATAATACATTGTTGACGTTATAATACATTGGTGACGTTATGCTAATTGGATCTAGTGAGCAAGAAGTAGCATCTGCTCTGAAAGTGAAAGTGTTAGTCACTCAGTTGTGCCTAAGTCTTTTCGACCCCATGGACTGCAGCCCACCAGGCTCCTCTGTCCATGGGATTTTCCAGGCAAGGATACTGGAGTGGATTGCCATTTCCTTCTCCAATTTTCCTCGACTTACTGATAAGATATCTACATGCATGAGATGGGAATAAATCCAATTAAAATTCAGGGCTCTTCTATCTTGGTGGAATAGCTAGGTGTCCCGTGTGGGGCATGTGGGGATATCCCTTTAAAGATGAGGGATAAGTTGTTGCATCTGGCCACTACTACAACCACAAGAGAGGCACAACACCTAGTGGGCCACGTTGGAGTTTGGAGGTAACGTTCCTGATTTGGTTGGTTATTCTAGGCATTTCTGAGCGACTCAGAAACTGCTAATTTTGAGTAGCACTCAGAGCCAGAGAAGGCTTGGCAAGAGGTCCTTGAACATATGATTCAGCAGACCTAGTACTGCTTGAAAGTGTCAGTGGCACATGGGGCTGGTGTTTGGAGCCTTTGATAGGACAGTACTGGGCTTTGGAATAAGGCCTTGCCATCTTTTCTAGATGACTACTCTTCTTTTGAGAAACAGCTTTTGGCCAGATACCAGACCTTAGTAGAGGCTGAATGCTTAGCCATGGGCCACCAGGTTACCATGTAACTTGAGCTGCCCATCATAAACTGGGTGACGTCTGACCCACCAAGCCAAAAATTTGGGGGTACACAGCAGCACTCCATCATCCAAAGGAAGTGGTCCAAATTCTCATGGTCCCTACTTTTGTTACACTACCTTCTCTACCTCAGTTTGCACCTATGGCCTTGTACAGTGTTCTCTATGATCAGTTGTCAGACCAAGAGAAGACTTGGGCCTGGTTTATAGATACAGGCACCACCCACATATGGACAGCTGTAGCACAAGAGCCTCTCTCTGGAGCATCTATGAAGGAGATGGTGAAAGAAAATCCTCCCAGAACTTAAAGGAATGCACCTGGCTGTTTGCTTGGGAGGAGAACTGGCTAGACATGTCGTTATATACCAGTCCATGGGCCCTGGCCAATGGTTTAGCTGGACAATCAGGGACTTGGGAGGAATATGATTGGAAAATTGGCAACAAAGTAATTTGGGGAAGAGTTGTGTGGATAGACCTCTCTGAATGGGCAAAAACTGTGCAGATTTTTGTGTCCCATGTGACCATTCACCAAAGAGTAATTTCAGAGGAGGAGGACGTTAATAATCAAGTAGATAGGATGACCTGTTCTGTGGATTCCAATTGGCCTCTTTCCCCAGTCACAAAGTGTCCTGTTTGCCGCAGGAAGTGTTCATGGTAGCAGGTTTGGAGGTGATACATGCTTGGGTGCCCACTCATCAAGTCCAACGCAGCTATGGGCACTGCTGAGTGCCCAGTCTGCCAGCAAAAGAGACCAGTACTGACTCCCAACATGATACCAATCCCCTGACTGATCAGACAGCTCCCTGATGGCAGGTTAGTGTTAGGACCCCTTCCCTTGTGGAAAAGGCAGTGAAGAGTTTTGTCCTTACTGCAATGTACACTCAGTGTGGCCACAGATTTGCCTCCTCTGCACACAAGGCTTCTGCTCAAACTGCCCTCTGTGGCCTCACAGAGCACCTCGTCTGGCTTCACGGCCTTCCAGGCAGCACTGTTCTGACGAAGGAAGTTGCTTCACAGCACAGGAGGTGCACCAATGGGTCCCTGCCCATGGAATTGACTGGTGTTACCATCCAGCGTGAAGGAGCTGGCTTGGTGGGTAGAAGGGTGGCAGGCCCTCTTTCAGGCTCAGTTGTCATGTCAGCTGGGTGGTGACACCTCTGAGGCAAGGCCAGGGTCTCTAGAAGGCTATGTACACAAGGTTGTGCACACAAGGCTGTATACGTTCTGACTCAGCGTTCGGTGTATGGAGCTGTTTCTCTAGCAGCCATGATTCGCAGATGCGGGCATCAGGGGCTGGAAATGGGGGCGGCACCAGTCTCCATTACCGCCAGTGGCCCACGAGAAAAAGCTCTGCTTCCTGTCTCCGCAGCATTCTGCTCCACTGGCCTCGAGGTCTTAGTTCCGAAGGGAGAGTGCTTCCATGAGGAAACACCACAATGATTCCATTGAACCGGAAGTAAAAATTGTCACTCAACCTCTTTGGGCTTCTCATGCCTCTGAATCAACAGGCAAGGAACAGAGTTCCTGAACTGGCTGGGGTGATAGCTCCTGACCACCAACGGGAAATTGAACTGCTGCTCCACACTGAAGGTAAGGAAGATGATGTCTGGATTATGGGACATCCCCAATTCAGGCAGGACGACCAATGGCCCATATCCTAGAGGAATGAAGTCATCCTACCAACTAAAGAACCACAATCAGTTGACGTGCTTGATGAGGGCAAATGGAATATGGAAGAGATAATGAAAGAAAGTAAACATGAATACCAGCAATGAACATATGACCAGTTACAGAAGCAAGGATTATAATTGTCACAAGTATTTCCTCCTCATTTTGTTATGAATATGTTTGTGTGTATATATGCATATATTCAGAAAATATCTTTATTTTTATTACTCTTCTATTGCTTTATTATGTAACCTGTATCATATAGAGGTTATTGAGTTTATATCATAGTATTTTAGTATCATTAACTTTCCATCATATTATTCAAGTTAAGGATACCAGGGGAAGAGTTAACATTACTTGAAGGCTTTACATCCTCTTCTAGGGAAGTGTGTTTTAGTTTGCATTGCAGAATACTTATATCATGTTATTAATAGATGGAATTAATATCTGTTGTTGTCTTTACTTGGAGATTAAGTATGATCTAAGGTAATTGTGTATAAGTGGGAGGGAGGTTCAGGATGGGGAACACGTGTACACCTGTGGCAGATTCATGTTGATGTATGGCAAAACCAATACAATATTGAAAAAAAAATCATTTAATCCAAACAAACAAAAAAGAAAGCAAACAAAAAAAAAAAGTGCCAAGTAGAAAAGGGGTGGAATTGTGATGGATAATTTTATGTGTCAAGTTGATGGGGATAAGGGACGCCAAAGAAGTGGTGAACCATTATTTCTGGGTGTCACTATGAAAATGTTTTGGTTGTATTTGAATGGCAAACTGAGTAAAGATTTGCCCTCACCAACATGGTGGGCATCATTCAATCCTTTGAGTGCCCAAATAGAATAAAAAGTCAAAAAAAAAAAAAAAAAGGGCCAATTTCCTTTCTTCTTGAGCAGGGACGCCTATCTTTGCCTGTGTTTGTATATTGGAGGTCATGGTTCTAGGGCCTTCAGCCTCTGATGGTTTTACCAGTCAGGACCTCCTACTTCAGTGAAGTGAAGTGAAAGTCACTCAATCATGTCCAACTCTTTGAGACCCAATGGACTATACAGTCCATGGAATTCTCCAGGCCAGACCACTGGAGTGGCTAGCCTTTCCCATCTCCAGGGGATCTTCCCAACCCAGGGATCGAACCCAGGTCTCTCTCATTGCAGGAGGATTCTTTACCAGCTGAGCCACAGGGGAATTGTACCACCAGCTTTGCTGGTTCTCCAGCTTGCAGATGGTAGTTTGTGGAATTTCTCAGCCTCAATAAACTATGCGAGCAAATATCTGTATTTATCTAATTGTGTTTGTTTTTTCTGGAGAACCCTGAAAAATACACTTGTTTTGAGGTGCTGTTAAGCTTCTCCACTGTAAAGTTACTCCCCCCCCACCCCCACTTTCATACTCTTTGGAAGCAAGTCACTCTAGGACTGGGGAGTTAAGCTCCACTTCCATGAGAGGGGACTAGCTCATAAATTATTTGGAATTCTTCTGTATGGGAGATCTGCCTCTTCTCTATGTATTTATTTATTTGTTTCCATATGGAATCATGTATATTTATTTTATACTTTGGGTTATAATCCAATACAATAGCGTTTGTTTGTGTTGCTCAAATTGTTCCAACTTTAGGAGTTCTTTCACATTGACTCCTCTGTCCATTTGCCGTGCACTCATATTTTGTTTTTTTTTTCAGCACTTCCTCACTTTCTGATTCTACAGAATGCTGCAGGCTCATTTTGTATTTGTCCCTGCCCCAACACTTCTCCAATGAATCCTGGT